>NC_045434.1:106578992-106790942 GCF_002776525.5 Piliocolobus tephrosceles | reverse complement strand
GAAGAAGAAGAAGAAGAAGAAGAAGAAGAAGAAGAAGAAGAAGAAGACCACCACTACCACGACAAAGACGACAAGCTTACATCTCTAAATGTCCCACGCAAAGACTTTCCAGTAATGTGCTGAAATGATATCTTATTTACAGTCTTTTAATGCTAACATAGCTGAAAGCCAAACACAGAAATGCATTGCCAAATTTCAACATCTGCTGAGTTGATATACTGAAGCAGTTCCATTGTCCGGGGTATATACCCTGAGGTTAGTCATCTCGCTCCAGGAAAATTTAGGACAGGGACACACACAAGGAGTTTAGGAGCAGAGGTTAAGAGAAGGGAAGGGAAGGGGAGGGGAGGCACCTCTCTTTTACTCTAAAGAGGGGTCTCCCAGCAGAAAATGACTGGCTGATGGAGGATGCACTGGGTTTTATAGCCCAGCTTGAGGAGCTGTCGTCTGATTTACGTAGGGCTCACAGATTGGTTGGATCGGGATGACGTTTACAGTCCCAGGGAAGGCTGGCCACCCTGCCCTAATCTTATTATGTAAATAAACTCTCCCGCTGACCGGTGCCATCTTGTCTGCTTTTTACTGTACACGTGGCTGATAAAGAGAAGGGAGGCCGGGCGCGGTGGCTCAAGCCTGTAATCCCAGCACTTTGGGAGGCTGAGAAAGGCGGATCACGAGGTCAGGAGATCGAGACCATCCTGGCTAACACGGTGAAACCCCGTCTCTACTAAAAACAATACAAAAAATTAGCTGAGTGAGGTGGCGGGCGCCTGTAGTCCCAGCAACTCGGGAGGCTGAGGCAGGAGAATGGGGTAAACCCGGGAGGCAGAGCTTGCAGTGAGCCGAGATCGCGCCACTGCACTCCAGCCTGGGTAACAGAGCAAGACTCCGTCTCAAAAAAATAAAAATAAATAAATAAATAAAAAGAGAAGGGAATACAGGGCCACCACTTTGAACATGATTGGCACAACTACAGGCATCTATCAGCTCGATTTTACAGGCTGCTCTTTGTTAGAAGGGAAAATGATTTGGGGCTACTTTTCATTAAAAGGAAAATCTTACCGAGGACTTCCCTACCCTCACTATCTGCCTAAGTAATTTCTTAACTCCTATATCAAAACTCCCTAGGTATGTTATATAAAGGATAGGGCATTGTTCAGAAAAGACTGTGGCCCCTAGATGGGGCATGATGGCTCACACCTATAATCCTACACTTTGGGAAGTTAAGGCAGGAGGATCACTTGAGCTCAGGAGTTTAAGACTAGCCTGCACAATATACTGAGACCTCCTCTCCACAAAAAAAAAAAAAATCAACTGAGCATGGTGGTCCACACCTGTAGTCTCAGCTATTCAGAAAGCTGAAGTGGGAGGATCACTTAGCCTGGGAGGTCGAGGCTGCGGTGAGCCAAGATTGCACCACTGCACTCCATCCTGGACCACAGACAAAACCTTGCCCTTCCCCCACAAAAAAAGACAGCGACCCCCAAAATTGTAATAAGGACATTTGGGAAGATCTGGGAGACTCACAGAACACCAAACATGGAACCCTCTGGGTCTCTCTTGCCAGCTGAAAGGCATGTCCCTCCCTTGTCTGAGGAGGTTGCTCCTGCGCGGTTTGAAGATGCTCTAACTCTGTGTACAGACTTCCTCACAGAAAGAAGCCAGCTCTGCTGATGCCCCTTTCCTCCAGGCCATCGCTCATTGCTCATAAGTCTATAAATAGAGTCAGACTCTCCCATGACCTGGAAGCAGGAAGTGGAGCTTTTGATTACTTAAAAAGTTAAATCTCCATCAAAAGACGTTCAGATAAGCAGATTCTAAGGTGGAGATTAGCAAGCAAGACCTTTATCAGGAAGTGAGCTTGAGACCACGCCTGTGGAGCAGAAGGGACAGAAGCAGCCTTGGGCAAGGGAGCAGTTGTGCTGTGTGCACAATTGGCGCTGCTCCGGAGCTAGATGGTCATTTAGAGCTCTTCTGAGTTGGAACCAAGGAGCCAGGCTTTGTTAACCCAACTTTGACCAGTCATTGGATGTGGCTGCTTCACGGTGGGGACATTTCTTCACTGAAGGCATCCCCAGAGTGAGCTGCTGGCTGAGGGCCCACTCCCAGCAGCTGGGAGAGTAAGTCCTTCATTTCTGAGAGGGGATACAGTGGTGTACAGTGTCCAACACTGTGCATTATTTTAAATCAGCCTGAAATTAATCAGGAGTATGCTCACCAGAAATCAGGAGACAGTGTGCTATCTCCAGCCATTGCAAGTGGCCTTAATTGCCTGTATTAGTTGTTTTGAAATGTGGCTTCAACGGTGGCTCATGTGAAATGAAATTCCGTGAAACAATGGAAGAAATAGTCCAAAAATTTCGGGATATAGAAGTGCTGGAGAGGATTTATCACGTGTCTCCTGCCCATTTGTCTGCTAATTCTCTTTCAAGAGGGCCCAGAAGAGGGCCCAGATTGGTGAGGGAGCACCTCCATCTCTGAGAAGCAGTCTTGTGACTGATCTCCATAAACTAAAGATGCAACTGTAAGCGGTTAAAATGGGATCCCTGATTTTAATGGAAAAGGAAAGATACCAGAATAGCAGAAGCTGACTTCAGACACTTAACTACAAAAGACAAGATAATCATGGTAGTTATAAGAGACAAAAGGGCTGGAATGGTAATAAAAATGATCCAACCTGACTTGATGGGAGCTAATTGATGACGTCTCGGGTAGAAATTGAAGTTCTCCATCAATATCCACTCTCTTGTTCTCTCTAACCCAGCCTCCTTTCAGCTGATATGGTTATATAGCTAGCTCTGGTCAATGAGATGAAAGAATAAAAGTGGGCTATCTTCATCCATTGTGCTGCTATAACAAAATACCTGAGACTGGGTAGCTTGTGAAGAACAGGAATTTATTTATCACAGTTCTGGAAGCTGGGAAGTTCAAGATCAAGGAACCAGCAGGTTTGCTGTTGGTGAGGGCTGCTCTCTGCTTCCAAGATGGTGCCTTGTTGCAGCATCCTCCAGAGGGGACAAATGCTATGTCCTCACATGACAGAAGGGCAAAAAAGGGCCAGACTCTCTGTGAAGGCTCTTTTATAAAGGCTTTATTCCTGTCCACAAGGGAGAAGCCCTCATGATCTAAGCACCTCCCAAAAGGCCCTACCTTTTAATACCACCACTATGAGGATTAAGTTTCTTTTTTTTTTTTTTTTTTTTTTTTTGAGATGGAGTCTCGCTCTGTCACCCAGGCTGGAGTGCAGTGGCCAGATCTCAGCTCACTGCAAGCTCTGCCTCCCGGGTTTACACCATTCTCCTGCCTCAGCCTCCTGAGTAGCTGGGACTACAGGCGGCCGCCACCTCGCCCGGCTAGTTTTTTGTATTTTTGAGTAGAGACGGGGTTTCACCGGTTAGCCAGGATGGTCTTGATCTCCTGACCTCGTGATCCGCCCGTCTCGGCCTCCCAAAGTGCTGGGATTACAGGCTTGAGCCACCGCGCCCGGCAAGGATTAAGTTTCAATATGTACATGTTGGAGGGGACACCATCACTCAGACCATAGCATGGGTCATCTTCAGGACGTGCCCTTAAAGGGGGTGGGGAGGATACCGTCTTCACTCACTCCCTTCCTCCATCCTACTGTGTGCAAGGAACACGGGGAAAAGTTGTCTTTGGTTGGAGGGACACCTGAGGGATGGTAGAGCAAAAAGACAGAGTCTGGGTTCCTGGACAATTTTGGAATGCAGAGCTGCCATACCAGCCTTAGACTGTCTACCTTCAGACCATTACATGAAAGCTGGGTCTCTTCTAAGTCATTGTTGTTTGAGGTCTTTGTCACACCCAGCAAAATCTAAGTTATCTAGAAGTTGGTAGCTAAAAGTGTAGCACTGAGTTAGCAGGTGGCAGGAAAGAATCATTGTGGGCTAGGAAATGGTGATGCTGGTTGGTTTCCCATGGCAAAACATTTGGTCACAGTGTCACCTATTGGGAGGTATGAACCAAGCTTGCGGTTGTGCAGGAAATGATTAAGACAAAAATAAGAACATTGGTATATTTTGGGTGCTCTTTGCTCCCTCTAGAATAACCCAGTGAGCTGAATGCGGTGGTGTGTGCCTATAATCCCAGCTACTTGGGAGGCTGAGGCAGGAGGATTGCTTGAGCTCAGGAGTTCAAGACCAGCCTGGGAACAGAGTGAGACCCCATTTCAATAAACGATGATAATAATTGTCATCATTGTTCTTTAATAACTCCAGGAAGAGAAGATGTTGGGGAGAGCAGCCAGTCTGCAAGGGTGGGTGGAAGGGGGAACAACTCTGCTGAGACTTTCCCTTCTCTGCCTGCAACCCACAATCTAAGTTGCCTAAGAGTCAAAGATGGGGCTTTGTGGATCAAAAAAGCTAAGCCAACTGCTTCTAGTCACTACACTAAGCATTTGTAAGCTAAGAGTCACCCTTGTAGCAGGAAATAAGTCTGTGGCTGTGGTGCTAAACCTTTCTCAACCTTTCCCAGTAGCCAAGAATGGATCAAGGGTGTTGACTTCCTTCCAAGCCCGTTGTTTCAGCTGGCCTCGAGGTAACCACCGTTAAATTGGGAGTGGGGTGAGGAAGGAGTTGAGCACAAAGGTCAGTGAGCAAATGGCCAGAGACTTCAGGCTTAAAAATCTATGTTTAGACAAGACGGTTTGCTGTTGTTACTTGTACTTTGAACCAAACAGAAGTGAAAAAAAAAAAAAAAACTTTTTAATAAACAGATGGCCAGAGATACGCAGCCTGGCCTGAAAAATCTTGTGACTGGTCAACCTTCAAGTCTGTGGTCGTTCAACCTTTTTACTTAAAAGGGGGCTGGGACAGCGCTGATGACAGGGCCAGCCGGTAAGTGTCTTGGGCTTTGTGGGTCCCATGCCTCTGAACCCACTTCCTGTGTTTGCAGAACCTGTCATTGTGTGAATCTTGGTGAGAAGAAGGCCCCTTCCTCCATCAAGACGAATACTTCCTTCCCCTCCCCCCTGGCAGCCACAGCATGTACAGGGGACCTACATGTGGCCCAGCTCTTGGGCAAGCAACACCAAGAAGCAGGGAAGTTGGAATTCCCTCAGGCACCTCAGTCGTGTGGCCTGTGCCCAGCGCCAGTGGTGCAGCAGCAGCGTCTGTGCCCTCAGAGGGTCCAGCAGGTCTCAGTCAGGTTGCCCTGTGGTGTGACCATGGAGGGGGTCCTGGCCATGGTTCCCCCACACTCCTGCCAATTTCTAAGACTAATCTCTACAGCTTTCTTGTCCACTCATGAGAAGCCTAGTATCTTTCCAATAAATTCTGTTTCCTGCTTAAGTTAATCAGTCTTCTGTCATTCTTCTTGCTGTTTTTTGAAGCCAAGAAGTGTAACTGTTACAGTTACAGGTAACTATTTTGTGGCCACCAGCTCAAACCTATAAGATGCTAAACCTATAAGATGGTTTGAAATTGCTCTCAATGAGAGAGACAGAAATATGCTGGAGGTGGAATCTCTGGGAACAGAAACATTTAAGGGAGGGAGAAAAAGTGATCTATAAAAGGGGAGTGATAGAGAATGGAACAAGTACAAAGTGAAGAGATAAGTACAGAGGCAGAGCTCCAAGTTCAGTATTTGGAGCTGGAATTGTTTTTTGTGTAAATAAGACACAAAGTGGTTGGTGACATTCACAGATGCCACCAAGGGCTATAAGCCAGTAAAGGGTCATTGACATGAACATGGAGGTCACTTTTTTCAGAGTGAATTCCTTTAATCTAATTTAAGTGATTTATTAATTTGTTTGAGACAAGATTCTCACTCTGTTGCCCAGCTGGAGTGCAGTGGTGTGAACTCGGCTCACTGCAACCTCCACCTCCCAGGCTCAACAGATTCTCCTGCCTGAGCTTCCTGAGTAGCTGGGATTACAAGTACACACCACTGTGCCCAGCTAATTTTTGTATTTTTCATAGAGATGGGTTTCTGCCATGTTGCCCAGGCTGGTCTCAAACTCCTGACCTCAAGAGATTCCCCCACCTCGGCCTCCCAAAGTACTGAGATTATAGGCATGAGCCACTGCTCCTGAGCCTATTTATTTGTTATTTTTTTTAGAGACAGGGTCTCACTCTTCACTCAGGCTGGTGTGCAGTGGAACAATCATGGCTCACTGCAGCCTCCAACTACTGGGCTCAAGGGATCCTCCAGCCTCAGCTCCCAAAGTGCTGGGATTACAGGCATAAGCCACTGTGCCTGGCCCAATTTAATTTCTTTATTTTTTAAAAAAAATTATTTTTATTTTTTAAAATTGTATTTATTTTTTATTTTACTTATTTATTTATTTATTTTGAGACAAAGTCTTACTCTGTCACCCAGGCTGGAGTGCAATGGGCTCACTGCAACCTCCGCCTCCTGGATTCAAGCAATTCTCCTGCTTCAGCCTCCCCAGTAGCTGGGATTACAGGCGTGTGCTACCACATCCGGCTAATTTTTGTATTTTTAGTAGGGACAGAGTTTCACCATGTTGGCCAGGCAGGTCTCAAACTCCTGACCTCAAGTGATCTGCCTGCCTCAGCCTCCCAAAGTGCTGGGATTACAGGCATAAGCCACCACGCCTGGCCCCAATTTAATTTTTTAATCCATTTTCCATGCAGTTAAACAGTTTCCAATTGTCTCCATTTTTTCATTTTTACAGTATTGAAATTATTCTCACTGGCAATAATTTTTTTCATTTAAATTCTAAGATGCTTCATCAGCAGCTTTCAGCCCATGGATTCTACCAGTTACAGCATCTGCAATTGGGAATTTTCATAACCATTTTTTCTCCAATCAAATGTTGTAAATTTGGTCAAGTAGATTTATTCTGTTTTTACTCAGCGACAAATTTTATCCAGTGTAGTTTCCACCACTGACAGTTTCATTTAGTGATATTTAGAATTGAATATACCCTGAGAACTTGCATCTATTTGTATTTATTCTTTGGTTAACCCATGAGAAAACTGTGAATGGTTTTATGATATAGAGAGAAGCAGAGACGGGAGAGACATGGGCAAGGAGAGGAAGGGAGGAAAGGAGAAGGGAGGGGAAGTCGAGTGAGATCCAGAGGTAGGGAGGGGAAGGCACCCTCTGTCCTGTCTTTAATCAGCAAGTATTTAACCACCAGAACTAGGGGTCTTTGCTTGGGGACTCAGTAGAGTTGCATCTCTGGGCTCCCATGAGGCTGAAAGGGAAGAGCATCTTGTTCAGGAAGGCAGTTGTGAGCCAAGCCCGCCTGTCCCCTGGGCCAGAGCCTGCAGTTGCTGACGGGACCCGCCAGAGCTCTCTGGTCTCTGACCCAGCACCCAGCAATGTCCCACAACTGGCGGCCCCATTAGTCTGGGCCTCCAAGCAAGCACAGCACAGAGCAGAGTGATGCACATGGAATGTTTATGGAAAATAAACCATGACTGGTTTAACATGAGCCACTGGAATATGGGGGCTATTTATTATGGCAGCGTAACCTACCTATTTCAACTGACATTGAGAGCTGTGTGGCTTTGCACGGTCTTTAACCTCTCTGATTACCAGTTTTCTCATGTAGAAAATAGAGAAAACAGTACTTAACTTGCTTGTTGTGAGAATTTATTAAATTTAGTCTGGGCACGGTGGCTCACACCTGTAATCCCAGCACTTTGGGAGGCCAAGGCGGGTGGGTCACTTGAGGTCAGGAGTTCGAGACCAGACTGGGCAACATGGCGAAGCCCTATCTCTACAAAAAATACCAATAAAAAAAAAAATTAAAAACTAGCTAGGCATGGTGGCACGTGCTTGTAATCCCAGTTACTCAGGAGGCTGAGGCAAGAGAATGGCTTGAACCCGGGAGGTGGAGGCTGCAGTGAGCCGAGATCACGCCACTGCACTCCAGCCTGGGCAACAGAGTGAGATTCCGACTCAAAAAAAAAAAAAAAAAAAAAACAAAGAGAGAGAGAATTTATGGAATTTAAAGTGCCCAGTGTCTAGTAGACCGTAAATAAGAGCTTTTAAAATTAATAGTACAGTTTCATATGAATTTTAATCCAGTTTAATTCAGAAATCAGCTGTCCTGTTTTCTTTAATGTCTTAGGATTCCACCCACTGTAAGGCAGGAAGGTACAGGTGTATGCCCCTCACCTCCAGCGTGTTTAAAGACCCAGTCCTCCCCTGCCTGGAGTAATGGGGAACCCATTTTTGGATGCCATAGTTTGGGCTCAGGTTTTCTGGGCCATCAAGACCTATTATGAAAGCAATAGAAGACCAGCGTTCTTGGTGGGAGGTTCTGGGGAAAGGACAGGGAGAGGGAATGGAGACAGATGTTGAGCTACTGGATGAGGCCTGTACAGGATGAGCCTGGGCCTCGAAGCAAGCACAACACAAAGCAGAGTGATGGACTGAGACGCTTGTGGGGAGTAAACCAGGGCTGGCCCACTGTGATTCTGACCCCTGGAAAATTGCCTGCTAAGGGCACCGCATTGCCAGAAGAGCCAAGCGAGCAGATCAAGGGAAAGGCCTCTGCCAGAAGCCTTCCCCCGAGAGACTGCTTTTCCTCCCACCGCAGGGTGGGCCTGCATGAAATGCCTGCGCTCCGCTGGCTCCAGCGCCTCCAAAGTCACCTGCCCTGTAGGAGGGACGCTCACCCAGACCCTCCCTGGGCTCCCCTCCTCCCCTCCATCCGCCTTCCCTCCTGGCCCAGGGCCCCTGGGAGTGACGGCGGGAGGGGGAAAAGCTCTGGGAAGGGAGGGCCGGGCCAGCCCAGGGGAACACAGGGCCGTCTTCACCCCCAGCGCCCTTCCTTCCTTCTCCACCTCCTTCTTCCGGATTCGTCTCCAGGCACTGACAGAATAGACTGAAAGAACGACGGGTTTGACTTGTTTAGCAAATGCTTTTGATACCCCTGAAACAAAGAGAAACGTGTGCTTTGGCAATGAGGGATTATTGCACGTTTTAACTTAGCAGGACTGAACCAGGCAGAAAGAAACCTAATCACCGGTCTCCAAAATTGGTCCCAACCTCTGGCGTCCGCGTCACTTGGCTCCACCAGTCCGTGCCACCTGCAGCGCCTCTAGCGGCCTCGCAGCCGTCGCGCCTCAGCGGCGCTGCGGCGTCCCGCTCGGCAGTGTCCATTAGAGGGCGCCAGCGCTCCTCAGAAGAGGGATGGTGACGCTAGCCCTCGCGAGTGCAGCCGGAATTGCAAGGAGGCTGCGGAAGGCTGTGCCAACAACGTGCACGACAGCACCTTGCTTCTAGAGCACGGGTTTACCTGAACATGCAGCTCAGGGATTGTTTTCAGACTGAAACCATCGCACATTCCCTGTGGCAGGCAGCCCCTCTCCGAGGATAACAATCATGATGATAATCATGGTCATGATTTGTCATGGCTCCTTGCCCTGAGGGTCTTCTAACCCAGGACCGTCCTGTCGTGGCTGCTCAGGAGAGGTAATACCTTTTGAGGGCCTGAGCTAGTACTCTCCCTCAGGTATTTGCAAAACTTTAATTGCCAATGTCTTGTAATTGTCTAGCTTTTGAAGATTCTCAGAACCATCTCATTCAGATCTCACAGAAATTGAGCTCTCCAACTCCAATCCCCCAGCTTTTGGCCTCCCCAAATTTGCCGTGTGTGTGTGTGTGTGTGTGTGTGTGTGTGTGTGTGTGTCAGAGAAAGAGAGAGCACACACTTCCCAAGTTCTTTGCTTACTGGCTCTCTGAAACCTTGTAGGCCAATATTCACACTTCCTTTCTTTGACACTTTCCTTACTAAACTGTACCAGCCACACAACATGTACACGTGGATGGGCACCAGATCCCTTCCCCGCAGTACTGGGGTCCCAGCAGGTGTAGGAGGAGACTTGATGGCAAGCACTTCAGACCAGCGTCTGGAGATGTATGTTCTGGGCCTGGGCCTGCCACCACCTATGAAACCCTGGGCAAGGCACTAGCCCTGGGTGCCTCCCCTGAGGAGGCGACTGACCACGTCTCTGAGGTTTCGTGCAGCTCTGATGCTTCCGGACTGTGATTGTACAGAAAGCAGAAGGGCCACTGCCAAGAAGAAGGCACCATGTGCTGTGTTGGGTGTGAGCGTTGCCATGAACGGGCAACCCTGGACACTGAGCTTCCACCCAAACCAGCTCTGAGTTCATCCCACTCTTCTCCCCATCGTGGCCTGCAGACCCCATCTCAGGAGCTGCATTCTCCAAGCCCAAAACTGAGAGGTGTGGTCTGATGATTTCTTAAGGGAATGTCATCTTTGAATGACCCGCCTTAGGAACCCCAAAGCAGCATCTGTAGGCAGCCCCTCAGCCTCAGGCCCTGAATACATTCCTGATGCTGCCCTGCTCTGCCAGTTCTATTAATATTACATTCGCCTCCTCTCTCTGCAGGGCCTCATACCGTGGGGGAGCTCCCGGCTCCCTTTGTTTGACTTCTCCCCAGATGCCACACCTGAGGACTTGGAAATATAATAAATGAATCCATTGTAATTATCAGATTAATTACAAAATGGCGTTTTTACTAAAGAAATAGAGAAGACTCTATGGAATTTCTGGGACGCTCTACCTAATAATAGACTCTCCACTGAAGGAAAGAGTACATATTTCAAGATCCAATATTATTTGCATTTTACTGGTACATGTGGATGTGGTTCAAATATTTTAGTCAGTTGGCTTTCAAATTTGCTCAAATTTTTTTCTGACAACTGTAACCACTCTAATGTGTTGCATTCACATGGCATCTTTCATCCGCCATCTCAACTGTTTTCCCTCTCAGCTTCCTGAGTGCTCTTTGTCAAAATTGCTTTCGTTCTCTTTTTCCTTCAGGGATGGTTCCCCTATGCCTACACCTGAGACGTGTCTCTCCTGAAAACTCAGGATGAAGGTGGACTTGAAGGAGGAGGCTCAGAGCCTGAAGGGCTGGGGACTAGGCAGAGGCAGACACACGGCAACATGGGAGGAAGGGTTGGGCAGACACGAGGCCAGTTGGCCAGTCTTCAGTAGGCTCCCAGGCTCCTCAGGGAAAAGTTCAGGTGCCCTCAGGCCATGCCTGACTGCCCTGAGTGGGAGGCCCATCTTGTGGGCTGGGCACCGAGTGTCCCCACCAGACTGAACCAAGACAGGCTGAGCACAGGAATCCTGGCCTAACAGGGATCTGTGTGGCCACCATTCCACAGGTGCTGCCAACTGTAGGAGCACTGCCTGCTCTCTGCCCCTGGGCCCAACCATTCTGAGGCTGCCCGGTCCTGACTTGCAACAACCTAAGGTTTTGGGGGGCACAAGAGAGGTGATAGGTTTCAGTTAAGCTGCTTGGGACGCAAGGAGCATAGAGAGTTACAGACTAACCCAGGACCATAAGGTTCCAAGCCCTGGAGCTGGGACAGGAGGAGTGGCTCTGCGGACCAGCCAAGCACTCCACTGTGCTCAGGGGCCGGCCTCAGCCCTGAATGTCTACTCCGTTCCTCAAACTCAGACTCGCTGCTGCTTCTTTTACTCTCCCTTGTTTACCTTTTCTCTGTCCTACAACTTCTGCCTCCAGATAGTTTCTATCTCCTTGTAACTTCAGCCTGCCAAGACCCTCACTCAACTTCTTGGTCTTGCCCCACAGTGGGATCCTTCAGCTGCAGTCCCCCACGCTGCGTGATTTTCTTCATATTCACAAATTCCAATGCGCATCTTAGACCAAACAGCCTCAGGCCCCCAGGGACAAATGTGGTGTGACCCGACAGAGCCAGGTTTATTTACTTGTTACAGCGAAAGAGCCACACACCAGAGGAACCATGAAGCATCTCACCAAATGTAGGAGATCGATTACTATACAATGTTGGGGAAGGTGGTGTTTAGGTGACATTGAAATGATCAGTGTCTTGCTAGATTCACAGCAAGGCAAACCTGAATGTGAAGGGGCAACGTCAGGTCTGGAATGCAAAGTGAATCCAAGGACCTCTGACCTTGGAATCTAAAGTTAGGATATATGTAAAATGTTGTGTCCAGAAACCCCTTACCTGAGGCTCTGCACATGGACTGTAAATTCAGGCTACTTCCCTGGGTCAATGACTGAGATCCTCCAAGCAACAGAGAGGTGTTTTATTCTTATTGATGTCATTTCAAACAGTGAAATTTCTGGTAGTCTATATTTTAGAGAACACAGTTTCTCAGAGAGTGAGAAAACAGTAGTCACTCAAAGAAGGGAGTTAGGACATTTTACAGCTGCACTGTGTCCTTGGGGAAAATAATGTTTTCTGTGAACTTTGCAGCTCACTTTATCCAGGTCATTATTCCAGCACGATAGTCGGCCAGCAGATTCTTTCTTATGTTCAAAAAGAGCATCTGCTGGGCCTGGCCTATCTTTGCAGGCTGCTTCCCAGCTCAGGTACAGGGTGTCCTTGGGTTCTGCTTTCCCCCAGCCAAAGTCTCATCAGTGACACTAGGAAGAAGGTTCTCCTTCAGGCCACTCTCCTGCAGGGGCTGTGGACATCGCCAGTGTCCTGCTGAGTGAATTCCACATGAAAATGGGAGCTCCAGCTCCAGAGCTGGGGAAAGTCCCTCATTCAGTCTACTTGGTCGGGGTGGAAGCACCCTGCAATCCCCACCCACCACTCCTTGCTCCACTCTGCCTTTCCACTTGGAAGCCCGTGTCCTTGGTCACAGGATAAACTGCTTAAACAAGAAAGAAGTTTCTCTCCAGGTGACAGTCCAGAGGTAGACAAGTGGTCCAGGGCTGGTGTGTGGCTCTGCCATCCTCAGGCATGGCTTCCATTTGCAGCTGCAAATGGCTAGTACTGTCCTTGCCAATGCCCAGGCAGCAGACCGGGAAAGATTCAGGGGAACACACACTCAATCCTTTTAAGTGCAAGAATATAACATCCTGGGAGCTAAGGTGTGTGATTTCAGCTCATTTCTCATTCACAGGACTTGCTCTCAGGTAAGGGAGGCTGGGAAAGAGACTTGACTCGGTGGCCGTGTGCAGGAGCTGTCAACCCTCTCCTAGCCCACCACTTAGAGACAGTGCCCTTCTTGTTGGCTAGCCTCTTCCATCCACAGGCAAATGTTTCCTTTCCTCTTTTGTCCTGTCCTAGTCTCTAAAAGAACCAGAGATGTTAACACCTGAGACTCCGCTGCATGCAGACCAATGGGGACAGGGCTGCAGATCCTGGGCAGGGATCTCCGTGCTGATGGTGAGGAGAGATTGTCCGTGGACCTTGCTCCCCCAGAGTCCTCCCTGCAGGGCCCTTCACTGCCCAGCCCCTTTGCCCACCCCTGCCACTTGGTGCTCAATTTCAGATGCCTGCCCATCCCCTGCCTTGCTCCAAAGAACTTTGGTAGGTAGAGGAGGCACTGCTCCAGGGCCCCAGGAGCACGGGAGTATCCTGAGGCCAGTCGGTGCCTCCAGGGCTCTTCTCAGCATCCTCCAAACAGCATGTTCTCTTCTCCCTTCCTTGGGGCTAAAAGGGGTCAGGGCAGGTGAGAGTGGAGGGCACTCAGGTTGTGCTGGCCTTTGTGCTCAGCACCCTCCATCCACTGCCACCCACCTATGCCACTCTCTTGGCTTGTTGACTGGCCAGGCTGGGAACGCACTGTTCTTACGTGTCCAGAGCAAAACAGTAGAAGACAGGTCAGCACTGCAAGCCTGAGCCCACGTGTCCTGGCATCTCTGGGCTCCCAGGCGTCTACCCACCCCACACCTCTGCCACTGGCTCCTGGGTCCCGGCAAGTGCCACATCCCTGATGTGGTGGACACTGTGCCAACTCACGTCAGTCCAGGCCCAGAGGCAATGGGAACTGATGGACAAGGTGGATCACCGCCTCCCCACCTACACAATTATTGTAGACATCCCACCTGAAAGCTTATTCTATAGTTGCCATGGAGGAATGCCCCAGAGGAATGAATTCGTACCAAGGTCGTAGTGACTTCATGCACCAAACGGCAGGGAGGCATAGCGGTTAAGTGGATAGACTTGAAGTCAGGTTAACTGCGTTTAAATCTGAGGTCTACCACTTCCCAGCAACTGGGACCTTGAGCAAATTACTTAACTCCTGTAAACCTCAATTTTTTCATTTCTAAAATGAGGCTAATAATGGTAGCACACTTCATAATCATCAGGGAAGACTAAAACAATTGTTACACTGAAAATGCTTAAAACAGGGCCTAGCACAAAATGAGCATTTCATAAATGTTGGCTATTGATACTTTTCTAGAGGTCTTTGGATTCAATGAATCAAAATGACAATACATGACCTTGTGGAAAGACACTAATGATGGTCTCCCACATATCAAGTCACAGAAGTGGGGGACATAGTTTTAGGGCGCTGGGAAAGCTGGTGTTGCCCACGGGGAACTGTCTGATGTAGAAAAGGGCTTCCCTGGGAGTGTGAAGTCAGAAAAATTGGTCAAAATCAGACTGCTTGCTGTTAACATGTTGGAGGCAGGCAAGCTGCAGAGACAAGTCCTCTGGGGTCTCCTGATCACCACTGTGTAAAACCCAGGTTATTCTCCAGCACCCCTAGGACAATCCCACGCCACAAGCAACAAGGATGGTTGTGTGAACCCTGCTGTTGTAAACCTGGGGCTGGGAAAAGTGAGACTAATTTGTTGGATAAAGATGTGAAGACATTTAAGCCCTTGCCATGCATGAAGTTAGGAAAATTGCAATCATTTCTGCTTACAGCAATGCCTTAAAAGTTATCCTAGGTCAGCAGCTGTGACTGGGAAGAGCCCTGTGCTGGGAGTGCAAACGAGACCATGAACTTCTTGAGATAGGTGTGGATCCAATTGACTGCCTGGCACGCAGATGATGCTCAGTAAATGTTGGCTGGATGCAGTCAGGAAACCTGTGTTCCAGTCCCTGCTCTATAGGGAGCCAGCAGTGTCACCCCGGTCAATATGCTTCTCCTCCAGGGTTGCTATTTCCCCATCTGCCTCTGGACTTGATATCTGAGATTCCATTGAGCAATAAGATTCTGTCCATTCCCAGCCTGGGAGCTTGCTGCCTGCCTAAGGAGATCTGTCTTGCTATAAGACGCTCAGGCCTTGCCCTGTTCGACCTCAGCAGGGAGACTGCCTGCCTGAGTTGGAGGTGGCATGTGTTGTGGAAAGGCAAGGCTCCGTGTTTCTTTCCTTTTGACTGCTCGACAGTGGAGCCTCAGACCCCTTGCAGGAGGAATGAGTTGGTGTGGGAAGGGTAAGTAATTGAGCCGAAACTGGCAGGAGGAGGAGAATAGGTGCAAAGGAAGTCAGGGCAACCAGCTCCCTGGGGAGAGGCTGAGAGGCAGCAAGGTAGAGGCTGAGCCAGAGATGATGGAAGAGGGCCCAGCAGCAGCAGCAAACAGCAGCGTGGCTGGGGAAGAGCAGATGGGGCTGGCAGATGGGAGCTGACAGGCTGCACAGGCTGGCAGGCAGCTCAGCATTTCTCAAGAGGCAGCTCTGCTGAGCAGCCAAGGGAAGAGAGGGAAGGCTGGGCTATCAAATCCCTTCTTCTTCCCAATCATGTCTTTCTCTAGGAGACCTACAGGAGAGGATTGGGCCTAAGAAGTCAGGGTTGCCTCCCACAATTAATGATAACATTTCAATTTGAAATCAATAACTTAATGGAATGATGTTTCTTTTCGTCGGAATTGGGAAGCATTCATTAAATGCCTACTCCGTGGCAGGTCCTCAGTAGGATGCTAGGTGAGAAAGACCTCTCTGCCCTGCAGGGGAAGCTTAGTCGGGGAACAGAGCAGGCAAGACCTCAGGCTCCAGGCAGACAGTACCACAGTACAGGTGGGCAGTGGGACTGCTGTAGGGGAGGAGGGAGGGCCACTGGAACTGGGAAGGGACATAAGACAGGAAGGCTTGGCGAAGGCAGCAGCATGCAAATTGAACTCTCCGTTTTCACATGAAGGAGGTAAGGCCTTCTGACTGTGTGAGTCAGTTTGCAGCAAAGTGCAAAAGCCAGCCTGAAATATAAAGAAATATTAAGGCATGCAAGGCCATCCTTGGTTTCCCTTTAGTCTGGTTTGCTTAAGGGAAGCTTTCTTTATCCAAAACAGAATGATGTGGGGAGGGGGAAGTAAGAAGCAGATCCTACCATCGTGCTCTGGATCCCATCTCCCACACATCTCCTTGCTGATCCCATCCTGGGACACTTACTCAGTTGATTATACCAGCTCTCTTCAGTCTTGAACTTCTCCTCTGTTGGTCCCTCATACCATCTTTGAACTTGATCCACTACCTCATTAATAAACAAACTATCTCCTTTCATACCTCCCTCTTCTCTCTTCTCATTGTAGCTAAGTATCTTTCAAACGTGGTCTATATTGTCTTAGAGTTAGTTCTGCTACTGCCTTAGTCTTGCTGAAGAATGGGAACAGAAGATGGAGATTCTGAATGGCCAGAAAGAAGGGCCTGGCCACAGACAGCTTTGCCTTTCTCTGCACCGACCAGGTAGGGATCACAGGCCTCAGTAGTGCCAATCCCTTCCAGGTTTTATGCCAGAAAAGTTCCAAGCCAAGCCCCTCAAAGGATCACAAACTGCATCATTGGCAATGGCTTGTTTAATTGAACTTGAGAACTGTTCTTGACCCCACAACCTGGTATTGTCACTAAAGGTTTTACCCAATCACCTGGGGATGCTGTCTTTCACCTCTCAGATTTGGAAGAGGATGAAGAGGAGGTACCACTCTGTACTTCAGTGGAACAGAAACATTCAATATCCAAGCATCACTAGGCATCCTCCCACTACCCACACTTCAGGATAGGGACTGGCTAGTACTGCTGTCTCAAACCCAGGAAAGCATCTGTCACAGACAAACCGAGCATTTTCCCTCCTCGCCAGCTATGAGATATTGCATGTCTCTGAAATCACTCAGGTTGCCCCAAGCTCAGTCTCCCTTTATAATTCCAGGAAAAGCAGTGATAGCAGTTTGCTTATCATAGTTATAAATTCTCTTGCCAGGTACTACAATTCAGCATTGATGACTCCACAAAATGTATGGTTTAAGACTTTCATTAAATCCTCCTAATGTGGGCCAGCTGCAAAAGAGTTTAGTAGACAGCTGAAGAGACTAGAGATAGCTAGAGTGATAGAGTCCTGATGCGCAGGATAATGGAAGCTGCCAAGATGTGGTGGCTTACATATGTAATCCCAGCACTTTGGGAGGTCAAGGTGGGTAAACACTTAAGCCCAGGAGTTTGAGACTAGCCTGGACAACATAGTGGCATCCCATCTCTCCAAAATCTAAAAAATTACCCAGGAGTGGTGCTATATGCTTCTGGTCCCAGCTACTAGGGAGGCTGAGGTGGGAGGATGACTTGAGTCCATGAGGTTGAGGCTGCAGTGAGCCATGATCATGCCACTGCACTCCAGCCTGGGCAACAGAGTGAGACCTTGTCTCAATATAAAAAATAAAAATAAATGCAGGTAGCAGTTTGTTGGTGAATTGAAAAGGAATCAGCCTTTCAGTCATGATGGGTAGCCTCTGACCTCCACTATGTACATCTCCACCAAAATTGGTTAGGTATCCTGGAGGACTGAGACTCAGCAGTTAGCTGACCTCTTACACAGATTTGCATGTGAATAGTTATGCGCTGACTGAAACATCTGGTCTGTTTTGATTTGAGAGAAAGGAAATGTGGCAAAAAGGTTATGCATATGGAAGTGGAGAAATGGGAACAGAATGTGATGAGGCACTAAAGGATGAGGTCTGAGGAATGGAGAGACTGTTTGTGAAAAGTCAATGAGTCTATGGAACCAGCAAAGAATGAAAGGTTTAAGACACTTCATGAGTTGGGTTTTCTTGCCTTGGAAAAGGGGGAATAGAAAATGATTTGGTAAGTACTCCCTCTTTTACTTCCTTTGGAAGGGATTGGGCAAAGTAAGTATTAATTCCTCCTCATATAAGTAGAATTAGTTTTTTTGGTTTTTGGTTTGTTTGTTTGTTTGTTTGTTTTTGAGACACAGTATCACTCTGTCACCCAGGCGAGAGTCTTGTCACCCAGGAGGGAGGGCAATGGCGCGATCTGGGTTCATTGCAACCTCTGCCTCCCAGGTTCAAGTGATTCTCCTGTCTCAGCCTCCCGAGTAGCTAGGATGATAGGTGCCTACCACCACGCCTGGCTAATTTTTGTATTTTTAGTAGAAATGGGGTTTCACCATGTTGGCCAGGCTAGTCTCAAACCCCTGACCTCAGGTGATCTGCCCGCCTCGGCCTCCCAAAGTGCTGGGATTACAGGCATGAGCCACCATGTCAGGCCTAGAATTAGGTTAAAAAGCCATTTATCCATGGAATTTTCTTTAATGAAAGGTTAACTATAGATGCAATTTCTCAAAAGTTATAAAAATTTCCATCAGTTTTATTTTTTCTAGAAATTTGTTGATTTCGTCTAAATTCTCCAATTTACTAGCATAAAGTTGTCCATAAAATCTTGCTTTAGGCCAAGTGCAGTGGCTCACGCCTGTAATCCCAGCACTTAGGAGGCTGAGGCGGTTGGATCACTTGAGGCCAGGAGTTTGAGACCAGCCTGGCCAACATGGTAAAACCCTGTCTCTACTAAAAATACAAATATTAGCTGGGCGTGGTGGCACACGCCTGTACTCCCAGCTACTTGGGTGGCTGAGGCAGGAGAATCACTTGAACCTGGGAGGCAGAGGTTGCAGTGAGCCTAGATCGTACCACTGCACTCCAGCCTGGGTGACAGAGTGAGACCCTGTCTCAACAAATTAAAAAAAAAAAAAATCAGTTTAGGCCGGGCATGTGGCTGACACCTGCAATCCCAGCACTTTGGGAGACTGAAGTGGGCAGATCACCTGGGTCAGGAGTTTGAGACCACCGTGGCCAACATGGCAAAACCCCATCTCTACCAAAAAATATAAAAATTAGCTGGATATGGTGGTGCGTGCCTGTAATCTCAGCTACTGGGGAGGCTGAGGTTTGAGGGTCACTTGAACCTGGGAGGCGGAGGTTGCAATGAGCTGAGATCATACCACTGCACTCCAGTCTGGGTGACAGGGTGAGACTCTTGTCTCAAAATAGAAATAAAAATAAAAATTCATTTTAAACTTTTAATTGTAAAATAAAGTGCAGATACAGAAAAATCATACAAATGTAGTTTTGTGGATTTTGATTAGGTTGACACCCATGTAACTACTAACTGGACCAAGAAATAAAACTCTGCTGGCCACCCCGGAAGTCCCACCTTCTGCCATGTTCCTATCACAGTCCACTCCCTTCCTCCAAAAGTAACCACCATTGTGACTTAATCGCTTCTTGATGTTTCTTTAAGATTGTATAACCTGAATGCATTCTAAAACAGTATTTTTTTTTAAGGCGTGTCTTTTTTTTTTTTTTTTTTTTTGAGACGGAGTCTCCCTCTGTCATCCAGGCTGGAGTGCAGTGGTGTGATCTCAGCTCACTGCAACCACTGTCTCTCAGGTTCAAGCAATTCTCCTGCCTCAGCCTCCCAAGTAGCTGGGAGTACAGGCACACACCACCAGGCCTGGTTAATTTTTGTATTTTTAGTAGAGACAGGGGTCTCACCATGTTGGCCAGGCTGGTCTCGAACTGACTTCAAGTGATCCGCCCACTTCGGCCTCCCAAAGTGCTGGGATTACAGGCGTGAGCCACCGTGCCTGGCCTAACGATATGTCTTTTAAGCCTCTTTTAATGCACAGGTTTCCCTCCTCCATCACTTTCATTGCCTTGCAATTTTTCTGCTGATTAGGAAGAATACAGGGCATTTTACCTGTAGAGTTTCACACAACCTGAATTCTGAAATTTGTTGACTGCATAATTATGGTGCATTTCAATATGTTTCTCTGCGTTGTGTAATTTCTACAGATTGGTAGTGGGATGTAAAGGCTTTAGATTCAAAGTAATACTTTGCCAAGACTATAGATAGGTTGGGTTGCATTCTTTAATTAGGAAGTGACCTCTGAACAGCCAGCAAAATTTGGAAGTGGATGAGTTAGTTGAAAGTGCAACCAATCACCCTTTGCCACTTTTGGGGTGTCACTGGGGTCCTGCCCTACTTGGCTAATAGTGCCACCATTTGACATTTTATGCATTTGTATTTGTTTGTATTTGTTGACCATAGGAGTTTGCTTAGATTGGACTCACTGGCCCATGGAGCCATTTGGAACTGGGGAGAAGGATTCAGGACCTCACCCAGCCTCTTCCCTGGGGACTCATTTGGAAGCACACTGTTTGCATATATGAATGCATGACTTTGTGTATGGGCCCTGATTCCCTTGCTATGGAAGATAAGCAAGAATTGTGGGGGTACTCCCTGCACTGTGTAATGGCTGGAAGGCTCTGGAATTTCCTTTCAATCATGTTCTTTTTTTCTTCCCCTCCTTTCTTCCTCACACTCTGCTCGTAAGACCTGGCTCCTACACAAAGGCTGACCAGGCTGTCTCTTCTTCTGTTTTCTCTTCTGCCTGCTTTATATGGGTACGTAAGTGTGTGTTTATAGGTACACATATGTATGTTGTTACGTGTTGTGGCCACAAGGTACCAAATTGGCTTAAAGGAATACTCATAAATTAATAAGCCCAAATGCTTTCCAAGTTCAGGTGACTTAAGTGAAATCTTTAATAAATAAGATGGCTCTAAAATTAGCAGTAAAATAATATTAGAAATGCCTTTAGAATTGTCAATATATACTTTTGTTTGGATTTACTGATCAAGCGGTTTCATATTTATCTTTGCCAGATATTACTAGGTGTCAACGTTTGACATAAAAACTATAAAACTATAAACCCAGGCAAGATCAGAATGACTTTGTTTGTGTAATTTTTTAATAAACAAGACATTTAATATTGTTTAAAGAAAACAACTAAATCTTCTGAGTTATTGGCAAAATGTCCGTATGTTTAACTTTAAGTTTCTTATTTGGATAAACACCTGATGTTCACAAAGCTTTAAAAATGCTTAGCAGGGAAATAACTTTAAATAATGACCACCTTTGTATGATATCTCAGTTTTCGTAAATAATCTAAATAAACAGTGAAAAATGGAAAGAATGGGTACATATAAACGAGATAAATGCTTGTAAGTAAGCTTTTTTATAAAATTTAAAATCTTAAAATCATTTTGGATGCTTATGGGATGTCTGGGTCATTTGCAGTTTTTAAAAAGGGATGCCCTCTCTCACCACTCCTATTCAACATAGTGTTGGAAGTTCTGGCTAGGGCAATCAGGCAAGAGAAAGAAATCAAGGGTATTCAGTTAGGAAAAGAAGAAGTCAAATTGTCCCTGTTTGCAGATGACATGATTGTATATTTAGAAAACCCCATCGTCTCAGCCCACAATCTTCTTAAGCTGATTAAGCAACTTCAGCAAAGTCTCAGGATACAAAATTAATGTGCAAAAATCACAAGCATTCTTATACACCAGTAACAGACAAGCAGAGAGCCAAATCAGGAATGAACTTCCATTCACAATTGCTTCAAAGAGAATAAAATACTTAGGAATCCAACTTACAAGGGATGTAAAGGACCTCTTCAAGGAGAACTACAAACCATTGCTCAGTGAAATCAAAGAGGACACAAACAAATGGAAGAACATACCATGCTCATGGATAGGAAGAATCAATATCATGAAAATGGCTATACTGCCCAAGGTTATTTATAGATTCAATGCCATCCCCATCAAGCTACCAATGAGTTTCTTCACCGAATTGGAAAAAACTGCTTTAAAGTTCATATGGAACCAAAAAAGAGCCTGCATTGCCAAGACAATCCTAAGTCAAAAGGACAAAGCCGGAGGTGTCACGCTACCTGACTTCAAACTATACTACAAGGCTACAGTAACCAAAACAGCATGGTACTGGTACCAAAACAGAGATATAGACCAATGGAACAGAACGGAGCCCTCAGAAATAATGCTACACATCTACAACCATCTGATCTTTGACAAACCTGACAAAAAAAGAAATGGGGAAAGGATTCCCTATTTAATAAATGGTGCTGGGAAAATTGGCTAGCCATAAGTAGAAAGCTGAAACTGGATCCTTTCCTTACTCCTTATATGAAGATTAATTCAAGATGGATTAGAGACTTAAATGTTAGACCTAATACCATAAAAACCCTAGAAGAAAATCTAGGTAGTACCATTCAGGACATAGGCATGGGCAAGGACTTCATGTCTAAAACACCAAAAGCAACGGCAGCAAAAGCCAAAATTGACAAATGGGATCTAATTAAACTAAAGAGCTTCTGCACAGCAAAAGAAACTACCATCAGAGTGAACAGGCAACCTACAGAATGGGAGAAAATTTTTGCAATCTACTCATCTGACAAAGGGCTAATTTCCAGAATCTACAAAGAACTCAAACAAATATACAAGAAAAAAACAAACAACCCCATCAAAGAGTGGGGAAAGGATATGAACAGACATTTCTCAAAAGAAGACATTCATACAGCCAACAGACACATGAAAAAATGCTCATCATCACTCGCCATCAGAGAAATGCAAATCAAAACCACAATGAGATACCATCTCACACCAGTTAGAATGGCAATCATTAAAAAATCAGGAAACAACAGGTGTTGGAGAGGATGTGGAGAAATAGGAACACTTTTACACTGTTGGTGGGATTGTAAACTAGTTCAACCATTATGGAAAACAGTATGGCAATTCCTCAAGGATCTAGAACTAGATGTACCATATGACCCAGCCATCCCACTACTGGGTATATACCTAAAGGATTATAAATTATGCTACTACAAAGACACATGCACACGTATGTTTATTGCAGCACTATTCACAATAGCAAAGACTTGGAATCAACCCAAATGTCCATCAGTGACAGACTGGATTAAGAAAATGTGGCACATATACACCATGGAATACTATGCAGCCATAAAAAAGGATGAGTTTGCGTCCTTTGTAGGGACATGGATGCAGCTGGAAACCATCATTCTTAGCAAACTATCACAAGAAGAGAAAACCAAACACCGCATGTTCTCACTCATAGGTGGGAACTGAACAATGAGCTCACTTGGGAAGGGGAACATCACACAATGGGGCCTATCATGGGGAGGGGGGAGGGGGGAGGGATTGCATTGGGGAGTTATACCTGATATAAATGATGAATTGATGGGTGCTGACGAGTTGATGGGTGCAGCACACCAACATGGCACATGTATACATATGTAACAAACCTGCACGTTATGCACATGTACCCTAGAACTTAAAGTATAAAAAAAAAAAAAAAAAAGAGTATGGCCGGGCACAGTGGCTATGCCTGTAATCTCAGCACTTTGAGAGGTCAAGGCAGGTGGATTGCTTGAGCTCAGGAGTTCGAGACCAGCCTGGAAAACATGGTGAAACCCTGCCTCTATATTATATTGTATTATATTATATATTTTATATCAAAATTATACTATCAAAATATACTATATTTTTATATTTTATATCAAAAATGTAAAAATTAGCCAGGCACCCAGGAGGCTGAGGTGGGAGGATTGCTGAAGCCCAGGAAGTCAAGGCTGCATTGAGCCGTGATCATGCTAATGCACTCCAGCCGGGGTGACAGAGTGAGAGACAGTCTAAAAAAAAAAAATCAATTAATTTAAAAAGCATTATTAGATGGAAAATATGTTCCAAAAAATTGTGGAATGGTTCTCATCTATAAAATGCTAACATCTGATAGGCAGTTGAAAATTTCTTACTTCCTAAGTTCATATAAACTATGCCAAAGAAGATGTGTTCTTATTGAGAAACAGAATAGTTTTGTCTAATTCAAAGGTTATCTAAAAGTTAATTCAAATTATGGACTTGAAAAGGTTATTGCATCCATGTAACTTTCTGTATTGCTTTTAAAGTCCTTGTGATGTTAAATTTACAGGGCTTTGACTCTTCGGTCTAAAAAGGGCACATGATAATGTCATGTCTAGACTTAATTCTCTTGAATACTTAAAATCTTTTGCAAGCTCAAAAATAACTGCTCTAGACTCATTCTGGGAAAAGCAATAGCAGTCAAATAGCAGTCACTGTGTGCTATAGCTCAGCGGCTAAGGTTTTGCACTTTCACGCTGGTGGCCTAGGTTTAGTTCCTGGCTTTGGGAATAAGCTCTTTCTGTGTTGACAGTTGTGGGACTTTTGCCATTTATTGATTCTTTCCCCCTTTATGAATAGCTTCTGATTTTCTGTCTTGAATGGCTTACGTACCAGATCTTTCGCCAAAAATAAGAGTTGCTAAGAGTTAACATTGTAACATGTACTTGAGATTACTGGAGAAAGTATAAGAAAGCATGAAAAGGTCGGGTGCGGTGGCTCAAGCCTGTAATCCCAGCACTTTGGGAGGCCGAGACGGGTGGATCACGAGGTCAGGAGATCGAGACCATCCTGGCTAACACGGTGAAACCCCATCTCTACCAAAAAATACAAAAAACTAGCCGGGCGTGGTGGTGGGCGCCTGTAGTCCCAGCTACTCGGGAGGCTGAGGCAGGAGAATGGCGTAAACCCTGGAGGTGGAGCTTGCAGTGAGCTGAGATCCGGCCACTGCACTCCAGCCTGGGCAACAGAGCAAGACTCTGCCTCAAAAAAAAAAAAAAAAAAAAAAAGCATGAAAATACGGTTTTTGTTGTAGAAATGTCATTTTTTCTAGTTCAGAGGTTTTTAAAGGATTGTCCTAACCTAAAAGGGTAACAGGGCAAAACTAAAGGTTTAAACAAGTTGTAAAAGATTTGTGAAAGGTTGATCTTATAAAGAAAATTCTGTGGGTATGAGCAAGTTGGCTGAGATTTGAAGGAGATTACTTAGTTTTCCATAATTTAAACATAAAAGCACACTGATGTAGAGCTAGAACCTGGGCCCATGTGTTTAAATAATAATGTGTATTTCAGAATTGGCCTATTATTTAACAGAAAATTGAAAAGGATTATAGAAGGCTATGAAAATCTTACCTTATGATCAAACTAATTAAGATTAAATCGATTTATTTATAAGGTTTTATTAAGAATTGGGTTTAACACTAACAGGATTCTAATGCAAAGGTGAAATTTGGCTTTCTCTCTCTCTCTCTGAGACAGGGTCTCACTAGCCCAGGCTGGAGTGCAGGCTGGTGTGATCTCAGCTCACTGCAACCTCCACCTCCTGGGTGCAAGCAGTTCTCATGCCTCAGTCACCCAAGTAGTTGGGATTACAGGCATGCGCCACCACACCTGGCCAATTTTTGTATTTTTAGTAAAGATGGGTGTCAAAGGAAAATAAACCTTGGGGCCCCCGAATCACTAAGCTAAAGGGAAAAGTCAAGCTGGGAACTGCTTAGGGCAAACCTGCCTCCCATTTTATTTAGTATTCAAAGTCATCCCTCTGCTCATCGAGATAAATGCATATCTGATTGTCTCCTTTGGAAAGGCAAATCAGAAACTCAAAATAATGCAACCGTTTGTCTCTTACCTACCTGTAACCTGGAAGCACCTTCTCTGCTTGAGTTGTCCCATCTTTCTGGATGGAACCAATGTACATCTTACATATATTGATTGATGTCTCATGTCTCCCTAAAATGTATAAAACCAAGCTGTGCCCCGACCTCCTTGGGCAAATGTAGTCAGGGCCTCCTGAGGCTGTCATGGCTGTATGTCCTCAACTTTGGCAAAATAAACTTTCTAAATTAACTGAGACCTGTCTCAGATATTCAGTGTTCAGATTTTGGCAACCATAAAGGGATCCTAAGTGGAGGTGCCCCTGACCTTTGACAAGTCTCCTATCAGTATTTGGTAGCAGCTTGAGCTATCTTTTTCTTTGTTTTTTGGTTTTGAGACAGAGTCTCACCCCGTCACCCAAGCTGGAGTGCAATGGCACAATCTCAGCTCACTGCAATCTTCGACTCCCAGGTTCAAACAATTCTCTTGCCTCAGCCTGCCAAGTAGGTGGAATTACAAGTGCCTGCTACCACACCCAGATAATTTTTGTATTTTAAGTAGATACGGGGTTTCACCATGTTGGCCAGGCTGGTCTCGAACTCCTGACCTCGTGATCTGCCTGCCTTGGCCTCCCAAAGTGCTGGGATTACAGGCATGAGCCACTGCACCCAGCCAGCTTGAGCGATCTTTATGGGCAAACCAATGGGACAGTTTGCTGAGGCCCAGAAGCATCCCCTCCAGAGAATCCCTGATGTCCCCAAATCTAAACTTTATTTTGCTATAAAATTTCTTTTTTTTTTTTTCTTTGGGGGGCGGAGTTTAACTTAATTCCAACAAAAGGTAGGCAAGTTTTTCCTGTTTCCATGACAATGGAAGGCAGGTAACTCCTTTCTGGAGTTTGAACTCACTTCCAACAGGGAAGACTAATTTGAGTTTTTTTCCTGCTTCTCAGAAATTCAAAACAATGCCTCTTTGGAGGCAGTCTTCAGCCTGAGACCCATCTCTAGGTAAGTAACTGAATTGGAGTTTGTCTTGGCTAAAGTTAAGGTTAAGCAGCTGGTCTTAATTTCTCCTTACCATTAGAGCACTCAGTGATCATATAAGTTGTACTGTCATGGGCCAGGCATAGTGGCTCACGACTGTAATCCCAGCACTTTGGGATGCTGAGGCAGGTGGATCACAAGGTCAGGAGTTTGAGACCAGCCTGGCCAGCATGGTGAAACCCTGTCTCTGCTAAAAATACAAAAATTAACTGGGTGTGGTGGCAGGTGTCTGTAATCCCAGTGACTCAGGAGGCTGAGGCAGGAAAACTGTTTGAACCTGGGAGGTGGAGGTTGCAGTGAGCCAAGATGGCACCATTGCACTCTAGCCTGGGCAACAGTGTGAGACTCCATCTCAAACAATATATAAAAAATTTAAAAAAACAATAATAAATTGTGCCATCATTTGCTTTGCTTACCTGTTTGTTGTTGTTGTTTGCTTATTTGTTTCTGTTTTTGTTGTTGCTTCCGTCTTTTTCCCATTGGGTTTGATCAACTCTATTTGACTTGATCAAATCCAAAGGAAAGTTCCAAATTACGGGGAACAAGGCCCCTGAAATGACTAAATTCCCCCGCTCCTGCACTCCCCCTGCCACACACAAAAAGGTAGTGTGGTGGGGAAGAAAAACAGCCAGCAAAAGGAAAAAAAGAAAGATTTTTGCTTCTGACTACTTAAGGGGCTTTATTTACATAACGAGGCCACGTTTTTGTTAGCCAGACTGAACTGAAAGAGCAATGACTGTTGCACCATGCTGAAGTTCCATAGCTAAGGGTTCTGCCTTTTTTTTCCCTACCATGACAGCCTGGGTTTGGATCTTAAATGAAGCCCTTTCTGGTTTGATACTTAGTATATCATAAATATTAATAGGGTAGCAGGACGAGCCACAGACAAAACTCCTCAGACACCAAGTTGAGGAAGGAAAGGGCTTTATTTGGCCGGGAATGTTGGCAGACTTATGTCTCAAAAAACTGAGATCCTTGAGTGAGCAACTCCTGTCCTTTTTAAGGGCTTACAACTCTAAGGGGGTCTGTGTGAAAGGGTCGATTGAGCAAGCAGGGAGTACATGACTGGGGGCTGCATGCACCAGTAATCAGAACACAACAGAACAGGATAGGGATTTTCATGATGCTTTTCCATACAATGTCTGTAATCTATAGATAACACAAGCAGTTAAGTCAGGGGCTGCTTTTAACCACCAGGCCCAGGGCACGGCGTCAGGCTGTCTGCCTGTGGATTTCATTTCTGCCTTTTAGTTTTTACTTCTTTTTTCTTTAAAGGCAGAAATTTGGGCATAAGACAGTATGAGGGGTGGTCTCCTTCCTTATTCCCCCTTTTGAGAACTTCACTCATTAGTGGGAGTTCTCACTTTCATCCTCACTACCCATATTTTCTTGCAAGACAGATCGATAGTGATTCATATAGTATACTTCTGCTGAAGCATTTTGGTTAACTAAGGTAGTAATGAAGCTTTTTATTATTTGAAGGAGTACAGGTAGCAAACAAGGGAGTAGTAAGCAGGTTCCTATTACTATTATAATTCCTACTATAAGAATTTTAAATCCTCCTAGTGCTAGGAACCATTTTCTAAACATGGCCCCAGGATCAAATCCATGTCACACTTGCACGGACACATGTGCCAGTTTTGTCATATCTCTATGTCTTCAACTACTTGCCTTTGATCATCTGTGTGTAGACAGCAATTAGTAAGGTTAAATTTCCCACAAACCCCTCTTTCAGCTGCTAACAAGTAGTCTAGGGCTAATCTATTCTGATAAATGGCATTTCTTATCAGGGTTTCTTGCCAGGCTAAAACAGTCAAAGCTCTGCCAGTTTCATTAGTGATTATTTCTAAGACAGTTTGTAACTGTATAATCCAGTTGAGCATGTAGATGGGGGTTTGGTATCCCTACAAGCTGTCTTGTGCCCATGTGGCAGACCCATAGTACTGTATGATTCATTCAGGGGGCCACTTGTCATTTTTCCAATCGCCAATGGCTATGCTCCTCTTTTCGTGGGAAGCACACACAGGGAAGCCTAGGAGCTCACCTGTTTTTATGAGCAGTAGGAAAAAGGATGGCTTAATGGTGCTAATGACACAACCACCTGCCCATTGGTCAGGTAGCTTGGTGTGGGCTCTATGCCTGCATATCCGGTATAGTCCAGCTGGAGCTGTCCAGTCCCGGTGAGACTCTGGATGGGCCCAAACAGTTTGCAACTTAGGAAACTTACTAAATGGATTCTTCTTAGTACAGTTTAGACCCCACCAGGTGACTGTTCTTAATCTTATTTCAAAAACTGTGACCATAGGGGGCTCAGAGGGGTTACAACACACATCAGGCTGGTCACTTTCTGGGCTACATATCTTGTACTGGGTGACATTATACAAACAAGTCCCTTTTAGAGTTCCAGCACATTTATAATAACTATAGAACAAAAAGACACTTTTAACTTTTTGCCCTATCTCAGTGAGCTGATGTATACACTGGGAACAGTCCCCAGTTTGAGGAAGGTCAGTTGAAGTCCTTACTGTACAAGTCCAAAATTTAAGGAAAATAAGTCCCACAGTGAGTTTCCTCATACTTTGGCTGTGTGTGGACCAGTCAGCTTCCAGATGTGACTGGAGCAGGACTTGTTGTCTTCTTCAGAGTCACTTTGCAAGGATTGTCTGGGCTTGGTCTCGCCTCCCAGGTCTCAGGTGCTGTGGGTTTCACATGACTGTGGTGGATCCAGGCTGGGATTCCTTCTACTTCCATGGCTGTGGGAGTGGTCAAGATGACGGTCTGGGTTCCTTTCCACCATGGTTGCAAGGGGGCTACATTTCGATCCTTGATCCATACCTCATCACCTTTGCTGTCTTCTGTACCAAGTCAGCCACAAACACCGACCCGTTGTCCAAGCCAATTTGTAAGGGCAGTCCAAACCTAGGGATGAGAGCTCCACACTTGGGCATCTTGGTGAAGTCTACCTGGGAGTCTTCAAAGGGGGCTCCTCCATAAGCCTATATGCCGGGTAGCACTTGCCTAGCATTGTGCTGCTGGCAGGTGACACACTGCTGCGCCACTGTTTTGGCAAGGGCTGACAGATGTGAGATGTAGAAGTACCGGCCTAACAACTTTTTAAGAGACTCTTGGCCAAGTGGGTGGTCTCATGCACAGCCAGTACGACTGCAGCTCCTAGCAGTTGTGGCATGGCTATTCTTCTGTCTGATAACCAGATCCATCCTTTTTCTATCACCTGCCCTCCCGTTGATGAAATGCCAGGGTGAAATGGATAGCCAATTGGACTAAAGCACAAGTGCCACTCCAGTTATTCGGCAGAGTGTCCAGTAAAGGTCCATCACAATACCACCACACATCTGCTTGGGGATGAACAAGGGCTGACTTATTGGTAAGCTCTTGAAAGTTCTTAAGCTCACTGCATCCCTTCAGGTCTCCAAGGAATGCTGAGTTTCCTCCCTGTTGTGAGAGACATGAAATGAACTTAGTGTTGAGAGACAGAAGCTGGATGGCCCTCAGGCTGATCCGCAGGGTGCTGAACTTCAGGATATAGCAGAGAGAGAGCTTGGCATGATTTATTACTCCAGGCTGTAGAATCCTGGAAAAGAGCTACCATGCAGCCCACGCTTGGTCGACTGGAGGACCACCTTAGTGGAAAGCAGACAGTTTGGGCCTCTGGCCTGCCATATGCACAAGCATAACAATCACTTTTGTTTAACGTGTGGGCAGAATGTTTGATCCATTCCAATAAGGCATTTGCATCTTGGTATCCTGTCTTAATTGCCAAAGTTTGTTTTAAGTCTTTAACTTCTATGATCCTCTAGTAAAACGAATGTATGGTTTTAGGAAATTACAAAAACTGGTTGGGGCAGTCCATCCTTGCTCTTTAGTGGTCCACAGAATGTTGGACCAACTATGGCATAAAAGCTCTACATCGGGGGGCAAGACTCCTGGTTGACACTGGGGTCTTTATCAAAATCTCCCCAGATTAAATGGTCCCAATTTACTAATGCCCAGTCTGAGGAGAGTAGGAGGGACAGAGGTACTTTTCTGAAGTAGAGGGCTGTCTTTGACTTGGCAAGTCCCCACAGGGTATAACAAGGCAAGCATTAAATGCAATAGTTTGAGATGAAATTCACTTGGTTATGTTAATAACTAGATGGTCAGCAATAGAGCAAGGAAAGAAGAAAGAGTAATAGAATAGATGAAAGAGTTAAATTTTTCTTAGCTTTAGTTTGGTTGGGTTTTCTCCTGTGACTATGGCCCACGACTCTGGAGGGGGTGGCACTTCCTTGACTAGGATATGATGAGTCCATCCCTTTTTCACTGTACAAACAGCAGTCTCAGTGGTTAGCAGCACAAGGTAGGGTCCTTCCCAGGCTGGCTCGAGTTTTTCTTCTTTCACCCTTTGATGAGAACATAATCTTCAGGCTGGCACTGGTTTACCGGAAATTCTAGGGGTGGTACATGTGCTAAAAGACTTTTAGTTGTGAGGGAAAGGAAAGTGGAAGATAAACCAAGTATATAATTTCTAAGAAATTGACCTTTTGTTTTAAACATGGGGACATCGGCAGCAGACTTTATAGTTCTTGGTGCCTTCTTACTGAGAAATTTCCTTTAGCACCTATTTTTGCTAGGTTTTAGACCAAAGAAAGCCAAACAACATTTTATATTTGACAATGCTTTCTATATGATTTTCATATCAGGTAAGCTAAATTTCACCTTTATGTTAGTGTGTTATTAATGTTAAACTTAGTTTTAATAAAACTTTGTAGACATATTTATTCAATTTTTAATGTCTGACCATAAGGTAAGATTTTTATAGACTCTTTTTAGCCTTTTATAATTTTTGTTAAAGAGCAGGTTAGTGCTTTAAGAAAAACCTGTTGTGTATTTATTTTAATGTCCAGTTCACAGAAAAACTGGATGATACCCCTTTAACTCTAGCCAATATGTTTACACACAGAATTTCCTTTACAATTAACATTTTAAAACTTGCTTAAACCTTCAAAGCAAAATTTTTTTTAACCTTTTAATGTAGGTAAAAATCCACATTTTTATGCCTCCTTATAATCCTTTTACTACAAGTATATTTTACTTTTCTTATACACTTTGCACATAAACTTTTTCTTCAGTAGTTTTACATTTAGGAGGCCTAATTACTTTTCAATTATACAACACTTCTTGCATAAATTCCTTTTTTATAACACACTTTTTTTTCTTCTTTCACAACTTTCACAGACAGTTCTTCGACATATCTCAACTTTCTGACTTATTGCAAACATCCCTTTCTTTAAACAATCAGTTAATTTATTTTATGACAAGAGTTTACTATATAACATTTTTTTCACATAAATTCTCCCCTGCCTTTCTCTCTCTCTCTCTCTCTCTCTTTTTTTAAACTTAGGATATTTCTGAACTGGTGAGGTGTGCTCACAGTGAGGTTTCCTTTAAAAGTTATTTTTCTACTTTTTTCTGTTAGCAAAACCATTGCCGCTACAGATTGAATGTATTTGGGCCATCTGTGGGTTACTGGGTTAAGGAATTTTGATAGGAAGGCTACGGGTTGTCAGTGGTTTCAGTCCTTCCAGGCTACGCCCTTGTTTACACTGACAACAAAGTAGTATTGGAGTGTCATATGGTCATGGAGAACACCTTTAATTATCAATTATAGGTTCTAAATTTACCTTGGCTTTTAAAGGAATAGGATACACTGTTTTTTTTCTTAACTACTTATATGTCTCTCTCTCTCTCTCTCTTTCTTTCTCTCTTTGACTTTCTGTCTCTGTCTCTTCCTCTCTGTCTCTGCCTCTCTCTTTGACTCCCTCTTTGTCCCTCTGTCTCTTCCTCTCTCTCTTCCCCTTTTCTCTTTGCCTCTTTTCCTCTCTTTCCTCTCTCTCTCTCTTTTAGCTCTCTCTCTCTTTCCCCTCTCTCTCTTTCTCTCCTCTCTCTCTCTCTCTTCTCTCTGCTGGTCTTTCCTTGCCTCTGCCCAGCCACTTATGCTGTTATTCTCCTCTCTCCTTCGTCTTCCTCTAGGGGAGGGACCAGCGGGAGTGGAGCTACTCTTTCTTCCTTGGCTGTCTGTCCCTTTGCCACTAGTACTACTGCTGCCTGTCCTCTTAACCACTGTAGGGGGTCTAAAACCAGCTGCAACCAAGTATCTATATATGGAAACTGACCTGGGTGTCCTGATTTACCAGTTACTTTGTGTCATACCTTTGAAACTAGGGACCTGTCTAGGCTTCCTTGTGATGGCCATCCCACCTCTAATGCTGGCCAATCTATTTCACACAAAGCCTTAAGCTTTCCAGGTGTGATAGCAATTCCATAGTCCCCATTGAATCCTTTCTTGAAATTCTTTAACATCATTCCTAATGGGGTAGGCTTACTTTGTGTTTTACTCATTTTCCTCTCTGGAGACAGAACAACACTCTTACCACAAAGAGGGAAGGGAAAAGGGGGCAAAAAGTCACTCACTCCACTCACTCACCAAGCAATTCACACTAAAACCAAAGCATGGATAAGGAGTTACTCATTCATCAAGCAATTTGAGCCAAGTCAGAACCGAAATCAAAGCCAAAACAGTTCAAAACCAAAAGTCAGTACCAAAATCGAAACCAAAACAGTACAAATCTAGTCAAAATCAAAACCAAAACCAAGTTGCTGATAAAGGCATGCTATGGGTGATCAGGCCATGCTTCCACTCATATGGAGTGGGCAAGTTCCAAGACCGGTCTTAACGTGTTCCAGATGTCCGGACTCCAAGCGCTGATTCCTTCTCGGTGTTCAGCCACTGCGTGGATCCTCCACGGGGCTCTATCGTGCACTACTCTGGTGAGGTGTTCCACCAGGTCAATTGCCTACCCAGGAGTGCTCTCAGGATTCATGTTGCTAAAGCTGTCTGGGGTCCCCTGCAGGGATGCTCCACAGGGCAGGCCTAAGCCGCCTAAGGGGCTGCCTCGACCATCCGCTAATCACCTGGCTTCCTGGTGGGGGCACCAAGAAATGTAGCAGGACGAGCCACAGACAAAATCCCCCAGACACCGAGTTGAGGAAGGAAAGGACTTTATTTGGCCGGAAGCGTTGGCAGACTTACATCTCAAAAAACTGAGTTCCTTGAGTGAGCAATTCCTGTCCCTTTTAAGGGCTTACAACTCTAAGGGGGTCCTTGTGAGAGGGTTGTATTCGATTGAGCAAGCAGGGAGTACATGACTGGGGGCTGCATGCACCTGTAATCAGAACAGAACAGGAGAGGGATTTTCACGATGCTTTTTCATACAATGTCTGGAATCTATAGATAACACAAGCAGCTAAGTCAGGGGTTGATTTTTAGCTACCAGGCCCAGGGCACAGCTCTGGGCTGTCTTCCTGCGGATTTCATTTCTGCCTCTTAGCTTTTACTTCTTTTTTCTTTGGAGGCAGAAATTGGACATAAGACAATATGAGGGGTGGTCTTCTCCCTTAATAGCAGCAATTTGTCCTAGTTGAAATATGGTAATGAGATTTAAAAAGGTTCTTTTAAAGGAGTTCAATGGTAAAAAGTCAGCTTAATTAAAAGCTAACATCCAAGATGTGTGTGTACATGTGCGCATGTGTGTGTGTTTGTATTTAAAACGTCTTCATGTTTTTGTTTTTGTTTTTTTCTCCTAGGACTTTGTCTTTTTTTCCTCTTTGAACAAAAGTTTTTCTTAGTTGACTGAATTCTGTTTTCTTCATTTGTTTCTTCTGTCTCTCCTTTCTCTTGCACCCTCTGCTGCATGAGGGACATACAATAGTTTATAATAGCCTGTGGTTCCTTAAAGAAAATGGAGAAGTCATCAGACTCCCTTTGAAGGAGAAACATATTTTTCATTTTTCCTTATGGAACCCCAAGAGTGTAAACAAGCAAGTTTGTCTCAGCTCTTAAACTGCTTGCTTTTGTATTGTGTCACCTGATTTATAGACCAAAATAGTTATTGCAACAGAGACTACTCTTCGACTTTTAAGGAAGAGCGTAGTTTAGACACTTAGAAATGTCTATGTTTAAAAAAACTTTTTAAGTGCACTGTAAAAACATCACATGGTCTAGCCTCATAATAATTCTCCCTTTTTGGAGACCAAGGATTCAGTGTGTACTCTGCCTAGAGCTCAGAGATCCAGTTAAAAGATAGGGAGTCCCTATCTAAATAAAATTGTGCTTCTTGTACAATCTTATGATAGATTTCAATAATTTTATGTTTGATTTGGCATCCATCTTTAATCTCCCTCTAGCACCACCAGACTTTATCTCTCTGTAATTTGAGATGTAAATTTTGCTATCTGATTTTTCATCTAGAGTTGTTTCCTTCAATATGCAGATTTACAGCTATTTAGCTGACAACTGTCAGGGTAATGAAACAGGTTATCAAGAGTTTGCAAGTCTAAGATAGGGGAAAAAAATGGCGATCTTAGGAATCTTTAAGATGTACTTCCATCAGTATACCTAATACAGCTATGTCTTTATGTATTGTGTACACAATGTTTTGCTTCTAAAAATATAGAAAAGGGGTCTAATTAATTGGCTTAAAGAAAAATAAAAGCACTAAAATCAAATAATTTTTCAGAAAAAAGGAAAGACTAGTCAAATGCTCTTTCAAGTTTATGTAACTTAAGAAAATCTTTAATAAATAAGTTAGTTTTAAAATTATTGGTAAAGTAATATTAGAAATGTCTTAAGAATTGCCAGCAAACATTTTTGCTTGCATTTATTGATCAAGCAATATCGTACTTCTCCCTGGCAAATACATAAGGTGTCAAAATTTACCACAGAGGTTATAAAACTATAAATCCAGCCCAAAACAGAATGATCTTTTCTTGTGTAATTTTTTTTTTTTTTGAGACAGTTTAACTCTTGTTGCCCAGGCTGGAGTGCAATGGCCCAATCTTGGCTCTCAGCAACCTCCACCTCCCAGGTTCAAGTGATTCTCCTGCCTCAGCCTCCCAAGTAGCTGGGATTACAGGCATCCCATGCATGGTTCATTTTGTATTTTTAGTAGAGACAGGGTTTCTCCATGTTGGTCAGGCTGGTCTCAAATTCCCGACCTCAGGTGATCCGTCCACCTCAGCCTCCCAAATTTCTGAGATTACAGGCATGAGCCACTGTGTCTGGCTGCTTGTATAATTTTTAATAAATAAGACATTGATATTGGTTTAATGAAAACAGCTACATCTTGAATTATTTAGTAAAATTACCATAACTTCTAATCTTGTGGTTTAAGGCTATGTAGTCCACAGGCAGTAAGGTGGTTTGTTTGGGAAAGGACTTTTATCATCTTTGTTTCAAAGCTTAACTATAAACTGTGTTTCTCCCAAAGTGAATTTGACTTATGCCCAGGAATGAACAAGGACAGCTTAGAGGTTAGAAGCAAGATGGACTCAGGTCATGTCTTTTTCACTATCTCAGTTAAAATTTTGCAATGGCAAGTTTCATAAGTTTAAATGATGACAATCACAGTTTTCATAAATAATCTAGATAAACAATTAAAATAAAATAATTAGGTAAACGTAATGGGATAAACACTTGTAGACAAAACTTCTCATAATTTAGAATCTAAAGGTATATTAAATTAAATAATAGATATTTCAATAAAAATATATATTGTAGGAAAACCTCATCCTTTCTTTAAAAAAATGAGTGTCCTTTTGGTTGAGCACAGTGGCTCACACCTGTAATCCCAGCACTTTGGGAGACCGAGGCAGGTGGATCATGAGGTCAGGAGATCGAGACCAGCCTGGCCAACTTAGTGAAACTCCGTCTCTACTAAAAATACAAAAATTAGCCAGATGTGATGGCATGTGCCTGTAGTCCCAGCTACTCGAGAGGCTGAGGCAGGAGAATCAATTGAACTTGGGAGGCGGAGGTTGCAGTGAGCAGAGACCACATCATTGCACTTCAGCCAGGGTGACAGACTGAGACTCCATCTCAAAAAAAAAAAAAAAAAAAAAAAAAAGGTGAACCTTTTTAAAAAGGTGAACAATTCGTGTCTAATTCAAAGCTTATTTAAAGGTTATGTATAACACAAGGTAAAGGGAACAAGGAAATAAAAGAGGCGTAAAGAAAGTTATAGAAAGAGGTATTTTTTGGTAAGAAAGCTTAAAGAGAAATAATTTTATATGAGAAATAATCTTGTATGGTAAATTCAGTCCTAGAATAAAACGACCGTTTAAGAAAGAGGGATGTTCAGAACAAACCAGAAAGTCCAAGCATGTTATGGATGGTCTGTGTAAGTCACAATAAGAGAATTTATTTAAAACAACAACAACAAAAAAACTTACATGATCAAGTTGTCTGTAATTAAAGGGAAATTACAATGGTCTTTCTAGAGATTGAGTTTTAAAAATCACTTATACACTAAAGAGTTGATTACAACAATAAAATTTTCTTAAGAGATTGATTTACTCATAAATTATAAGTGATTTTAATTTTTTTAAACTCAAAGTTCAACTTTCATTGCATCTCACCATTTTTGGTTTTCTCTCCCCTTTTAAAAGGCATGAAATAGAAATGCTCTCCTTCAACTCATTTTCAGCTCATATGAATTTTTTTTCCCCTCTAGTTATGTTTGTTGTGGCCTGATACTAACAATGTTTTCTTGAAGGTCTAAAGGAAATGTTTTCTTCCAACAGAATATTCTGCACACTGCAGAAGGTCTTTTCTTTTGCTTTTTGGTAACTGGCCTAACAGATTTTACATTTTATCAAATTATTTTCTATGCCATTATTATTAAGTTTTGGTTTGCTTAGAAAAAAAACTGTGATAAACATTTTTAAAATTAAGGTTATTGCATCTGTATATCTTTCTGTATGTACTTTTAAAGTCGTTGTGACATTCAATTACAGGGCTTTTACTCCTGGGTCTAAAAAGGACACCAAGTCCTGCTAAATTTAAAACCCTGACAGTAATTAAAGCCTTATTTTCAGGCCTGGTAGAAGATGTCAATCAAAATAAAAGCATTCCTGAGACATAGGGCCAGAAATTGAAGCTATTCAACTCCTCAGACCCACAGGCTGTTGCAGAAGAGGTGAGTGTGTGAGATTGTGAGGGCCAATTTGAGAGAGAAAATAAGTTCAGTTTTTCTATAAATTAATGATTAATGTCAAAGACACACTGATGCAAGACACTGATGCAAGCATATGGGCCCCTGTGTCAGAGTGACAAAGTTTTCTTGAAGCATTAACCAACTCCTTAATAAATGTTATAAAGTTTATAAAAGGCTTATGGAAGTTATATCTTATGGTCAATACTAAAATTTTATAGGTTGTTTATAAAATTTTGGAAAGCAAATTTAATTGGCTTCATTCTGTCTTTATTAGGACTTATTGTTTGGAAAATTAAATCTCCTCTCTCAAAGAATTAAGGTTTTTGTCTTTTGTTGAAATCCTTGAGTTATCATTTTGATTAAATGAATGACTTATTTTACAATGATCTGTGATTCTATTTTGTGATATCAAGTGTTTTAAACCTTTGATATTTGATAAACTTTCCAAAATTGAATTATAAATTATGTGTTTTTCTGATCTAATTAATCCTTTAAGATACTAGATTTCCTAAAGCCCAAAAATGATATATTTGGCTTATTTGGTATAAAAATTATACAGAAAGCATTATCAAATATGAAATGTTATTTGGTTTTCTTTGGGCTGCATTTGTATAAATATGTTATTGGTATATGTTCCAAAATGGTGGGGAAACTCCTATAATTCTGAAATGACTTAGTGTACATTATCATAATAATTATAATTGTTATGTTAAATTATTGTGTGCCACAGAGGCAACAAATTTCCTTGTCAATTATGTCTTTGACTATGGCTGCCCTAAAAGTTTTTGTCATCCACAAACAATTATTATCTTGTTTAGGTCCTCTTTAGAAGGTGGTTTGATAATCAGCTATAAAACTCAAACAGGTGCTCTTGAATGCAGGTTTCTGATAACTTTGAAGATTGTGACATCAGAATAGAGGATAAATGTTCAGGATTCATGGAGAGCTGAAATGTTCATGAATATCAAGCAGAATAGGAATTAACTGCATGGATTGAAGTAAAAAGACTGAAGTAATCTTTTTGACGTTTTTGCTTAAAATGTTGCTGATCCTTTTGTTTTTCAGAGTCAAGGAAACTTTTCTTTTGAGCTATTGACAACTTTTTTTTTTTTTTTTGACACAGTTTTGCACCTTTTGCCCAGGCTGCAGTGCAATGGCACAATCTTGGCTCACCACAACCTCTGCCCCCCTAGTTCAAGCAATTCTCCTGCCTCAGTCTCCCAAGTAGCTAGGATTATGGCATGTGCCACCACGCCTGGCTAACTTTGTATGTTTAGTAGAGATAGGGTTTCTCCGTGTTGGTTAGGCTGGTCTCAAACTCCTAACCTCAGGTGATCCGCATGCCTCATCCTCCCAGAGTGCTGGGATTACAGGTGTGAGCCACCACGCCTAGCCTATTGACAGCTTTTAACAATTAAATATATTACTATGAAAAAAATTTGGAGCATATTTCTCTCTACCACATTTCTCGAGGCTCATTCTGTCACGCAGGCTGGAGTGCAGTGATGTGATCTCAGCTCACTGCAACATCTGCCTCTCAAGCAATTCAGGTTCAAGCAATTCTCCTACCTCAGTCTCCCGAGTAGCTGGGACTATAGACATGTGCCACCATGCCCAGCTAATTTTTTGTATTTTTAGTAGAGACAGGGTTTCACCATGTTAGCCAGGCTGATCTCAATCTCCTGACCTCGTGATCTGCCCGCCTCGGCCTCCCAAAGTGCTGGGATTACAGGCATGAGCCACTGCACCTGGCCTTTCTTGCTGCATTTTATACAAACAATCTGGCCAAGTATAATAAAGCAAATTGGTCCTACCACGATTTCTCTTTAGTAAAACTGGGAAACTAGAGAGAGAAAAATTATGTTTCAAAAACTATAGTACACCTGTTGTTAGATTCTAGTCTTGCCTAATGTTTTTCATTTTTTATTATTTTCTACAGTATGGTCTGAATTCTAATTTTTCCTGGCTACAAGTCTCAAAAACAATGTTTTCAATTTTTTTCTCCTTCCTTTTCCTTCACTCTCCATTTTTCCTAATTTTAAATCTCTGAAAACTAAGCTACATTTTCTTAAATCCCTGTCAACTGAATCTAGACAACTTAAACTTCAGTAGAAAATAACAGCAACTTATTTGCACACATAAGCCACTTTTATAACTGCCTACTGATGTATGGACTTCAGAGTAATGTGGCCTATATTATTTTCCAGGATTGTTCTTTTGTTTGTTGTTGTTTTTCTCCCTTCCTCCCCTTATTTCCTCTTCATACGACATGAGACTTAACCTGCTAAAAATGAGCTTTCCTAATAACTCTAAGAATAAACCATCCTAGCCATGAGAGATCAGAAAAAACCTGAGACTAGAGGCTCATTTTCTTTTTTTTTTTTTTTTTTTTTTTTTTTTTTTTTTTTTTTTTTTTTTTGTTTTTTTTTTTTTTTTTGAGACAGAGTCTGGCTCTGTTGCCCAGGCTGGAGTGCAGGGGCCGGATCTCAGCTCACTGCAAGCTCCGCCTCCCGGGTTTACGCCATTCTCCTGCCTCAGCCTCCCGAGTAGCTGGGACTACAGGCGCCCGCCACCTCGCCCAGCTAGTTTTTTGTATTTTTTAGTAGAGACGGCGTTTCACTGTGTTAGCCAGGATGGTCTCGATCTCCTGACCTCGTGATCCGCCCATCTCGGCCTCCCAAAGTGCTGGGATTACAGGCTTGAGCCACCGCGCCCGGCCTCATTTTCTTATAAAATGTTTTCTCCAAAAGATTTTTAAAAAGGGGGGAAATGTGAAAGGAAAATAAATTTTAGGGCCCCCAAATCACTAAGCTAAAGGGAAAAGTCAAGCTGGAAACTACTTAGGGCAAACCTGCCTCTTATTTTGTTTCCTATTCAAAGTCATCCCTCTGCTCATTGAGATAAATGCATATCTGATTGTCTCCTTCAGAAATGCTAATCAGAAACTCAAAATAATGCAACCATTTGTCTCTCACTTACCTGTGACCTGGAAGCCTCCTCCCTGCTTGAATTGTCCCACCTTTCTGGATGGAACCAATGTACATCTTACATATATTGATTGATGTCTCATGTATTCCTAAAATGTTCCCTGACCAACATGTTCCCTGACCACCTTGGGCACATGTCATCAGAACCCTCAGGCTGTGTCATGGGTGCACATCCACCACCTTGGCAAAATAAACTTTCTAAATTAACTGAGACCTGTCTCAGGTATTTGGAGTTCATACGAGGTTTTGCCATATTGGCCAGGCTGGTCTTGAACTCCTGGCCTCAAGTGATCTGCCCTCCTCTGCTACCCAAAGTGCTGGGATTACAGGTGTGAGCCACTGCACCCAGCCAGCTTTCTCTTTTGAACAGAATTTTCATGTAACATTAAAGGATAACAAAAGCTTTTTGTTTGCCTTTTGAACAAGTGACAGAAGAAAAAATGGGAAGAGAATAGAGACAGATTTAGTTGGCCTCATGCTGTCTTTATTGGGTTTTTTTTTTGGAAAGCTGCGTCTACCCTCTATCAATGAGCAAAGACTTTTCCCTTTTCCTTATAAAGACCTGGAATTCCATTTTGTAACATCAAGTGTTTAAACATTTAATATTTGACAAACTTTCCAAAGTTAATTTCTAAATTAAGCCTTTTTTTGCTCTGGTTATTCCTTTTAGATATTCAGTACCCTAAAGTCCAAAAGAGACATAGTTGATTTGGCATATTAAAATCATACAGAAAGCATTGTGAAATATGAAATGGTGTTTAACCTTCTTTGGATTATATTTATATAAATATCAGTATGTGTTCCAAACTTGCATGAGATTCTTATGATTCTGATATGTCTTAATATGTTGTCAGTAGTGATTATTATGTAAAATTATTGTATGCCATAAAAGTAACCAAAATTTTTAGTCAATTATGTCTTTAACCATGGCTGTTCTAAGACTTTTGCCGTCCACAATGGTTGTTTTACTTTGATCCTTTCATAGGGCAGTTTATAATCAGCTATTGAACTCTGAGGAGTACTCTTAAATACAGGTTTCTGATAACTTTAGAGATTGTGCCATTGGACTAAATAGAGAGAAAAGCTTCCAGGACTCTCATGGAAAACTGATATATTCATGAGGATTGCTGATTCCATATTGAACAGCACAGGAGTTAATTGCATGCACTGAAATAACAAAAGATTGAAGTAATGTTCTATCACTTTTTGTTTAAAACATTTGATTACTCTCTTTATTTTGTTTTTCAGAGTTGAGAAAACTCTTCTTTCAAGTTATTTGCAGCTTTTAACAGTTGGATAAAGTAAACTCTTGTGAGCAGAAATTGGAATGTATTTCTTTCTCTCTACCTGATTTCCCCAGAATTTGAAAATTATTTGTAAGTATACTTAATTTATGGGAGTACACTTATTTGCATAAGTTCAATAAGAATCTGTTTTCTTTTGTGACAGGGCACCACTGGAGAAACTGGTTATTTTACCAAGGCTCTGACTGGAATGGCATACTTTCAGATGGAAATAGACTAAGGAATCAAAGTTGACCTATACAGCCAATAAAAACCCCCTTGGCAAAACTGGCTTCACACCTTGTCTACACAGTCTCTGTGCAGGGTTTCCTGATCTGTGGTAAGTAACGAATGTCATTTTTCTGATAGGCCCAGGTGCTCAAAGTTATTTTGGCACCTCAAGAGGGTAGGAATTCACTCAAATCCATAGAAGTATTTCCGGGCACAGATAAATCTGTGGCTGGGCTTTAGGCTTAAAAAAAAAATCTAATCTAAAATTCCTTATGGATCAAAGTTCAGCAAAGTAAATTTTAAAAACAGCCTATATGGCAAATAATTGTTCTTGCTGCATTTTATGCAAATACTCAGACCAAGTATAACAAGACAAAAACTTAATTTTGCAAATAAATTTGTCCTACTACAACTTATCTTTAGTAAACATGGACACTGGAGAAAAATTGTGTCAGAAAAAGATCATAGTACCCCTCCTGTTAGATTCCAGTCTTGTCCATTGTTTTTGAGTTTTTATTATATTTTTGAAATTTGGACTAAATCCTGAATTCTTTCCAGGCAACAAGTCCCAAGTTAATGCTTTCAATTTTTTCTTCCATTTTTCTAATATGGTCTCAATGAAATTACTACTACATTATTCATTATTCCTTGTAGTACACGTAAGAAAAACATTTCAGTCTGTAACTTAAAGATGCTTTGAGTCTAACATCTGGATAGACTGTTCCGAACGTAAAGATTTATTTCTCTTCTGTTTCCATAGAAATGCCTCTTATTAAAAATCTGTTTGCCTTCATTACATGCAGAGGCCTAGCCCATCTGCAATGCCACCTCCTGGAGGAGGTGCAGGTATTTACCTAAACTGATCCATTCTCAAGAACTAGACAGGGCTTATGACTACCTTCATGGGTATTCATACTTTCTGTAGCCTGCTAAATATATATTTAGCTAACCTGTCATCATATCCGGTTACAACTGGCAGTGGGGATCCTGCATGATAATTAAGACCAATTGCTATGTATACATCCCAGATAATTTGGGAAATGTCTCAGATAGCCCTGCGAGATATGCACCAACAAATCGAAGCTATGTCTGACCCCACATTGTCCCTAGACCAGTGGTTACTATCCAAATCTGGGTCAGAATCATCCTGGTGGCAAAAGCTGCTTGTAACACTGCCTTAATTGCAGGGATAGGCATGTCCCTCTGTTGTAGTATTTACTGCTGTTGCACCCTCTGTGTGGGAATGCAAGACATGCTTTCCCAGGGACTCTGGAGACGTTGCACCATATTGCTCCAACAAACATCTGTAAGTCTGAGTACTCATGAATATTTCCAACTCCAAGTAGACCTCTTCCATTCTGATTCCCAATGACTATGACCCATTTTAGCAGGAAGTAGCCAGAATGAATATGGTGTCCAAATCCCATAAAAATGGAATTGAACTTGGCAGTGGAGATTTGTAACTGAGTAGTCCCATTTTTCTAAGATATAGTTTAATTCTTGTTTTATCTGTTCTTATCTTTTCTTCTCCTTTTTAAATCTGATTCTCCACTTCCTACTTAGCCCTTTAGAAATGCAAATATAGAGCTGGGCACAGTGGCTCACAGCTGTAATCACAGCACTTTGGGAGGCCAAGGCAGGAGGAGCAACTTTTTGTTTTTTATTTTATTTTTATTTTTTATATTTTATTTTTATTTTATTTTATGGATGGTCTCCTGGGCAACATAATGAGACCCTTTCCCTACAAAAAAAATTTAAAAATTACCAACACAAGGTTGTGCAAGCCTGTGCTCTCATCTACTCAAGAGGCTGAGGTGGGAGTATTGCTTGAGTCTGGGAAGTCAAGGCTGCAGTGAGCTGTGATCACACCACCATGCTCCAGAATGGGTGATAGAGAGACCCTGTGTCAAAAAAAAAAAAAAAAAGTCTTGCCATAATGGCTTACACCTATAATCCCAGCACTTTGGGAGGCCAAGGCAGATGGCTCACCTGAGGTCAGGAGTTTGAGACCAGCCTGGTCAATGTAGTGAAACCCCATCTTTACTAAAAATATAAAAATTAACATTAGCCAGGCTTGGTGGTGGGCACCTGTAATCCCAGCTACTTGGGAGGCTGAGGCAGGAGAATCACTTGAACCTGGGTGACAGAGGTTGCAGTGAGCTGAGATCATGCCATTGCACTCCAGCCTGGGCGACAAGAGAGAAACTCCGTCTCCAAAAAATAAAAATATAAAAAGAAATACAAATATAGCCTTTTACCTTTTACCTCCCCATTCACTAGATACTCTACATGGCAAGTTCAACATGTGCTCCAAGACAGAGCTCTCAAGAGTTAACAGTCAATTTACAAACCAAAGCATGCCCTCTGTGGAACTCCCACTCACCAGGAGGTTATCTCGAGAGATAACAGTCAAAAGCATACACCCACTACTCTCTCACTGCCTAGTTACAACTTATCTCTGCCCACAGATGTCAACTCAACTGCTCAGAAGATAAGACACCAAGCTAGCTAACAGACACCCATCTTGCTCACTTCCTCCTCTGTCTTCTACAAGTGTCTGTTTTCTGCTCCAAAAGTAAAGCTAGCTTTGGAATAAATCACTTTCATTATACTAGACCTTACTCTTGTTAATTGAACTTTGTGCAGCTAGCAACTGACCTATGTTTCAGTTACAAGACCATATTATAACCTAAGAATTGGTAATAGCTTGCTTGTAGTTTCTAGCCCTCTGTAATGGACCAAATAAGGGGGATAAAATAAATATATTAAAATCAACTTTATTGAGATATAATTCATAAAAAGTAAAATGTATCCATTTAAAGTGGACAGTTAGGCTGGGTGAGGTAATTCCAGCACTTTGGGAGGCCGAGGTGGGAGGATTGTTTGAGCTCAGGAGTTTAAGACTAGCCTGGACAACAGAGGAAGACCTCATTTCTACAAAAAAAGAAAAAAAAATTTTTTTTAACTTAGCCAGGTGTGGTGGTGAATGCCTGTAGTTCCAACTACAGCAGTTCAGGGCTGCAGTGAGCCATGTTCACAGCGCGGCACTCCAGCCGAGGTGACAGTGCGGGACCCTACAAACTGATTTCTACAAAGTCAGTTGGGATTTGGATAGGGATTACACTGAATCTGTATATCAGTTTTGAGTATTGATCCATGAACACAAGATATTTTTCCAAATATTTAGATTTTCTTAACTTTTTTCAGTAATGCTCTATAGTGTTCAGAGTAAAAATTCCACACCTGTTTTGTTAAACTATTTCTATCCTAATCTTTTTGATGCTATTGTAAATGAAATTTTTTCCTAATTCCATTTTCAATTGGTTTATTGCAAGTTTATTGCAGTTATTCAAGTGTGTAGAAATACAATTGATTTTTGTATATTGATCTTGTATCCGGCAATCTCAAACTCATTTATTAGTTCTAACAGTTTTTAGTGGATTCTTTGGGATTTTCTAGATATAAGACCATGTTTGCAAAAACATAGTTGACATCTTCCTTTCTTCTTTTTTTGAGACAGAGTCTCGGTCTGTCACCCAAGCTGGAGTGCAGTGGTGCAATCTTGGCTCACTGCAACCTCCGCCTCCCAGGTTCAAGCGATTCTCATGCCTCAGCCACCCAGCAGCTGGGATTACAGGAACGTGCCACCACAACTGGCTTTTTGTATTTTTAGTAAAGATGGGGTCTCACCATGTTGCCCAGGCTGGTCTTGAGAACTCTTGTCCTCAAGTGATCCACCTGCCTCGACCTCTCAAAGTGCTGGGATTATAGGCATGAGCCACTGCGCCCAGCCTGTTTTATCTTCTTTACTTGTTTTAAGTCAATTCAGATTGTCTATTTCCTCAAGTCACTTTTAGTAGTTTATGTGTTTCTAAGAATTTATACATGTCATCTAGGTTATCTAATACAGTGTCATAAAATTGTTCATTTTATTCTAATACTTTCATTTCTATAATGTCTTATTCATTTCTGATTATAGTAATTTGAGTCTTCTTTTCCTTGGTCAGTCTAGCTGAACGTTTGTCACATTTGTTGATCTTTTCAAAGAACCAGCTTTGGTTTTCTTGGTTTTCTCTATTCTCTATTTCATTAACTTCAACTCTGATTTATATTTCCTTCCTTCTGCTTGCTTTAGGTTTAATTTGCTCTTCTTTTTCCATTATCTTCAGATGGAATGTTAAGTTATTTTAACTCTTTCCTAACATAGGTATTTACGGCTATAAATTTCTCCATAAGCTGGGCTTTAGCTGAAGATCTGTCACGTTGTGTCTTCATTTTCATTCATCTCAAAGTCTTTTCTGATTTTCCTTCATTTCTTCTCTGACCCATTACTTACTTAGGAGTATTTTGTTTAACAATTCCACATATTTCCAAGTTTCCCAAACTTCTTCCTGCTATTATTGATTTCTCATTTCATTCCATTGTGCTGGAGAACATACTTTGTATTATTTCTATCTTTAAACTTATTGAGGTTTCACAGACTAACATATAAACCTATCCTAGAGAATGTTCCATTAGCACTTGAACGTATATCCTGTTTGTTGAGAGTATTCTACGGATGTCTGTTAGGTAGTTGGTTTATTGTGTGGTTCAAGTCTTCTGTTTCCTTACTGATCTTCTGTCTGGTTGTTCTATCCATTATTGAAAGTGGAGTACTGAAGTCTCCAACCATTGTTGTTGAAGTGTCACTTTCTCTCTTTGCTTCTGTCAGTGTTTGTGTCATGTATTTTGGTGCACCATTATTAGGTGCATATGTTTATAATTATTATATCTCTCTGAGGGAGTAACCTTATCATAAAATGTCCCTTCACATAACTTTTTGTCCTAAAGTCCATTTTCTCTTAAAGTATAGCCACTCTAATTTTCTACAGGTGCTATTTGCATATTTTATTATATCCTTTTACTTTCATCAATCTGTTTCTATTTTGAATCTAAACTGTGTCTCCTGTACATAGTATACAGTTGGATCAGGTTTTCAACATCACTAATGATCAGGGAAATGCAAATCAAAACCACAATGTGATACCACGTTACTCCTGCAAGAATGGCTATAATCAAAAAATCAAAAAATAATAGATGTTGGTGTGGATGCAGTGAAAAGGGAATATTTCTACACTGCTGGTGGGAATGTAAACTAATACAACCATTATGGAAAACAGTGTGGAGATTCCTTAAATAACTAAAAGTAGAACTACCATTTGATCCAGCAATCCCACTACTGGGTATCTACCCAGAGGAAAAGAAGTTATATGTAAAGATAGTTGCAAATGCATGTTTATAGCAGCACAATCCTCAACAGCAAAAATACAGAACCAGCCCAAGTGCCCATCAATCAACAAGTGGATAAAGAAATTGTGATATATACATATATATATATGCATATATATAATGGAATACTACTCAGCCATAAAAAGGTATGAATTAATGGCATTTGCAGCAACCTGAATGAAACTGGAGACTATTATTCTAAGTGAAGTAATTCAGAAATGGAAAACCAAACATCGTATATTCTCACTTATAAGTGAGAGCTAAGCTATGAGGATGCAAAGACATAAGAATGATACAATGAACTTTCGGAACTTGGGGGAAAGGGTGGGAGGGCAGTGAGGGATAAAAGACTACAAATTGAGTTCAGTGTATATTGCTTGGTGATGGGTGCACCAAAATCTCACAAATCACCACTGAAGGACTTATTCATGTAACCAAATACCACCTGTTCCCTGATAACCTATGGAAATAAAAAATTAAAAACAAAAAGGTTTTCAGAAAATTCAGTCTCTGTCTTTTGATTGGATTGTTCAACCTATTCATATTTAACATTACTGATTTGTTGGGTTTATGTCCTTTTTTCTTTTCCATGTCTTACCATCTTACCAAGTGTTTTTTGTGTGACTATTTTCTAATGTAGTATTTTCATTTCTTTTATTTTTTTTTTTTTTGAGACAGAGTCTCACTCTGCCGCCCAGGCTGGAGTGCAATGGCGCAATCTTAGCTGACTATAACCTCTGCCCCCGGGTTCAAGTGATTCTTCTGTCTCAGCCTCCCGAGTAGCTGGAACTACAGGCATGCGCCATCATGCCTGGCTAATTTTTGTAATTTTAGTAGAGACAGGGTGTCACCATATTGGCCAGGCTGGTCTCCAACTCCTGACCTAGTGATCTGCCGACCTTGGACTCCCAAAGTGCGGGGATTACAGACATAAGCCACCCCAACTGGTCGTATTTTCATTTCTTTAATAGTTTCTCATTAAAAGAGAAACTTTGTTGATTATTTATTTATTTATTTATTTATTTTTGAGAGAAGGTCTTACTCTCTTGCCCAGGCTAGAGTGCAGTGGCATAATTATAGCTCACTGTAACCTCTAACTCATGGGCTCAGGTGATCTTCCTGCCTCAGCCTCTCGAGTAGCTGGGACTGCAGGCACTCACCACCACATTTGCATAATTTTTAAACTTTTGTAGAGACAAGTTCTCACTGTTGCCCAGGCTGGTTGTGAACTCCTGGCCTCAAGTGATCCTCTCATCTCAGCCTCCCAAAGTGCTGATGTTACAGGCCTATAATCTCAGCCACTGCACAGTCCTGAATTTTTAAGTCAATCTAGGCTTTACCATATGCATCTTATCAGAACTAGGCTAATTACATGCAAACATTGCTCTTATATATCTCTATTTTCATTTTCTCCCTTTTGTGATATTATTGTTATACATATTAATATTACAAATTCAACAACCCATTGTTATAATTATTACTTTACCAACTGCAGTTTCCCTAGTCCCGTACACCTTTGCTCCTTCCTGCCCATTTCTTTGTACCATTATCAGAAAATTTCATACACATTACATTATCATATTTATAAGGCCAATATAATATATAATGTTTACATAATTTCAGTTTCTTCTTAAAATCGAGATATTCATTTGTACTGTCCTATATAATTACACAATTACCTTTACTGGTATGTATTCAAATTACTATCTGAGTCACTTGCTTTCAACCTGGAGTCCTCTTTTATAATTTCTTGAAAGGCAAGTCTTCCAGCAACAAATTCTCTCATTTTTTATCTGAGAAAGTCTGTGTTTCACCTTCATTTTTGAAAGTAGCTTTGCTGGATATATAATTATTGGTTGACTTTTATTTTCTTTTGAGCATTTTGAAAGTGATCTGCTACTTTCTGGCTTCATTGTTTCTCCTAAAATGGTCAGCTGTTGATCATATTCCCTTGAGTAGCAAGTTGCTTTTCTCTTGCTTTCAAGCTTTTCTCCTTTTAGCTTTTTTGTTTTTACTAGGACATGTCTGTTTTTGAAACTCTGTGTTTATGCTACTTGGAATTCACATAGGTTCCTGAATATGTAAGTTATCGTTTTACAAAAAATTTGGGAAAATTTTTAGCTGTCGTTTCTTTGAGTGTATTTTCAGCTCCCTTCTCTCTTCTCTTCTACTGAAACTCCTATTATGTGTATGTTGGTGTCCTTAAAGGTCACACATATTTCTCTGAGGTCATGTTCACTTTTAAAAAATTCTTTTTCCTCTAATCTCTATCAATCGTTCTTCAAGTTCATTTACTATTTCTTCTGCCAATTCTACTATTGAGCCTCTGTAATGAACTTTTTATTGCAGTTACTGTTCAACTCCAGAATTTCTAGTTCAGTATCTCTTTGATATTTGATATAACATTGTCATCGCACCTTCCTTTACTTCTCCAATTATTGTTTCCTTTAATTCTGGGAATGTTTTTAATGGCAACCTTCAAGTTTTTTTCTCATAACTTGACATCTTGTCGCTTTTTTTTTTTTTTTTTTTTTTGAGAGTCTCGCTCTATTGCCCAGGTTGGAGTGTAGTTGTGTGATCTTGGCTCATTGCAACCTCTGCCTCCTGGATTCAAGTGATTCTCTGCCTCAGCCTCCCAAGTAGCTGGGACTACAGGTATGCACTACCACGCCCAGCTAATTTTTGTATTTTCAGTAGAGATGCAGTTTCCCCGTGTTGGCCAGGCTGGTCTCGAACTCCTATCCTCAAGGGATCCACCCACCTTGGCCTCCTGAAGTGCTGGGATTACAGGCATAAGCCACCACACCCAGCCTCATAGGTTTGTGTTGCTTGCTTTATTTCTAGTGTATGAGTTGTACTTTTCTGTCTTTGCATGCTTTTGTATTTGTTACAGACTGGGTATTTTAAATAGTATGTTGTAGCAACTCTGGATACCGGTCATTCCCTTCTCTTATCCCTGGGGTTTGTCATTGCTTAGTGACTGGCTTATTTTAGTGTAGTCCCTCCCATCCACCAGTATTAAGCCTCTGTTGTTGCTCCCCAGGTTGTCATGACTGGGTATACCCTGTCTCCTCGGGATGACAGTGTTTTTTTCTAGGCCCAGCTTACTCTTTTCATGATCATGTCTAGCTGTTGATCTCCAATAATTGCCAGCTCTACTGTTTTCAACAATGTTCTGAGTCATGAATTGCTCTACAAGCTAATTCTATCATATTGTGACTCCTTTGAAGAAAAGGTTTCCAAGGTCTGTTTCACATTTGTTCTAAACCCAGGAGAGCTCCTGTGAGCTGTCTTATTCCCGGGTTCTCCTGCAAACTAGCTGGTCTACAGTTTATATGGATGTTGAATCTCTTCAGTTGCTTTTTAACATAACCTCCAGTGGTATGCGCTGAGATTTGAAATTATCTGTGCTATGTTACAAATGAAGTCCCTTTGATTTGGAAGAGATTAGGGTTTATTTCATCTGGTTCAGTTCCCAGGCAAAATCTCTAAACCAGGGCATTGGAACTGTAACAATGACAAGCTTCTGTGTGACATACCACCACCTCTATCTCCATCCTAGAAACTGAGTGCTTAGTGGAGTGGGTGGGGCAGCAGCCTGACGCCTTCTCAGCTTAACTCTTTTGGCACAGAACTATCACCTCATGAGCCAGGGCAAAGATCGTCTGTGTCCCAGTATTCTAAACATGCCACACCCAACGTAAAGCCTCTGGTGGCAAAGTGGGAGCTGAGTGGAAGATGTGAACCCACACTGCTCAACTGCACTCCCCTGGGTTTTAACTTCAGCAAAAGCAGCTGGAGGCAGACCAAGAATTGTTGACATCCTGCTTTTCCCAAGAAGAGGGTTCTCCAACTGGGAGGTGAGGAAAAGGAAGCCCTGTGTTCTTGGCTGCAGCAGTCTAGAATCTCCACATTAATAAGCATAGAGGAGGAAACAAGGAAGCAATCTAGGTTTAAATATCACAAACTCCCATTTCCTACAGAATTTTCACATTTCCTTGAATAGCTGTTTTTCTCATCTGCTGTTTGCTCACAGGATCATTTACGAAGGCTTTACATAAATAGCTTTATTTTACATGGTTATTTATTTTATTTTACATATATTTTGTTTCACATAAACTGGTGAAAATAATTATCACCAGTTTCCCTGAGGAGGGGGTAAGTAAGCACAGCTCTTCACACTATCACGCCAGTCACTCAATTTTCTTTTTTTTTTTTTTTTTTTGACATGGAGTCTGGCTCTGTCGCCCAGGCTGGAGTGCAGTGGCGCAATCTCAGCTCACTGCAACCTCTGCCTCCCGAGTTCAAGCAATTCTCCTGCCTCAACCTCCCGGGTAGTTGGGACTACAGGCACGCACCACCACACCTGGTTAATTTTTGTATTTTAAGTAGACATGGGGATTCACCATGTTGACCAGGCTGATCTTGAACTCCTGACTCAAGTGATCCACCCGCCTCAGCCTCCCAAAGTGCTGGGATTACAGGCATGAGCCACCATGCCCGCCCAGTTTTCTTTTCAACTCATAAAAATCAGTATCATCATTATTTTTACATTTTTGTTTTTTAGAGATGGGATCTCACTATGTTGCCCGGACTGGTCTTGAACTTCTGGCCTCAAGCGATCCTCCCACCTTGACACTACCAAAGTGATGGGATTACAGGCATGAGATGCCACAGCCAGCCTCATTATTACTTAATTTACCCTCATTTACCATATAGATATATAATTTTTTTTTTTTTTGAGACGGAGTTTTGCTCTTGTTGCCCAGGCTCTGGAGGGCAGTGGCGTAATCTCGGCTCACTGCAACTTCTGCCTCCTGGGTTCAAACGATTCTCCTGCTTTAGCCTCCCAAGTAGCCGGGATTACAAGCAAGCACCACTACGCCCGGCTAATTTTTGTGCTTTATAGTAGAGATGAGGGTTTGCTATCTTGGCCAGGCTAGTCTCGAACTCCTGACCTCAGTTGATTCACCCGCCTCGGCCTTCCAAAGTGCTGGGATTACAGGTGTGAACCACTCTGTGCCTGGCCTCATTTACCACTTTCTTTGCTCACCATCTCTTCTTAGGTCTTACATTTTCTTTCTGATCTTATTCTGATTTCCTGAAATAAACTTTCCTAAGTTCACTTAATGAGGACATGTTGGTAGTAAGCTCTTTTTATCCAAAACGTCATTGGCCCATTTTCCTGAGTTTTGTTTGGTATAGAATTCTAGATTGACACCTCTCAGCACAAAAAATATACCACTCTCATCTGTTTTTCATTGTTATCAAGTAGCTGTCACACTAACTGCTGTTACTTTGTAGATAATGCTTTCTTTCTCTTGCTCTTTTAGAGACTATTTTTAGTGGTTTATCAAGAGTTTCACTCTGGTTTCCCACGTTGTCTATCATCTACAAATTAGCTCAATGGGTCTAGAGATTGAGATTATTTCCTTGATTCCTCAAATGCAAAGATGACTTTAATCAAATTGGAAAAACCAATTCTATCATCTCTTTCTGGTAGTCTATTAGATGTTCATTGACCTTTCAAAATGTCCCTGGTGTTGAGTTTTCATACATTCTACATAATTTCTTAATCTTGGTCTTCTGGTTCATTTTATCTGTTTTGCTTTTCATGTCTAGATGTTTCACTGTTCCCAATCTTATTTTTCTTGTCATATGCTCTTGCTTATCCTCCACCCCCATCATTTTTTGTCTTGTTCCTTCTCAATTTTTGGATATTCTTTCATTCCTTACACATACTGTATTCCAATAAATCTAAGCCATCAAGTACTGAAAAACACATCATTTTGTGCCAATTTAATGCTGTACTGTCACCCGAACTTTAGAGATGTTAAAAAATTTTTTTGTGTGTCTTCGAATACTCTAATCCAGTAATTCCAAAATCTGCAGTCTTTGCAGGTCAGATTCTGTTATTTCTCTTAATTTATTCACAATGACTTTTCAAAGCTTTGTGAATTTGAGTATGAATCCAAAATTATTAGAACACTACCTATTGAAGCTATTTGAGATTGTTTAAAATGCTGCAAGAGTGTACCAACATTTGTTTTTAAGTGCCCAGAATAACTTCAAACCTGACCACTTTAACTTCTTAGTTTTTTTCTTTTTTTTTTTTTTTTTGAGACAGGGTCTTGCTGTGTTGCCCAGGCTGGAGTGCAGTGGTGTGACCATTGCTCGCTGCAGCATTGACTTGCCAGGCTCAAGGAATCCTCTCACCTCAGCATCCTAAGTAGCTGGGGCTACAGGTGTGCACCTAGTATTTTTGTTAAAAATGGCATGCCTGCCTTAAAAAATTTTTTTTGTACAGACATGGTCTCACTATGTTGCCCAGGCTCGTATCCAACTCCTAGGCTCAAGCAATCCTCTCATGTTGGCCTCCTGAAGTTCTTAGCTTAATTTTTCTAACCACATGGGTAGTATGAGTTTTGTCATACTAAACTGATTTGTCAGCTTGTGGATACAAATTATCAGACGAATTTTTTTCTTCTCTCAATCCAGTTTTCTTACTTTCCACTCTGAGGTAGCATATTCTAGTGCATTCTTTCACTGAGTGTATCATCTTTGGTTCCAGGTTTTGGAAGTGTCTCACTCTGAGTTCATATTAATGCTGGCCACTAGGCTTTGTTTCTCTTCTAGAGCTTAGCCCATTCCAAAGTCATCAAGAACAAAAAGACTGAGAGAACTGCCAGGGAAAATGTCCCCTTTAATATCGTTATTTCTCTGGATTCATGCTTTTTTGTTCAATTCCACACTAAGCCTTTCATTTTTAAATTTCTCAAGTCTATCAAGATGTTGAAATAACAGCAAAATACAGTTATCTACCTTACACAATTCACTAGCTGTTATTCTGCTGCATTTGCACTATCTCACATATGCTTTATACACCCACAAAAGTTTTCCCTACTGGAAAACAGCAAAAAGAATGACACTTCATCTCTCATTATTCCAGCATGCATCTCTGAAGAAAAGGGACATTCTTCTATTCAGGCACAAAACCACTGTCACACCTAAGAAAACTATTCCATGTAAGAATTCATAAACAAATTTTCTGAGATGTTCCTAAAATATGTTTAATGGCTGGGTTTAATTGAAAATGAAAAGTTCATGTAGTACATTTCATTATACTGTATTTCACTGCATACTGATTATACTGCATTATTTTACATAGAACAGCCTCCCGACTTGTTTTATACTTTTTTTTTTTTTAAGAATCCAAACCAGTGGTCTTGTAAATGTCCTGTATTCCAATTTTGTTTAATTATTCCATGTGATTAGATTCAGGTCAAATGTTCTTGGCAAAAATGTTACACAGGTAGTGAAGTGGAGCTTTAGAGTATCTTCCTTGTTAGCTCTAAGATGAGTTTAAAGATTTTCATTTTTTACAGAAACCTCATCCAGCATTTCAGGTATTTTGTACCTCAGGAGGGTTCTTCAGGGCATGCAGTTTGTCATACTGTCAGAAACACATGCCCCTATGTAGCTTTGCCTTTCCAGATCACTAATGGTAACATGTTCACAAATGAAAGACTGCTGATACATTTATCACCAACTGAGGTAAGGTAACAAGGGGATGCTTAGACGAAATCTTCCATAAGATGTTTTATCCTACTAATTCATGTTTACATTTATTGTTCCCTAAAAGTTCGGAGCCTAATGTGGGTGGGTGGTGAGTTTTGCAGTCTAAGAATCAATTAATATAGGATTACATTAATACTTAAGGGCTGAGGATAGACTTGAAAGACTTGAGTTCCAGTATGAAAGCCTTTTCTTATGTCAGTAAAAAGGTAGAAATTACATTTTGAACCTATCCTTTCATGGCAACAGAAGATATGAAAAAAGAAACAATATCTGTTGAGAACTTGTATGTCAACCTTGTGATCTCAATTCATCTCCATATTAATTTCATGAGCTGGATATGACTATCCTCATTTCACAAATAAGCCAAAGTAAAACTCAGAGAAGTCATATTGGTAACACAAGGGTTCAACCCCAAATCTGGACAATGGCAGAACTTATATTTTTTCCACTATATAAAATGCATCTAGAAGGGTAACAATTATGAATTTCCATTCTGATGTTTTACTTGGTTATTCAAGGTCTTACTTTACTTCTTTTAAAAAACCATTTCCTGAAAAAATAGTCTATACTCATTCCATGTCTCATTCACCTAACCCACTGTACACTTGCTGCTCAAACTGGAACAGCTTTTATCAAGGTCATCTATAACTTCTATATTGCAAAATTCAATGGCCACTTTATGTTTACTTCAACACTTGACATGAGCAACACCCCCACACCCCATCTTGAAACCTCTTTCTCATCTTCTATTATCACTCTCCTGGCTTTCCTCCTACCTATATGACTAATCCACAGGAATCCTTTGTTTTCCTAGTTCTTAAATATTGTTTCCTCTGCTGTTGTAACTATCCTGCTCTTCCCATTCTATGAATTTCCTAGACAATATCATATTCTTATACTGCTTTAGTTACCACTTACACTAGTAGCTAAACTTAGATGTTTATAAATGGCCACCATGCGCTAGACATATTCAGTGATGAACAAAAACAATTATGATACCTAACTGATGGATCTCATAGGCTCTATCTCTAGCCCAAGGGTGTCTCACAAGCACCAGAACCACAGAGCCCCGCACCTTAATTTTCGATTAGTACCTCACACTCAATACATCCCAAACTGAACTCACTGCCCTGGTTCACTCATAACCTATTCCCTTCTCCTCCTCTTCCCAATTGTAATAGGTGCTAGCCACTCCATGGCTTCAATTACTGGTCCATTTTACTAAGTCTCTCAAGTTTGACTGCTATTCTCCCATTCTACTGCCAGACAGCTACTTTAGGGCTCACCTGGATTACTTAGAGCATACAATTGGGTCTCTACCTCTAATATTCTACAGAACTCATTCTTCACGGCTACAGTGATCTTTCAAAAAGGCAAATTTGATTATTTCAACACTCCAGTCCCCACCTTGCTTAAAATTCTTCAAGGACTCCTTGTTGGCCTCAGCGTAATTCCCAAACCCTTTAATATAACTTACAAGACTCTCTGCTCGAAGAGGGCTCTGCTCAATTCTTGAGTTTAGTTTTTACCACTCCAACTTACACTGTTTCAGATTAACTTTAAGTTAATTAACTTTTCAGTTCCTGGAATACATACATGTTCTCTCTTACTCAGTCTTCTACATAATGTATTCTCTTTTCACTCTCTCTTAGACTTGTCCACTGTCCTTTTATGAGTGAAAGAAATTGCTTTCCTGGCAACAAAGTTTGGGTTAGATCCTTTCCTATGCATTACAATTATATTGTCAATCCCTATCATAACACTGATTACTCTGACATAGAGTCTAAAGTCTGTGAAGGCAATGACTATTATCTTGTTCATTACTGTATTTTGGTGCCTGGCACACAGTGTACATTTTTAAAATGATTTTAAATTATGATTAAGTTTCAACTCACATAAGAAAAAAGAAGAAATTCATTTGAAAACTTTTTCAATTTTCTAATTTAATAGAAATAACCAAAACAATGTGGCTTTCAAACAAGGGTTTAAAACTAATCTAATACAACTTCTACAACACATTCCAGAGCATTATAACAAGAATTATTTACAGGCAGCTAATGTATTAAATAACCATGAAAAGAAAAAACTTGCTTTTATTACACACCAGCAAAAATACAGGAACGAAACAATTAGAAACTGCAACCTTGTTTTAAAAAATTAAATATGATTATTTAGAGAATACAATACCACAGAAACAGCACTTTTTAAGAATCATATTGAAGGGCAGTTAACTATGTGCAAAAATAATAGTAGTAGTAGTAGTAGTAATAATAATGAGGGGAGAAGACCAATTTAAATACTGGAAGCAAGGAACTAGTAAGGCTGTGAATTTAACCCTTTCGTGTGTAGGTATGTTTACATAAAAAATTAACAGGCTTTCAAATTGCACAAATCTTTTTTATAGGCTTATGTATATGTTTCACTGTGTTTTAAAACGTAGTAGATGCCTACATTTTTCAGAACCAGGAGCAGAACATGCATTCCATCCTTAAGATTGAAATTTAGGCCACACTTGAAAGGGAATATTGCAGTGGCACTTACAAAATCATTTTGGTGCCTTCCCACACATGTAAATTTGGTTAATTTAAAATAAGAGCATTTTCAATTTTAAAGATCACTTTCTAGAAAAGGGCTAAACTTAACTTTATACATTTTGTAGTTTGATATGACAAATATATCCAAATTAACTTATTTTTGAAGATAGTTTTGTTTCTCCGATACAATAAAAAATATATAAACGACCACATAGGCAAACACAAGGAACTAAGATGAAAGAAATGCTATACATGCATTTTGACCAAGTAAAAGAAACCATTATATTCAAGAGTACGTGTTGAATCTGAAATGTCTATGTAAACTGTGGCATATAAATTTTTTTCCTTAAAAAAGTACCTTCAATTTTTTTACTCAAACACTTACTTTTAAAAAAATATGCAACTTTCCCCAATTTTTAAAATAAAATGCCACAATATATTGTCATTACTTCCAGCATACATTTAAATTTCTTAATTTTTAAAAGATAGACTGGGTGATATGCATACAAACTTTCCTATAAAATCACCATCCAGGAGAGGATTCTGACATGCTATTAGGCAACAGACTTAAAGCAGTGTTATTGCTTTATCAAGGAGGAGATAAACTGTGAGAAAAAAAAATTAAATATCCAGGTCTGGTACATGATCAAACTGTATTACACCTTGAAAATCTTGAATCACCTTCAGCAGATCATTAACATAGATGGTATAGAAATTAAGAATTCATGGTATGAATTGAATCTGTTTTAACTAATGGAGTTGGGTACGTGGATTTTTTATAAAACTACTCACCGACCCGATGCTGAGTATGCAAATGAGCAGTGCTTTGACAAGAAATGAGATTTTTGTATTTCACATGTTGTACATGAATGGGGGTGGGTGTGGGACGTAAAAGCCAAGGGAGACGGGGCCACAGCATCTACTCCCATTTTGGATAGTAAGAGACCATTTAATAACATACGGTAGGCCACAATCCAAGGGCATAGTTGGAAGACCTGAATCTATTAGCTTATTAACACTAATCACTAATAATTACATGGCAGGATACCTGCTGAGGTAATTGATAAATCTACAATTTGCACACTTATAAACCTTTTACTTCTACTTAAAAGCATTATTTCTTTCAATTAACTAAAAATTCCAAAACTTGTTATCACAAAAAATGAGACAACTGACTTAGCATTACCTAAAATTCCCTTATGTTAAGATACACAAGTCAGAAAGTACCAACTTGTTGATCCAAAAATAATAATTTTAATAGTGGATCCAATGCCTTATCATTTCTCTGTGGTAATGGTTTGATGTTTCCATATAGAGTATGACCTGCAATCTAACCATACTTTAGAACTTCCACATGCTTTGCCTTATAAAGCAATTCCTTCACTCAAGTGAATCGGCTGAGCCAAGTCCTGAAAACACAAATTTAGGTCAGCAGAACAGACCGTGCAACACTTTGTTTTTAGTTTTCTGATGGGAGAAGTAAACTGAAATACAGAAAAACTTTAAAAGCTTTTAAGAAAAACATTATGTGGACTTTTCTCCAAATCTTCTAAAATACTTCCATTTAAACAACAAATACAAATGTGAGAGTATAAAAACAAACTGTCTTCAGGGACTGACAGATATTCAATTTTGTCTTTTTAAAACATAAATTAATAGGAAAACATATATCTAAATATCAATTTAAGTTTTTATACGTTTTAACCATAGGTATAAATGAGCTGAAAAAATCAGCTTAGAGACACAACGATCAGTGTGCAAGAAAAAAGCTTTAAGAAAAAATCTAAAGTGAGTACCTTAATGGTGGCATGTTGACAGCTATTAATAGTAATTCCTCAGCAGTATAAATTATCTTAACAGAAATGGAGGCTATTAAATGTTGACAAAAAAGTGGCTTTTAAACTGATTTAACCAATCTTAAACCAAAAAAAACCTAAAAACTCTAACATGTAATTTTAAGGGAACACAGTTATTTTTTAAGGCCCCAAATACTGAAAAATATTTACTTAAAATGTGTTTCTCCCCTCAGTTAGCAGAATCTATTTATGACTCATTATCTACAATTTTTTAAAAGGATCCATTTGAAGAGCAATACAAAATATTAAAAGTCAAAGGCCTGGCAGAATGAAGTTATACTGCTGCTACTCCTCACTTTCCAAAAATGTGCCCTTATATATATATGTCTACTTATAAACTGAAATCATGGATGTTGTGAAAAAAGAGGGAAACAGGCATAGGCATAAGTATTTTTAAATAATTTTCTCCCTCTTATTAAAAAACTTTTCTTACGGATTTAAAATTTGAGTAAAATGTTTCAACAGTTTGGTATATTTTCAAAGGCTTAAATTATTTTTAAAAAATTGAAAGTGAAGAGGAAGCCAGTAATAAAGTAAATCAATAGCAATAATAAAATCAATACTCTTTAAATACACAACCAGGAAGCCTAAATCATATTCCTATTTACCCCCACCCCTTGTTAAGAAAAGAAAAACAACCCAAAGGAATTTGTATAATAATTTCTTTAGAGCACTTTATTTGATTCAATATGCACTAAAAAATATTGACCTCTTAGACAATTATGTGAAATAATTTTCTGAGTAGTCTACTCTCTGAACTGCTTAAACTAAATTTTTAAAAAGGCAAATAAATGATTTGCCACAAAACTGCTGATTTCTGAAAAATATCTAATGGCAACTTCTTCTATTTTGGTCTCTGTATATTCTAATGTGTTCATACAAAAGTAGGACTAAAATCTTTAATCAAACAAAAGAGAAGCCTGTAACATTGTAGAACACACATTTTGAATGTGAGCATCACAAACGAAGAAAAGAAAAATGAACCAGAGCCAAGTTGATTTATCTGCCTCGGGTGCTATAGTTGGGGTGGTAAAGGTGGGTTTACTCCAGTAACCATTCAAGTGGGGATTGGCTCATTTTCAGGATTTACTTACAGGTCTCTTCTAAGTCCTTTAAGCCCCCAGTCCATGCAAATGTCCCACTTGGTGGACAGATGAGTAATCTAACCCCACCGGGTTTATTTCAATATTTTGATATCTCAATAATAAGCTGCTTCTGAAGATTTTTTGAGAAGTCTGTTCTCTATTAAAATAAGATAGAACCTCAAAATATGAATGTGAACATTAGAAATAGACAGAATATATTACAAATTCATTCTTGATAGGAACATTAGTAAGAATACACATTAGCTTAAAAAACAGGCTCAGCAAATGTTGCTGATCTGCCAAAAGTTTTAGTTCACTATTTACAAATAAGACAAAGTGAAATACAGAAAATTTTACACATTTGGTAGTTGACAGATACTGTTTGCCAATAGTGGTCTATCAGAAAACTGACATGAAGGAAGACTGGAAAAGAGCCAGTTGTCACCTTCTCAATCAAATTTAAATGTACAGAAAACTAGATTAATTTTGAAACAAACATCCTGCCTTTCATGGGAATAACTGTATGATCACATGATTTGATTGGGAAGTACAACTGTAAGGGTTTTCTGGAAATGACTACTATAACTCTAAATAATCCACTAATGAAAAGTTACTGTTTTTATTTCAGTAGACCATTGAAGTTGATTAAATGATAACTAGTGGTCGTGTTTCCTAAACCCTAAGTATGAGTAGAAAATAAAACCACTGCTGAGTTCTTTATATCAATTTAAAAACTAAGACCCAACAGCATAAAAATGAGAAAAAATATAATGGCATGATTCAATGCAAATCTGCACTGACATTAAAGTAGAATCTGAGCTACTTGGGTTTTCAACTAGAAAACAACCTGATATGTATGTGTGTGAAGGGGGAGGGTTAAAAGTTGTTTTAATAACTGTGTGACCTAGTCCAAAAAGAAAATTTATCAAGTGACACGAGCCTCAAGTATTTACTCGTACACCAAGTATCCTGCACCAATCAATAGCACACAATCATCAACATTTGCCATTTCTAACAATCAGAGAATCATCCTCATTAGAACAGAAATCCTCATATCATTTCACTTTTGCTTTTTGCTTTTAAAGTTGCAGAGTTCTCTCCCCCTTTCTTGACAAGAATGTGTTTCTGTCCATTATTTCAATCTAATACTGTGTAAAAGCTATCAGCTTCTTCAAGGAGGTGCCCACTGTAGGCAGGATATTCCAGCAACACTTAAAAGTTTTCTGGGTTTTTTGTTTTTTTTTTTTTTGTTGTTTTTTAACAATTGATTCAAATCCATGTCATTTTACTTTATATGTACTGGTCTCTCATCTGACTTTAGGCGTTTTCTGCGGGGCTGTATAAAGTCTTCATCAGAGTCCTCAGTTACCTCACCATCATCCTCTTCCTGCTCAAACTCTGGCAAAGGTGCGAAGGTCCTGTCTGAGTAGATCTCTGTGAGTTTATCTTCAAAGTACAATGCAACTGCTTTCCCTGCCTGAGCTACTTCTGAATCAGCCTGCAAGCAAAAGATAGGAATATTCACCTATTGGTAATGCATATTCCTTCACCAAGTTTGCATGGTCTGAAAAGCTTACCTTCAAATTAATCTCTTGTGTGTCTGCATAAACTTGAACAACTTTCATCATCTAAAAAGGATACCAGAGTCAAAAAAAAAAAAAGGGAAATTATAATCCTTTCTAAAGTTATGAGATTGCATAGGATTGGCGACGAAAAGTCAGCCATACTAGGGAGAACAAATTGCTATAACCAGATAAAGTGCTTTTCTAAAATTCTACAGAATATGGAACCATTTTCTTTACAAAGCCCTGTTACTAAAGCTACTGTGAAACCTCAGTAATTGTCTTATTTTGAATTATCAAGGTCAATCTGAATAGGAATTGGCCTGAACACATCAATCTATTCAAGAGAAAAATATTTGTGAAGCAAATTATATAAGAAACGTTGCTTTTAAAAACTGACACACTTTCAACAAACCACTTAATAAAAATTATATCTGTATAGCAATATTTTAATCATAAACTATGTAACTATTACTGAGGCAGGTAACATGGGTCTTCTTATCAACTATAGTTCATGAAAGCATATCTATATTAGTGAAAATAATTTAACTACACTGAAAAATAAGACAAAATTTGGGACTAGTTTCTAAATTTAACTTCAAATTAATGAGATTTTACTAATATACTCTGTGCCATACTGCTATAAAGGTGACTTAGAATTTTCACCTTATGAGGATTTTGTTTTGTTTTTAATTTTAAAATGCCATCTGGATGCTTCCAGAGGCAGTTATGGGAATACGTTACAGGATTCAATGTGATTTATTTTAGTAATAATCATATGGCACCCAAATTACATCAGCAATAAAAATACTTTAGTATTAATCTCTTAAAAGATTCTGTGGATTCTCATTAAATTCCACTTTCTTCTCCTATCATGAAAATCTTCCATAATAATAACAGAATTGATTTTATCCCTAAGATAATAAAAACAATTTTCCTGAAACAGGTATATATCACATTTCTTCTCAAGGCATGGCTAATTCAACCTTACCCTCAAAAAAAAAACCTCCAAAAACCAAAAAACATAACCACAATTAATGAAAGTCACACTGTTGAAATAAGAAAACTCAGTATCATACACTCTGGGCCACTATTCAAGATAGGTCACCAGAGATTAGTTTAAGGTTCTACATTTATGTTGTCAATAATAAAATGCAAGGACAAGGGTACAGATACTTTCCTAACAGTACCCAAAATGTAAGCTGTTTATAATCATATCCCACAAAACATACTTAACTACGGACAGTACTTTCCATACTTATGCCAATCCTCAACTCATTTAGAAAAGGTAATATTCTTAATGTATTAAATTTAAGTATATACTACAAATTATACACAATAAATGTTGTTCACAGGAGCTGTTAATACAATCAGATGTTTAGCAGGACTGTAGCAGAAAAAACAATTTTAATAAAATTAAAGTCTTTCAGCAAAAAAAATAAAACAAGGAAACAAACAAAAACTAACAAATCAAGACTCTATAGGTTGGAAGTTAACATACTTCATTAAACCTTTCACAGTTCTTGAAGATCAAACGGACATCAGCCACAAAGTCATCTGGGATTTGGTAGTGTTGGGAATGTTTTTTCTGAAGCTTCTTTTTCACGGTGGATAAATCCATTGGTTTCTTTATAATTTTATAGTAGTTTGGTATCTAAAATAAGCAAATAATGGCAAATAAGAATTCTCCAAAAATGCCAAACTGTTGAATTTGAAAATGCATAGCATATTAATTTTAGGGAAAAAAATTATTATAGAGCCAGCTGCTTGCAAATTTTGATATGGACGTATATACTTTACATCTTCATGAAAACCAAATCTTATGCAGAATATGTGCCAATCTTCATGGTTAGTCCAAGCCCCCAAAGTCCTACTTTTAATAGTAAGATTTGGAAAGAAAGCAATTAGCAAGGGTAACCAACCAGTAGCCTTGAGGCAACATTTGACTCAGAATTTTATGACTCAAGAGTTTTTCTTTTTTTTTTAAAGAAAAAAAATTTATAAAATATATTAATGTTACAATTAGAATATGATGTCTTTTGGAAGACATCACAGAGAATATCATTTACATCACGAAATCTTGACTTAGTAACAGAGGAAGCAAGACTATTAGCACGTAAGAAAAATTTACTAACTTTATTAACCATTTAGTGTTCATGCTAGGGAATTCTGGCCCGAACCCTGGCCAAAAATTTCCACCCTTGGGATAAAAGTAAAGTTAGAGAAGCTATTGTATTGATTAATTGATTTTTGAGATGGAGTCTTGCACTGTTGCCCAGGCTGGAGTGCAGTGGCACCATGCTGGCTCATTGCAACCTCCTTCCCCTAGGTTCGGGCAATTATCCTGCCTCAGCCTCCCTAGCAGTTGGGATTACAGGCGTGTGCTACCACACCCAGCTGATTTTTGTAGTTTTAGTAGAGAGGGGGTTTCACCGTGTTGACCAGGCTGGTCTTGAACTCCTGACCTCAAGTGATCCACCTGCCAGGCCTCCCAAAATGATGGGATTACAGGCATGAGCCACCATGCCTGGCTGAGAAGCTCTTTTAATGGCCCATAAAAAGAAAACGTTTGAAAGTCATTTTCTACTTTAACATCCCTGCACTTGAAGATGAGACAAATTTTCCAGAAACAGATGATTACTGGTTGTACAAAACATCTTCCGTCTATGCCTTTTGTGATTTAAAATTCATTTCTCAGGCTACTCAGTAAACAAGTCAACTACCATTTAATACTCTCTAACAGGCCTGGTATGTAATAATGTACTATTCAACAACTGATGGCTAGTAATAAAATGTGTGTAGAATATTCTTATCCCACTAATTAGGCACCAAACACCTCTAATCTTCCATTTATTGTAGCTTTTTAGAGCCTTTATCCCTTACAAAAGTCAATGACTATAGACTATGCTAAACACTTTACATAGGTTATCTTATATAATCCTCAGAACAACCCAATGAGGTAAGAAATTGTGTCAGAAAAGAAAACTTGAGTCTTAGAGAGGTTGAGGAGCTTATTCCAGAAAGCTGAGGTGTAATACAAGCTTAGTCTAAGGCCAGAGCCCATACTCTTTTTTTTTTTTTTTTGAGACAGTCTCCCTCTGTCGCCCAGGCTGGAGTGCAGTGGTGTGATCTGACTCACCGCAAGCTCCGCCTCCGAGGTTCACGCCATTCTCCTGCCTCAGCCTCCCAAGCAGCTGGGACTACAGGCGCCCGCCACCACGCCTGGCTAATTTTTTTGTATTTTTAGTAGAGACGGGGTTTCACCGTGGTCTCGATTTCCTGACCTCGTGATCCACCCGCCTCAGCCTCCCAAAGTGCTGGGATTACAGGCATGAGCCACCGCCCCAACCGCCAGATCCCAAACCCTTAAGTATTATGAGACTTCCCCCACTGAGCTACCAAGGTAGGCAACTCACCGAAGCAGGAACAGGCTCCTGGAATTCAATACTTAATTCATGGCAATAGAGGTAAAGCAGAAGACGTTCACATTTCTGGCCCAAACAAGGAAAGGAAAGCACATGAAACATTTTTCTCCTAATAAAACAATCTTGAGAATGAGAACTATATCACAACAAAGTTTGATTACAACAAACTGAACACAAGCCCCTGTTTATTAGATACTCAAGTAAACATAAACACCCAAAGAAAACTCCTGTGCTTCTCATTTTGTTTTCAGACTATCTTTTGTTCTACTTTAAATAAGAATGGAAGATAACTAAGGTAATTTATGGAAGGGAAGTCACAAAAGCAACATCTAACACTTTGTGCAAAAATTTATAAATTACTTGGTAATAAATAAGTAAATAAATCATCACTGTTGCTCCTCATGGTAATTCCTTAGACAGGCAAGATAAATGTTAAAAGTTATTATCCCCTTTCTTCAAATGACTCCGGTCAGGTTCAAAATAAAAATGGCCTTCTCAATCTAACTCCAAAAATGTGTTTTTACCCAATCATGAGTAAACTGAGAAGCATTTTACATTCACAGTCTTCTATTTATCTAAACTTCTTTTAATACAAGTCATACAAGTTTGTATAACCTAAACACATATCTTGTCTTCACAGATAGTGGATGAGGGTTTTTTCAAGTATATACACCAGAGTAGAGCCAAACTTAACTTTAATGACCGCACAACAATGCAAAAGATTCTGTCTTTGGAAATCAGACTACAGGTCAGATTGGTAAAATTCTGAGTAAAGTAAGGAGAGAGTTTCCATTTTTAATATGATAAGAAGCTATTAGAGAATTTTAAGCAAGGAAATGATAGACTTGTTTACTTCTTAAAAAAGAACACTGTTTAATACAGAAAAAAGACTATAAAGGTCAAGAGCAGAAGCGAGGAGAGCAGTTAAGAGATAATTACAATAGTCCAGATGAGAAATTAGGATGTCTGTCTAGAGTGGTAATGGTGGGAAAAAGTAAGAAAATGGTATTATAGTTATCATTATTTCATTTTTAATAGGTTTCTAACCTGAGCAACAGAAATGAATGGTGGTATCACTCAATTAAGGGGAATACTGGGGGAGGAATACACTTTTTTATGTTGTTATTTGCTTGGTTTTGTGTTTGGAAGGAGAGGATTAGAAATTAAGATTTTAGTTGGGACATCTTAAGTTTGAGGAATCTGCATAGAAGGGTCTGTAGTTCAGAGTTAGAGAAAAAAAGACTTCAGAGATCATCAATATACCATCAGATGACAGGATTAAAAGTTAAGTGTTACCAGGTTTTGTGTATGCTACACAGGAAAAATAAAAAAAAAAGATGTATATATAGGCAGACCACTACTGAATCCCAGTGACAAACCAACTTATTTGACACTTACCCTTTGGTCCACGGGGCTTAACCCCTGCGCAGTTTTCCCCTTCTTACTATGTTGCAAATTATCACAATCGTATTCAACTTCTGGCTTTCCAATATCTCTACAAAATGTGCATATCCAGTCCCCACTAGACAGGGAAATAGGTAATTAGTCCATGTAATTATAAAAAAAAAGCCTGCTCTAGAGAAGCTACTTCCCTAGACAGGGGCCTGGTTTATTTTCTTAATAATTTTTTGGAAAAAGGAAAGTTTTATAGTTGTGAAATCTCATCAGGTGAAGTCATGTGATTAAAAACTCCTCTAAACTTTCCTAGTCACACATCAATTGATTATTTCTGGATTGCATTATAAAAATGGCATCTCTGCATTAAAAGGTGGTCTCTAAGTAGTGATGAGCAGTACTTGTAGCATAAGGCCTAAGACCAGCTCTCCTAGGTCCCAGTATCACCATTATGCAGACTCAGTATTTATGAATAAGAAGAGCACAGGTTACAGAGTTTCTCAGGTATCTTGTACTGTTTTGGCATGTATTAAAATGCCAAAAGTAAATCAGTTGTTTTTTCATGGTCAAAACCTAGAACACACACACACATACCTACAGGCACAAGCACATGTATATATACCTCCTTTTTTTTCAGAGACAGAATCTCCCCCTCATCCAGGCTGGAGTGCAGTGGCACAATCTTGGTTCACTGCAACCTCTGCCTCTCGGGTTAAAGCGATTCTTGTACCTCAGCCTCCCTAGTAGCTGGGATTACAGGCATGCACCATCACGACCAACTAATTTTTGTATTTTTTTTTTGGAGACACAGTTTCACTCTGTCCTCCAAGCTGGAGTACAGTGGCATGATCCTGGCTCACTCCAACCTCTGCCTCCCGGGTTCAAGCGATTTTCATGACTCAGCCTCCTGAGTAGCTGGGATTATAGATGCCTGCCACCATGCCCAGCTAATTTTTGTGTTATTAGTAGAGATGGGGTTTCACCATGTTGACCAGGCAACTCCTGACCTCAGGTGATCTGCCTACCTCGGCCTCCCAAAGTGCTGAGATTACAGGCACCCGCCACCATGCCTGGCCAATTTTTGTATTTTTAGTAGAGGTGGGGTTTCACCATGGTGGGCAGGATGGTCTCAAACTCCTGGCCTCAAGTGATTCACCTGCCTTGGCCTCCCAAAGTGCTGGGATTACAGGCATGAGCCACTATGCCTGACCACCTCCTATATTTTAACCCTACCAAGTATATACTTTGTTTTTATCAGGATTTCTTATCAAACTATGACTTTTAAAATGATTTATTTATATTCACTCCCTCTCTATATATAAATAGATATATGGAGATATATAGAGAGGTATATACATAGATCCTAAATCTAGGGATATGTACTAACCAATCTATTTGTTTATTTTTCTTTTTCAGAGATGGAGTCTTGCTCTGTCACCAAGGCTAGAGTGCAGTGGTGCAATCTCGGCTCACGGCAACATCTGCTTTCCAGGTTCAAGCAATCCTCCTGGCTCAGCCCTCCGAGTAACTGGGACTACAAGGTGTGTGCCACCACGCCTGGCTAAGTTTTTTCTTTTTTGTATTTTTAGCAGAGATGGGGTTTTGCCATGTTGGCCAGCCTGGTCTCAAACTCCTGACCTCAAGTGCTCCGCCTGCCTCAGCCTCACAAAGTGCTGGGATTACAGGTGTGAGCTACCACGCCTGGCTAATTTGCGCCAACATTTTACAATCCTTTCAAAGTATTTGCCATTGAAAGAAAGCATTCAGTGGCAAAATTCTGACATTCCAGTAAATATTACTACCCAAAGAAAACTCTTAATTTCAAGATCAAAGTGCCAATGCTTTTCTTTTCTAAATAAGAAAAGTGCCAATGCTTTTTCTTTTCTAAATAAGTGCCAGTGCTTTTCTTTTCTAAATAAGAGTAAAGAAAAAGAAGGCCCTTATCTCTAAGACCCATCTCTAGCAAATAACTGTATCTCCAAAGACTTAGGTAAGAAATTACAATTCTTCAGAAAAATATTCTGGCACTGTTTAATTATCTACTAGTTTTCTAATCCAAAAGGCTGGGTACTATTATTCAATTAAAGTTACTGCTTCTCGGGAATTTGAGAAGATATATCTTTTTTTTTAAATTTATAACAAGAAAAAAGCTGGGTTTACCAAGAATACTGATTTACTTCCACTAAAAAGAAACTGGGGGACAAGACAGAAAGGAGAAGATTGAAAAAAACAAGTATGACTCTACTATTTTACGGTCTCTGAAATCAGAGATGAGAGATTGCATGAACATAAAGTATTAAATGGAAAGGAAGAACTACAGCTGTTCTAAACCAAAACCTACCACTTGTAGATGCAAAAACTGATCCCTGATAATTAGTGAATTGCCCAAGTTTACTACAGAATTATAACCAGACTACAGGCTTTGTAATCTTAGCCCCCTAATTTAGAATTTTATCTATTTTCCTTATACTGAATATAAACTAAAGGCCAGGAGATGAAATCTACTCTTTAACATTAATGTACCACTTAGATCTTAGATAGTTTATTGTTAGTTTCTCTGGAAGCTAATACCAAAAGAATAACAGGCTCCTTGTTTCATAGAAATACTACGCACTGGTTAGAAGGCCATCTGCCCTGAACAATCTTCTGTTATTTATTTTTAGCTTATGAAAATAAACACCAAAAATCAATTATTTCACTGGTACCTTGGAAAGCTAAGTAGTGTTGGAACATGACAAGTTAGATGAAAGACCTTTGGACATTTTTCGCAGCACAAGAGATCTCCTCCATTTTGGCAGACAGCACACCAGTCTTCATTTGGGTCATCATCTTTATTGTTGCCATCGCCTCCAATCCTTGCCGACCTGTGCATGAGGCTTCGAATTGGGGACTTTCCATTAACAAGGCTGCTGAGCCCTGACTGTTTGCAGCTTTCATTCATATCTGCAGGTTCAGTTTTCACATGGTTTTCCAGGCTTGCCAATGCATCCAACTCACTTTCTAGATGCAGGTTGGTTGAGAGAGGTGGTGTCAAGCTACTCTCGGGACTGCTCAACTAAAACAAAACGATGACAAATTCTTGAAGCATCATTTAATCTTTATTGTATGCAGTATGTGCATTTAAAAGCTATGTGAATATGCATATAGATATACTGACATAACTTAAATTTATTTTATAAATCACAATAGTGCCATAAAGAAATGACAATAATCCCAAAATTATTCAGGCACACTAACATATACAATTTTAAGGGGTCTGCCCCTCTAATAATGTCTCATTCAGATAATAAGTAAATTAATTAAACTGTTAAGCTACTGATTGGGAAGTCAGCATAGGGTTATACTTTTCCTTGAGAGAGCTAATTATGGCACACTTCTTTTCACATCTAGAATCTTTTGCATAGCATTTTAGAAGCATTCTATAATATTCTTCTGCTCACCTATCATTCCACTATATTGTAGGAAGGTTGCAACAACTTAAAGAAATCGTTCACCACCCTTGGCACCCATTTTTTTTAATGGGGGTACTTTCTAAACCAAGTTCTGGATGAAGAGGTAACAGTACTCCAAACCCAAGGCTGAATCTCTTGCTCTCTGAATCTATATATACTGTGTTAAATATACTAATACCTTGAGATGAATTCCTATGTGCCAACCATATAAAAAGGAAAAAGCCTGGTCAGAAAGAGAAAACAAAAATCAAAATATTTAAATCAAGAGGGGCTTAGCCTTCCTTCATTCTATATTAGAAATTATATAAAATGTTCCACTCAAGGAACTCCAGAATGATTAGTAATACATAAGCCAAAAGACAATCTTCCTATCACAAAATTCTGATCAATAAATTTATTTTGTGTCAGCAATCTTAATGCTGCGCTCACAGGTCCAGGAGAATGCCAAAGATCTTTTGTGGCCTGAGAGTCAACGTGACTACTGAAATAACAATTTCAGGACGAGATACAATCTGATTTAGCATCACGGCAAGAATACTGACTAAATACAAATTCAAAGATAATTTCAAATGAGTACTTAGTACAATTATTAAGTCTTTTCTGATAATTACAGCTGACTCTCAGACAAAAAAGTTGAGTTAGAAAAAGATGTATCTGGCTTGTGCCAGGCATGAAATTTCAAAAATAAATAAATGTTCCTAGAACCACTACTTAGTCTTAATATACTCAGAGCTGAAAGAATCAATGAAGAGATGTCCTTAAGTCCCTGTCAGACCCCAGTGGGAGCTTACCATGCAAGCACTCCTCCTGCCATCCTCTGTTTTTTCTTGTTTTACACCTCCTGAAAAGCTACATATTTCATCTTCAGTCCCAGGTTCTTGCTTGACCTTCACCTGATCAGATTTGAAACTAAGACTTGTCTTCTCAGCAGTTCTTCCTGATGAGCCACAGCTAATAAGAAACAACAAATAAAGATCAGATACGTTTGACATATGGTATAAATAAAAACAATTGTATGAAAAGTAATGTTTACTAAAGTGAAGACAACAGACAATTAACTTTGTAGAAGATAAGGATACCTCATAATGTGGTTAAGGGGAATGTGGTGTAAAGCCTAGCTTCAAACTCTTTAAAATTATGCAGCAACTTTCAGAAGACCCTGAAAACACATTTTATGGTTTGAAGCACTTCTATCTTCACACACACACACTCACTCCTATTTCTTAGCTCTGTCCACTGAAAAGACCCAAGAAACAATGAGGAATTCAGTAGCAATGAGTGCTATTAGCACTAGAATATTATCCTCAAACACTATTTTCCTGCTTTTCTGCTAACATTACCAGAACTTCCTGGGAAAGTAGCTGATTCCAGGTCTGAAGCAAGAAATGTACAAAATGAACCTGAAACACTGTTTCACAGGAAACACTGAAGTTTTAAAAAGACTGCTGTGATTATAGCAAAAGGACTAAGGAGCAAGCCTGAGAAAGCTCTGAAGGCCAAAGATGGAATAATGTTAAGTGTTCAATACATATATACATACATACATAGATACATAACATATGTAATGGATTAAAATATATAAAGTATGTTTAAATATCTCAGTCCATAAAGGTAATAACAATAAAACTGTCACTGTTGGAGGGTGTTAGAAATCAATTCGTTACCACGAAAGCAGAGAAATAGAATTTATCCTATCTTTCCTATAACCCAATAGTTGATGACGAAAGTTTCTCTTTACAGAAATATTCTAAATAAATAAAGAATGATACAATAATTAAAATATCATATTTCAACCAGCAGAAAAATAATAGAGCTAAACAATGATTATTAACAGTTGCTATCACAAAAACCCCAACCAGGCATAATTCGCCCCTGATGGAAGTATACACTACCACTACACTACCAAGTCTTCTTGCCCTCCCTTCCCCCAAATCAAACCTAAATCTGATCAACCCTCTTGACCTAAATACCAACATAGACAAAAAAACAGGAGGCAGTGTGTACTTAAATGACAAGATGGAGAAATTGGGAAAACATTATAGGAGAAACTACATTTTTACAACAAATAAATTGATAGTGACGTAAACAAACTGATGGAAATGTATAGAGCTTATTTGCATCTGATTCAAAGAAATCATCTGGTTCTTTTTAAAAGGCATTTGTTGCAAAAATTGGGAACATTAAACATTAATGGATCTCTACTAATATTAAAGAATGAGTTGTTAAATTTTTTTAGGTGTGATAATGGTTCTGTGGTTATAAATTTTTTAAGTTATTTTCATTAAGTGATATATACTGAAACAGTCACAAGTGAAATGACTGAGATTTGTTTCAAAATAATTCAGACCAGAAAGGAATTGGTAGAAGTATAGAAGAAACAAGATTGGCCATTATTTGATCACTGTTAAAGCTGGGTGTTAAGTATATAGAGGTTCATTGTAACATTCTACTTTTATTATATATATTTGCTGTTTTTCTTAACAAAAAGGAAAAAAATAATTATTAATAACATAATACTCACCTGCCTCGACTGCCAGTACTAGAAGTACTTGGGGGTCTCACAGGTGTGTGAGAATTGGATAAACCTAAAAAGTAGGAAGTCAAAATGAGTATCAATGCATATAAGAATATTTGGAATTCTACCTACTGGTCACAGAACTCAAGATTATTATAATCCAGCTAAAAAATTCTTGGAAATCAGATCTAGTCACAAAGTCGGGAATATGTGTAACCATTAGCAGACATCAACCAGTTTCTCTCAGCTGTGTCCAGACATCACCTCAGAATCCTCCTCAGGGCACCACTATCCAGTCAATAAAACAGACCAAGAAAACGTTATGTGCCATCCCTCAACAAGTTATTTGATAAAATATTCTACTTAGGTTCCCATTAATTATTTTCAGAAGTCCTGAAATAATTCTTATTAAATCTTAAAAATTATGTGATTTAAAAAATATGTTAATGTTGCATCTCATGGAAAATCCATATTCACAAGTGAACTGTTCTTCCTCTAGAAAGAAGTAGGTGGTCTGTTTCAGTAAGAAAGAAGTAACATTTAATTTACATCAGAAAAATACATTCAATAACACTTCTAGAAATGTTAACCTGTTTGGAGTTGCTTCAATCACATATTCAAGAGCCCCAACTGAATCACTGAGTAATGGGGTTAATAAAACCACTGGGATTTTGGAAGAGAGCTACATATCATGGCTATTTTAATAGTTCTCAGCAAATTTTTTATTTTAAAATTACAGTTTGAAAATTAACCTGCCCTTTTTCAGTTATTTTTTAAATAATTTTTCAATGTTTCATTATTTTACAAAGTGTTTTAAAGTTGACTTGGAATCAAAGAACTCTTCAACTGACCCTCTGTATTGTAAAATGTAAGATTAAACCCATAAAAGACTGTGAATATACTAAGGGTTGAGTAATTTGGAGTTCCAAACAGTGTCGACTACAGATATATATCAATATGATTTCAGTTAGCAAAAAGAGTACCAACAGTATTTGAACAAAAATAATTACAAAGAACAATCAAGAAAAAAATATCTGTTATTGTGTCAACTTGGCTAGGATATGACACCCAGCAGTATGGCCAAATATCAGTATAGATGGTACTGTGAAGGCATTTCTTTTTTAGATGGGATTAATTAACATTTAAATAAGTGGACTCTGAGAAAAGTAGATTATTTTCCATAATGCAAGTGGGTCTCATACAATCAGGTAAAGCCCTTTTAAGAGAGAAGAGAAGATGGAGCCCTGTTCTCTCCCCTACCTCCTCATGCCCCAGAGAAGTTATTTTGTCTCAATACTTTAATAATACTCTTACCTGGGTCTCCAGCCTGCCTGACCTGCCCTGCCAACACCCACAATCACATGAGCCAATTCCTCAAAATAAATCTCTCTCAATCTCCCTTTCTCTCTTCAAGTAGACTTCCTACTTATTCTGTTTCTCTGGAGAATTCTGACTAAGACAGATAGTGAGACTTTTTTTTTTTTAGGTGTTAAAAAAATAAGGTAATATCCCTGTTTGCTTTACCTGATGATCCTGGAGAAAGGGCAGAGGGTCCTGGGGAGGGATTCATGGTGCTTGTAGGCTGTGGGGGTAGGTGACTGCCTGAGATGTATCTACTTAGTAGATTATCTAAACTACTTGAGCCAGCATCTTCCAACTGAAGAGAAAGAAGATAAAGACAAATTTGCCTTGATTAAAGCAGAGAAGTTATTAATTTTATGTCACTGCTTATACTCAGTTTATTAATAAACTAACAGATTATCCAATATCAAGTTGAGCCTTATTACTGCTTCCTTAGGGTCCCCTGAGGGCCCACACAGTATAAAGTTTGTGTGGATAAAACTGTATTATTCAACAAACAACTAGGTGCTCAGAGCAAAACAAATCCTGTATGTTCTATTATGAAAATAGCTGACATGCTCTGACACTTCTGCCATTTCTCAAAATTGCTGCAGGACCTATTTATCAGCATTCTTGTCCCCAGTATCCCTCCATTTCAATGTCCATAATCATTCACTTAAATAGAAATGTAATTATGTTAGTACCCAGCTCTAAAGCTCTAGAAAATTCTTATAGCCCACAGAAAGCCCTTAGCGTGACACACAAGGCCCCTTACTACATAAAAAAGGGCATAGTCAACAGTACATATGAGCCCTTCCCTTACTTAGAGGCAGTAGGATAAAGCCAGAAGACCCATAACTATGATTCTGGGCTGGTTCTCAACCTGAACGTCAGTTTCCTGTCTTTAAAACATGCCACCTATATTGCAGAACTCTGATTAAATGAGAAAATGTGTAACAAAGAGTAAAAAAAATTATTCAAGTATGAATATTACCTTAAATCTTACACTGTTTCATAAAAGAAATGGTCACATTTTTCTTTTATTTATTCTTGAGACAGGGTCTGGCTCTGCTGTCTAGGCTGAAGAGCAGTGGTGTCATCTCGACTCACTGCAACTTCCACCTTCCAGGCTCAAGCCATGCCCTCCATTTCAGCCTCGTGAATAGCTAGGACTACAGGCATGTGCCACCATGCCTGGCTAATTTTTGTGTTTTTTTTGTAGAGATGGGATTTTGTTACATTGCCCAGGTTGGTCTTCAACTCCTGAGCTCAAGCAATCTGCACACCTTAGCCTCCCAAAGTACTGTAATTACAAACAAAACAAAACCCATGCCAGAGACATGAAGGGCTGAAGGTGAGAGTAGGCAGTAGGTTAGCTGGAGGGATAATCAAAGGACAATACAGTTGTGTTACCCTGTGGTCACAGCTCTTGGCCAAGGATGTACTTGTAAAGCTGTAACTACAGGTGAACCCCAGCTGCAACTCAAGTCAACTGGAAGATTTGTTATGAGGGGGGAGTACCTAATATGGGCCAGAGATGAAAATGGGGCTGCATGCCACATAAAAACAAAGAAGGGGGAAGATGATTCAAAACAGACACGAAAATCCCAAGTTACCTATTTCCACTCCTTTTTATACTCCTCACTTGCAATTTATATTTCTTGCTAGAAAGACAACTCTAAGGGTAGAGGATGGACAGGTCAGGAAAAGGCAAACAGGAAGTACATTAAAGGGCATCCCTGATGTCATTATAACCTCCAACAGGTAGCTGCTAACTGAAACATTCATCTGTGGGTTTCACTAGACATGGATAGTCACCATAAATAAAGTTAAAAGTCTAATGGAAAGACATTAAATTAATTCATTTATTCATTAAAGCAATGTTTTTTGACCATCCCTGAATAAGTATATGGAAATATAAGTATTATATAATTTTCATGACTTAAAAGTAAAAACACAGTCCAATAGGAAAATGAGCAAAGACATTTCACGAAAGACAATTTACAGAAGAAATAATCAATGAACGTAAGAAAACCAATTTCACCAAAGAAATGAAAATAAAATTAACGTGGCTCAAGCCTGTAATCCCAGCACTTTGGGAGGCCAAGACGGGCGGATCACGAGGTCAGGAGATCGAGACCATCCTGGCTAACGCGGTGAAACCCTGTCTCTACTAAAAAAATACAAAAAACTAGCCAGGCGAGGTGGCGGGCACCTGTAGTCCCACCTACTCGGGAGGCTGAGGCAGGAGAATGGCGTAAACCTGGGAGGCGGAGCTTGCAGTGAGCTGAGATCCGGCCACTGCACTCCAGCCTGGGCGACGGAGCGAGACTCTGTCTCAAAAAACAAAAAAAAAAAAAAGAAAAATTAACAATAATGTCATTTTAATCCATCATTGGAAAAGATGGAAGAATGATTTGGGAAGACAGTGCAAACACGGGCATTTTCAAATATATAAGCTGGCACAATATTTTTTGTAGAGCACTTTGTCAATATCTATGTGAAATTTAAATGTGTAATTACTTTTGGCCCAGTAACTACACTTCTACCAACTCAGCTTACAGAAATATGTGTTTGAAACTATACACTCATTGTGCCTCAACGCAGCTTTTTATAAATGACGTTAAGGTATAAATAACGTACAATAAACTAAACATATTCAAAGTGTAGGATCTGATGTGAAAGTTTAATGTATTTTCACATAGTATACAACTGGGAAACCAAAATCAAGAATAGTGAACAGATCTTATCTATTACCCCCAACATTCCTCATGCCCCATGGTAATCAATCTCTCTCTCAAACAACCTGTCCTCAACCAACCACTCATCTGCTTTCTTCGGCTTTAGTTTTTTTTTTTTTTTTTCCCCTAGAGTTTTATATAATTTGAATTATATACTGTATGCTTTTTTCATCTATTTTTTTCACTCAGTATAATTGAGATTTATCCTTGCTGTTGGATCAAGTTCATTCCTTTTCACTGTTAGTTAATATTCTATTACACGAACGCATAATTTGTTTCTCCATTTATCTGCAGGTGGACATTTGGGTTGTTTCCAGTTTTTGTCTTATTACAAATAAAGCTGCTATAAACATGTGAGTACGAATCTCTGTATAGTTATATTTCCTGTTTTCTTTTGGCAAATAAAAGCAGAAGGGCTGAATCATTATGACAGATACATGTTTAACTTTTAAAGAAATTGAACTTTTTTCAAAGTGATTGTACCATTTTACAATCCCAACAGTGTTTGAAGGTTCTAGTTCCTCCACATTCTCACCAATACTTGCTATGGTTAATGTTAAGTCTATCTAATTTTAGCCATCCTAATAAGCGTGTCATGGTACATCTCACTGTGATTTTAACTTGCATTTTCCTAATGACGTTAACATCTTTTCACAAATGCAGCTTTGTTTTTAATAGTAACATATGAGAGATAAACCAAAAGTTCACCAAGAGAGGGCTAAACAAACATCCAATGAAATGGAATACCATATGGATTAAAACACAAGAAAGCTCTAAGAACTGACATGAAACAGTCCAAAAGCAGCTGGGCACGGTGGCTCACACCTGTAATCCCAGCACTTTAGGAGGCCAAGGTGAGTGGATCACCTGAGGTTGGGAGTTTGAGACCAGCCTGACCAACATGAAGAAACCCCCGTCTCTACTAAAAATACAAAATTAGCTGTGTGTGGTGGCGCACACCTGTAATCCCAGCTACTCGGGAGGCTGAGGTAGGAGAATCATTTGAACCTGGGAGGCAAGAGGTTGAGGTGAGCCGAGATTGTGCCATTGCACATCAGCCTGGGCAACAAAAGTGAAACTCCATCTCAAAAAAAAAAAAAAGAAAAAAAGAAAAGAAAAGAAAAAGTCCAAAAGCAAAAATGTAAAAACAAATGTAAAACTTGCAACACAGTATTTACAGCACTAGGTGTGTACATGTGGTATAATCTCATTTTCTGTTACTTAAAAAAAACTACACGATAGGCCTGTTGGCTCATATCTGTAATCACAACACTTTGGGATGCCAAGGTAAGAGGATCACTTGAGACTAGGAGTTCAAAACCAGCCTGGTCAACTATTAGTAGCAAGACTCCTAGTCTCAAGTGATCCTCTACAAAAGAAAAATTTGTACAAAAGAGTGAGACCCTGTCTCAAAACAAAACAAAATAAACCAAAATATATTAAAACACACACACACACGTGTTTCTAAACTCATGTTTGTATATTCCTAGGGAAAAATCTGAAAGGATGTACACCAATTGGTTATAGTGCTGGGATTTAGTCAGGTGAAAGAACGGGATAGACAGCTATTTTTATTTTTTTCCTTTTTCTTTTTTAAAAGCTACAGTGGTTTTATATGGCTCATGAAGGCCTTTAAAAAGTAGGCAAATCTGATAGGTCATGTACACTACTCCTACCCCACCAAAACCCTTCAAAAATGGTTTCTCATCGAGTTAAGGATAAAATCCAAAATCCTTTATGCAGTTTAACAAAGGCCCTACCTGATCTAGTTTACATTTTCCTCTATAGAACTAGGCCCTTCCCTCTTTCCTGTTCTTCACTGGACTTTTTTCTGTTCTTCAAAAGTGCCCAGTTCCTTCAGCCCTTGTGGGATTTCAAATTCTGCTCTTTTTCCTAATAAAATTTACTGCTGATATCTCCCTACTAACTCTTACCCAGCTTCCAGGTTTCAAAGAGGCTTTAACAACCCTCTAAGTGTTATTGGGTTCTCCTGGTATATACTCACCTTAGGTTGATGCCTTATCATTTCCCCTTTGAGTAATGCTATACAATTTATTATAGGTAGGGTTTTAAAAAAATCTATAAATGTCTGCATTCTCCTGGCCTGTAAACTCTATGACAGCAAGTCTCTCTCATCCCCACTGTTCCTCAAGACAAGTACAAAGTACTCAACACACTTGGATGAATGGTTATAATTTTCCTATTAAGCATAACACGAAAGCATAATAGGGGTCCTTCCTCCCAAAGCTTACTTTTTAATAATGAGGGCTGGTGAAAAAGAAAAGGAAGAGAAAAATAATTGTAACAACTAACGTTTATTGAATACTTACATGTCAGGCACCAAACTTAATCTTACCAACATATCCATGAGGTAGATTCTATTTTTTTTTTTTTTGAGACAGGGTCTCACTCTGTTGCCCAGGCTGGAGTGCAGTGGCACGATCACGGCTCACTGCAACCTTGAACCCCTGGGCTAAAGGGATCCTCCTGTCTCAGCTTCCCAAGCAGCTAGGACTACAGGTCCATGCCAAGATGCCCGGCTCATTTTTAATTTTTTTTGTAGAAACTGGGTCTTGCTATGTTGCCCAGGCTAGTCTCGAACTCCTGGCCTCAAGTGCTCTTCCTGTCTTGGCCTCCTCAAAGTGCTGGGACTACAGTCAGAGCCACTGCACCCAGGTTTAAGACAGCTTAAAATAAAACAGTGACAAAGTCAGCATAAAAAAGAAAAATTACAAAATCTGACCTCAGACTTGAAATTATCATCTACAGTATACCTAACTGCTTTGAATCTCACACTCCTTTCATGCCCTTTGTTGCTTCGGCATATATAATTCTTATCTGGAATATCTGTCTTCTAACTAACCTTGACTAGCTAACACTTGCCTACTTACCATTTAAGTCCAAATTTAAGATGATCTCATATAAAGTCGATTCTGACTTCCACAGGCAAATGTAGAACCTTCTGGTCAGTGAAAGAACTCTTTCACTGTCATCTATACACATCCATTTGTACCAATAAGCTCACTGTTTTGACCGTTTAGAAAACTGTCACCCGGTCAGGTGCAGTGGCTCAGGCCTGTAATCCCAGCACTTTGGGAGGCCAACGTGGGCGGGTCACCTGTGGTCAGGAGTTCGAGACTGGCCTGAAAAACATGGTGAAAGCCCTTCTCTACTAAAAATCCAAAAAACTAGCAGGGCGGGGTGGTGCACGCCCGTAGTCCCAGCTACTCGGAAGGCTGAGGCAGAAGAATAGCTCGAGCCCAGGAGGTGGAGGTTGCAATGAGCCAAGACTGTGCTACTACACTCCAGCCTGAGCAACAGAGAAAGACTCCAACCAAAAAAAAAAGAACAATAAAAAAGAACAAAAGAAAACTGTCTCCCTATTATACAAGAAACTCCTTGAAGTCAAGGACCACTTCCATTTGATCCTTATATAATCAGTACCTAGGGTCTAATACATGGTAAGTTCTCAGATATTTGTTAAAGAAAATATACAAGTACATTAATAGTGACCCATGTTTCCAGAAATGCTCTAATGTTATGCTGTATTGAAGACGTGGCCTTGAACCTAATAAAAGGATTCCATATTTAGCTGCTATTCTACTGATCATCAGGAAAATATTACATTTTACCAACAAACAGAAAGGTTCTAAACCTGATTAATGAAATACATGTACTGTACCATAAGTGAAACACTAAAAATACTACAAAACATTCCCTGTTTTCCATTTACTATCTCCTATTACCTTCTTGCATAAACAAAATGTAAATGCTAAAATTCTTCATTTTAATATATTTCTTCTAGTTACCTAACTATATCACCATTAATACACCTGACTTAGTATATATCAATAGCTATACAAATAATTCCTCATCTATTCTATTTTGTGTAACAACTCACTTCTATCTTATTACTCCCAGTTGTGCCTTTTCACTCCCTCAAACCATTGCATGTATCATTTCCCAAGTCTAAAACAACATCTCTATCTTGGCCAACAAACTATATCTCATATCTACACACTAAAGTGCAATTCAGTCCTTGAGGAAGTTTTTCTTATCAGGTAAAAAAAACCTGAGACTTCACCTCTACATTTGAATCTTAAACTTAGCTATCTTGGCTATTTCAGCAGCTTAAACTAATGCTAATGCTAGGTTTTCTCCATGTGAATTCTTAATCTAGCCAAATTAAGTAGAAGAAGAGTTAAAAATAATCCGTAAATGTGCTTAAATATGCTTCCTGAAAAACGTGCAGAACAGTTACACAATTAAACCTCTTTTCTTTATAACCAGCAATGCAACAACAGCTTAGTACACTACGTTCATACTTGTATGAACCTGTACATAAAAGCTCACAGCATTACTCCTGACAGCCAAAGAAAAGCAAATGTTCATTGATGATGAACAAATGATATATGCATACAATGAAATATTATTCAGCCATTAAAAAAATGAAATCCTAATACATGCTAAAACATGGACAGACCTGGAAAACATCATGCTAAGTAAAAGAAGCCAGACATCAAAGGCCTAATATAATTCCATTCACATTGTGCAACGTCCATAGAGACAAAGTAGATTAGTGGTTTCCAGAGGCTGGAAGAGAAGGATATGAGTGACTGCTAATGAGTACCATTTCCTTTGAGGTGATGAAAACATTCTTGAATTAGTGGTAATGGTTGTACAATCTTGTGAATGTACTAAAAACCACTGAACTGTACATTTTTAGAGTGGATCTCATGGTATATGAATTATATTTCAATAAAAAAGATGATACTTGCCTCTCCCTTTGTTAGGTCCTTAAGAACTAGAACCAAGTCTTGTTTATCTTCTTATCCTCAATGCTTGAGAACTTTAGCATAAGGTAAGTGCTTAGTAAAAAGTGAATGACATTGTTAAACTGTGCACATACCTCTGGCTGCCCAAAGCTTTCAATACCACATCTTTCCAGGCCTACAATCCCAAACTACCTCCCTGGTATTGTTACAGGTAGTGTGGAGAAAGAACTGGACTTACAATTAGTAGTCTGGACTTAAAACTGCAACTTTTCTTATTATTTATTTTCTTGAGATAGAGGTTCACTCTTGTTACCCAGGCTGGAGTGCAATGGCATGATCTCAGCTCACCGCAACCTCCATCTCCCAGGTTCAAGCAATTCTCCTGCTTCAGCCTCCCAAATAGCTGGAATTATAGGCATGCACCACCATGCTAAGCTAATTTTGTATCTTTAGTAGAGATGGGGTTTCTCCATGTTGGTCAGGCTGGTCTCGAACTCCTGACCTCAGGTGATCTGCCCACCTCAGCCTCCCAAAGTGCTGGGATTACAGGTGTGACAGCCCCTGCACCCAGCCTAAAATTTCAACTTTTCTATCTATCATATGACTCTAGGAAAGTCACTAATGAAACTGCCTGCATTAATTTCACATGGCTATAGAGATACTACCTGAGACTGGGTAATTTATAAACAAAAGAGGTTTAATTGACTCACAGTTCTGCATGGCTAGGGGAGGCCCCAAGAAACCTACAATCATGGCAGAAGGCAAAGGGGAAGCAGGCACCTTCACAAGGCGGTAGGAGAGAGAGTCAGTGCAGAGGAAACTGCCACTTTAAAAACCATCAGATCTTGTAAGAACAGCATGAGGGAAACCACTCCCATGATCCAATCACTTCCTAACAGGTCCTTCCCTTGACAAGTAGGGATTACAATTTCGAGGTGAGATTTGGGTGAGGACACAGAGCCAAACTGTATTACTGCCTTTGCAAAGATTCTATCAGTGAAAGAGTCAGGGAGGATCTGATCTAGTCAACCTCCCTCTTCTTTGCCTTTAGCCTTCATGCTGACATTAATTATTCCTGGACTTGAGACAAGCTGACTTTGGGAGACATTTAGTTTACAGTTTATATAATAGCCCTTCCCCAAAACTCAACTGCCTTTGTAAAGTTAAAAAGAGACCACCAGGCTAGCAGGAGGAAAGGAGCCTCAATTCTGCTAAGGTGTTGACATAAAGGACTGCCAGCCATTACTCTGGAGGTAATAAGATAGATAACTTCTTTAATTACTTCTGCAGATAACATCACTATTGCTGAACCTAAGACTGGCCTTTTGAGATACCTTTTGAGGTTTCCTGCATATCTGACACAGACAATGGCTCCACCTGGGCCCAACAAGCCCTCCAACAAGCCCTCCTGTGGCCCCACCCAGAAGCGATTCAGCAAGTAAGGTGGATTTTCCCACACCCCTATGACTGCATCCCCCAACCAATCAGCAGCAAGCACCCATTGCCTTACTGCCCCTACCCCTTCCTCCAAACTACCTTTGAAAAACCCCTAAACTGCCAGGCACAGTGGCTCATGCCTGTAATCCCAATACCTTGGGAGGCCGAGGCGGGTGGATCACTTGAGGTCAGGAGTTTGAGACCAGCCTGGTCAACATGATGAAACGCTGTCCCTACTAAAATATAAAAATTAGCTGGGCCTGATGGCGTGTGCTTCCAGCTACTCGGGAGGCTGAGGCAGGAGAACAGCTTGAGCCTCAGAGGTGGAGGTTGCAGTGAGTTGAGATTGCACCACTGCACTCCAGCCTGGGCAACAGAGCTAGACCCCATTGGAAACGAAAGGAAAGGAAAAAGGAGAAAGGAGAAAGGAGAAAGGAAAGGAAAAGGAAAAGGAAAGAAAAGAAAAGAAAAAAAAGGAAAAGAACAGAAAAGAAAAGGACCCCTAAACTACAAGCCTTCAAAGAGAGTGATTTGAGTAATAACTCCGTCTCCTGCATGGCGTGGGTGGCCTCACGTCAATTAAATTCTTTTTTTACTGCAATGCCATGGTCTCCGTGAATTGATTTTGTTTGTGCGGTGGACAGAATTAACCCATCAGGTGGTTATATGAACCTCTCTTACTCTTATCCATAAAACAGGGATATTACATATCAGGTGATTTTAAGCATTAAACTTATATATTGTCTGTGAAAGCTCTTCACAAACTATAAGCTGTTATCTTAGAAATGTTACTTTTAAATTTATATTTTAAAAGTTTCCATTCTATATGGTCCAGTCCTCTCATCACCAATAAAACTACCATTCCCTCAGCCAAAAAAGACTTCTCCTAATATCAGGGAAGCAATCAGATTGAGAGAATTCACAATGTTAGTGATTTCTGAACAATTTTGTTAATAGTGCATTGTATTCAAAATTTTTGCTAAATGAGTAAATTATAGCTGCTCTTACAGGAGCAGGGGGATGGGTAATTACGTGAGATGATGGATATGTTAATTTGTTTCGCCATAGTAACCAGTTTACTACATATATATTTAACATCATGTTGTCACCTTAAATATACACACTTACTTTAAATAAAATTTTTTAAAAAATGTTTGAAGCTTTAGAAATATCTTTTAAAACTCTTATATAAGCCCATTAAAACCCACTAAAACAAAACACTAAACTGTAGCCACAGAATGAATCAAGGGTGCTACTGTCACAACAGTTTCATTGCTCCTTGTTCCCAAGGTGATCCCGGACTCCAAGATATGAAAGTAACTCATACATTGCATAAAATAAAATTCAGTATAATGCTGGCAGATTATATTTACATTTTAAAAGAAAATGCTTTTAACTGAAACAAACTGGTGAAATTTCAGAAGGATCCAAAGGATACTTTTCTTCAGTTGAAAGGGGCAAAAGGCCTCACTCAAAGGTCCTTCACATTCCATCTATTCCTCTTCTCCATCATTTCCCTCTCTTGGTATAAGCCTCAAAGTGTCTACTATCTTGGCCTTCCAACCCCATCCTTTTCTCAGCCCAACTGACTACCCCTTTTGGATTTAACAGAAGAACAACAAAGATCTAACCACATTTTGGTCCTGGGTCTTCTGTCTGGCTCCAAACTCACACCAGGAGTGCATCATCTGAACAACGTTTGCCTGTGGCAGGTGTAGAAAGGGAGTAACTAGCCTTTTAGCAAAGGTGATATTAATCCACCATTATTGTACTTCCATTTAGACAGTCCCATAATTTGCTATTCATACGACATTCAATTCCCCAGAACTTTAAAATATTGAGGAATGCTATTTTTAGCTAAATAACTTTTCAAGACTCAAATATTTATACTTAACTCTTTTTTAACTGGCAAATAACAATGTGTCTACTTATGGTGTACAATGTAATGTTCTGATCTATGTTATAGAAAGATTGAATCAAGCTAATGAACATATCTAACCCCACTAACCCACCATTTTTTTGTGGTAAGAACATTAAAAATCCATTTTTGGAATTTTTAAATATATAATACACTATCAATAAACTGTGGTTACCATGCAATGCAAGAGATCACTGAAATTTATATCCAAAAGAACTGAAATTGTTATATCAGAGAAATTATCTGCGCTCCCATGCTCACTTCAGCATTATTCACAATAGCCAAGATATGTAAGCAATCTAAGTGTCCATCAATGGATGAATGGATTTTTTAAAATATGGTATACATGGCTGGGTGCAGTGGCTCACGCCTGTAATTCCAGCACTTTGGGAGGCTGAGGTAGGCAAATCATGAGGTCGGGAGATCGAGACCATCCTAGCTAACATGGTGAAACCCCATCTCTATTAAAAATACAAAAAATTAGCCAGGCGTGGTGGTGGGTGCCTGCAGTCCCAGCTGCTCCGGAGGATGAGGCAGGAGAATGGCGTGAACCTGGGAGGTGGAGCTTGCAGTGAGCCGAAATCACGCTACTGCACTCCAGCCTGGGCGACAGAGCGAGACTCCGTCTCAAAAAAAAAAAAAAAAAAAAGTGGTATACGGTATACATATACAATGGAATATACTATAGAGCCTCTAAAAAGAAGGAAATTCTGTCATCTTGCAACAACATGAATGGAACCTTTCATTATACATACATTATGCTATGTATCATAAGCCAGGCACCGAAAGACAAATACTGACTAATCCCACGTGAAATCTAAAAATTAAAAATGTCCATCTCATAGAAACAGAGAATAGAAAAGTGGTTAACTGGAGGCTAGAGGAGGGGGTGGGCGCAGAACGGGGAAAGCAAGGATGTTGACGAAAGTTTCACTTAGATTGGATGAGACTTTTAGTGATTTAGACTTTACTCTTTAGAAATTTCAAGGAAATGTTGATCTTGAATTTAAAAAAAAAAACTGTGAAATAAATACTCTAACTCTGTATTTAACATTAAGTTTAACGAAGCCTCAATCAACTTAAATACAAACCTGTATGGGTGGAATATCTGGCAGCGATGGAAGGTTTTCTGGATTGGTAACTGAGGGGATTAGCTCTATTGCTGTAACAGATGGGCTGGTGGGACCTCGGTTTGCATTTGCCATAGTTGCTGTAGTAGGGCTCGTTGGGTTGATTGTGGTGTTGTGTACCGATACTACAGGAAAGGGTCCAGCATGCCCTGGGTTTGAGTGCTAACAAGAAAGAAGACATTATCATTACTTGATCTGCCAGAATCGCTGAATATAAACTATACCTTTATAATTTTTAGTTTAGGAAGGAAACAAGACACAAAGAAGTTGGCCCTTTCAAACTTATTCAGGAGAAGAACAGTTCAAACTTAGCCTTTTCATTTTTCCATTCATTTTTGTGTAGTATCTAGGGAAAGGCAGACTTGCCAATAATTTCCCAACATGTCAGCCTGGTGATATGATCTTATTTCAGAACAAGAAAGTATGTAATAGAGGATCTGTAAGCCTCCAAATTTTCAAACACCAGGGTAAGAGAACTACTTTTCGGTCATTATTCCTCTTCAACCCTTAGTCATTTTCTACTAAAAACGATTACATAATGCAGCTTGATGTGGTGGAAAGAACAATGAATTTACAGAAAGGAAAAATGGCATCAAGTCCTGACTCTAATACTGTGTGACCTTAGACAAATCACATAATCTCGGTCATTTAGAAATGTGGATAATAATATCTCACTTGTTTCATTATAAGGGTTGTTATGAGCATCATTTAAGACAACATAGAAGAACATCTTAAGAAAACGAATTATACACATATAAATAAATCATTTGAAACATTTAAAAACTAAAAATGCTTAATAACATCCAGTGATTTCTGTAGAGGTATACCCAAAGTCTAAGAAAAATGTTCTGAGATGATTCATTGTCTGATTGTTTAGCTTCTGTGCTCTGACAAGGTGTACTTGGCCCCCAGAAATACTTGAAGGCTTTCCATGAACTAAGGGGTATATGATTATGTGAAACATCTGAAGGAAATAAATGTTCAGATCCTCAACCTTTTGTATGTGCTCTTTAAAAAGAAAAAAAAAAATCTGATATGCCTGAGAATGTGCCATGCTCTGCTGGATCTCCTTTTCCACCACTTTTGCAACTGCCCTTCCCCCACCCTTGACAGAAGAACACCACACCTTTGACCATTCCTAAATCTTATCCTAGGCACACTGCACCAAGAAGGAAAAAAAAAAAACCTGTAGAAATAATCAAAGGTACAATTGGAAATAATGATGCTGGGTGTCTGACTCCAAAACCTGGGTAACAAACCTTCAAATGGGTTCGAATATTTGATGATTAACAAAAAGGAAGTTGTCACTGACAAAAAGTTTTTAAATAGTTTTGATAGATCGTTTTCTCAGCTTATAATCTAGAAAAAATTCAAAGAATTGAGGGATATTACCATAATAAAATTATTTTAATTCCTAAATACATAATTTTGTAAACAAGTTTCCTGAGCATTACCTAAAAACAAATCCCAAAAAACTAGTAATAAAAACCTGTGTTGAATTCTGACTTATTTTAAAAATAAGTAATAGCATACAAACATACATAACCAAAAGCAGGAGGCAAAAAGTCTCCATCTAGCTCAAAGAAATGTGTATCCAAAAGAGTTTTGTAACTTCTAATATTCTTAAACCATGTAAATACACCCATTTTGTTTCCACAATTGTGGAGGTATAATATAATGATAATTCGGTCCACAGAATAAGTTTTAAAGCTTAATAACAACCCTATTGTCACTGGAAATTTAACAATTTATTACAATAAACATTTATTCCTGCAGACAATTACAATAGGCTAATCTATATCTATCAAACAAAACTATATTACAGTAAGATAAAACTCTGTTGAAGAAGTAGAAGTGAAATTCAAGTCCAAGGAGAGCTTGCTAGGGTATCTGGAATTCTGGTGGATTCATTTAAAATAGTGTAAAGGTTTTTCAACTTTATAGCATCAATTTTTACAATATGCTATAAAGAATAGCTTTTGAAACTATTTAAACTTAAACCTATAATGGAAATTTTAAATGAAAGCCTTCAAATGTGAGCGAGTATGTATTTTTGTTTTTAATAGAAATGGGGTCTTGCTATATTGCCCAGGCTGGTCACAAAATCCTGAGCTCAAGCAATCCTACTGCCTTGGCCTCCCAAAATGCTGGGATTACAGGCGTGAGCCACCAGTCCCAGCCAAGAAGTGCGTTATTTTAAAGAGCTCTTTCTGGATGTACATGGACCAAAAAGTTGAAGGACCACTGTTCCAGGACAGTGTTTCTCCAACTTTAGTATGCAGATTGACCTGAGAGACTTAGTACAAACTTAAATATTACTGAGTACTCCCCACCTAGAAATTCTGATTCAATGGTTATGGCTAGGAATCTATTCTGACAAGGTCGCCCACCCCACCTAAGCTGACTGGTGATTCTGATGGTCTTTAAAACATGTTTTGAGAAACATCATTCTAAGAGTTAAAAAATAAACTCTATTGTAACTAGAAATCCTATGAAAAAGTGGCCTCACTTTATACTCATATCTCCCATATAAACATAACTAGGTAAAGATTATAAAACATGTATCTAAATACACTTATTAAAGCGTTATCTACATCCTAAAATGAACAATATTTGAGTACAGAAAAGGTTAAAAAAATAGTTAGCTCTGTTACTCTCAAAGCCCTTTTTATATATTAGGATCAAAAAGTCACATTAAAAGAGCAGAGCAGCATTAAGGTTCTTGCTATTTTATCACTGCTTTTTGTGATTGTGGGTAAAATCACCAGCTCATTAGATTTGTTTTTCACTTCTGTAAACTGAATGGGTTAACTATATCAGGGTTTCTTAACCCATAGTATATGATGCACTTAAGGCAATTTTTAAAAGCTCTTAAAATTAAATACAAAATCTCATGTGTATGTTTATTTTTCCGGGACAAGAGGATATACAGCATTAATCAAATTCTCAAACATATCAATGACCTGCTCCCAAAAAGTGATTAAGAAAATGGTGTCTTTTAATTTTAAAATTGTAGGATTCTTACAAATGTAACTCTAGGCATACTTGTCTTTGGAGGTGTGGCTGCATCATGGAATACTGAGGGCCGCTGTGCCTGGGTATCCCTGGTATTCTGGCAGCATTCTGAGCGAGTCTCATCTGATGGGCTTGAAAAGCTCCACAGTTCATGTTGCCTCTTTGCATTGTTTGCACACTGATCAATCGAGGAGGCTACAAAAAGTAGAAATTGCAATTAATGTAATAATTTTAAAATAAATTTATATTTTAATTATAAAATGTAATCATAAAAATAATTGAGTCAAGATTAAAGGGTATAAAGTAAAAAGTATAAATAATTCTTATCGCTAGCCCCAATCCCCAGAGGACTGGTAATGACTAGTTTGTGTATCACTCCCTAATTTCCCTTTTCTCTCTCTTTTCCGTTCCCTCTCTTTTTCTCTGTATGTGTGTTTAAAGCGTATCAACATTAACTTAACCCATTCTGGAGTAATAGTTTTGACTGGGATGGCAGTGGAGACAGCAAAAGACACATAGGGATAGGAATGATTTGAACAAATGCCTAAGGAACATATCAGATCCTAGGCAGAAACAATCTGGTCCTTTGGTCCACACAATTACACGTGGAAAACAAAAAAGAATATGAATATGAAAGAAAAGAATATGAAAGGATGAGAACTTACATCCTTCCACAGTATTAGTGAATTAGTTTTGTTTCCCAAGAAAATTTATTTACTGCCTTTCTTCATACCTCCCTTATATCACCATCATAACCACAGCAAATATTTAAACTCTGACTTTTGAGCTCTGCTCAAAGTCCTGCCAGTAACTCTAAAATGTGTAAATTTCTAATACAGGAAAAAGTGTGTTGAGGACTTCATAATTTCTATCAATAATGTAGTAACACCATACTTACCTGTTGTTGTAACATCTGAGGGGCTGCTTGTCTAGGATGCTGTTGTGTTGTTGTTGTTGTAGTTGGTACAGGTGCTGGTGGTTGCTGCATCCTCATCTGTTGCAACTGCTGATGTTTCTGTGCATACACTTGCTGTTGCATGTGCTGAAGTCGAAGCTGTGCTAAGTTAATCTGTCCAGGGGTTTTACTAATGTGGTTTGTCCCTGGAGGAACTTGCCCAACTACAACATTAGGAGTATAACCAGGAGTTGGTTTACTCTCTATTACTAGATTACCTGAAAAATTTAAAAAATAAGAATTTGCATATAATCAACTGAATCATCTACTTTGTTGAGTAATCACCATGTTTTCCTCTTTCCTCTGACAACTACCAGCACCTCAAAGCTCCAACAGTACAGCAGGGAATGGAGTCAGTTTAAAGATAATGGTGATGATCAGAAACTTAATACATTCCAAAGCTGAATAAATGACTTTTGGTTATTCAGAAAAATATATTCTCTGCCCTTACTCTTTTTTACACAGACATACAGAAAATTAAGAGACTAAAAGAGATATCTATTAGAAGAGGCCTAACCAATCAACCTAAATCAATTCTCCCATGACAAGACTTACTCAAGAATACTCGAGATTGCTAATACTGATTCCATCTGCCTTTGAATTGCCAAAATATGCAAGGCAGAGCATTATAATGCCACAAAATCATCTTCTGTGGAAATACTGAATGTTTTAAACAACTTATATCCTTCTAAGTGATGGTTTTCCTTGCTTTCTACGGAGCCATTGCTTTCTAGGGACAGAAGTCAAATTTTAGGAAGATGTGATTATTTAAGGCACAGGTTGACAGGCTTTCCCTGTAATGGGCCATAAGAGTAAATATTTTATGCTTGGCAGGCCACATAAGATCTGTCTCATAGTCCTTGGTTTTTGTTTTTACAACCAGTTGAAAACGTAAAAACCATTCTTAGCTACCATGTCACACAGAAACAGCTGGCTGATGCCAGAACTAAGGCTATAGCTAAATTTGAATATAATTTTTTTCCGTATGCAAAGATTCCTTTTTTTTTTTTTTTAAATAACAGAAGGGCAATCAGCCTCTGCTTTTACAATTCCCACTGTTTAAGACTTAACTGTTCTGAAAGTGAGTTTACTCAGTCTATAGATAGCTCTCTAATTGCTAGGAAGTCTGTGTGCAAGTGTTTTAATTGAGCTCTCTGTAACTTTCATCTATGGTCTTTAGGTCCATACTATGCTGTAAACAAAAGCAAAATCCATTTCTCTTCCATGTGAAAAGAGCTACTCTTATCTTTCAAACATTCCTCAGGACCTAACTACTGGACATATTAGCATCCTAAAAGTCTGCCGCTAATGCACAATTTGGCTTAATTAAACAACTAAACATCTATGAAATTATTCCAGACAATGAATCATTTGCTAAGATTTCTATACGAAACAGTCAATATAAATTTAAAAGATAGAGGGTCGGGGGTCTAGAAACAGTACACATTTAAAAAATATATAGAGTAGACTCTCAACTTTCTTAAGATGTAATGACTGTCATACAAAACCACAGCTAAAGTGAGTTTCCAATGAATAACAACATATTTTTACATAAAATGTAAAACATAAGTAGTTTTATATTTTAAAGTTAAAAATTTTATCTAAATTTGCTTTATTTTCTTCTCCTAATTCAGTGTTCCAAGTTATATTCATAAAACTCATTATTTCTCACCTAAATTGACTACATTCTTTGCCCAGAAGGTGGGATCACAATGGAAACGTATTGCTCCATTAGCAGCAGGGACAGGATCACACCGTGCTTTCAAAATATGACGCAACTGGAAAGTAATCTTAAAGGGAAAAAAAATCCACATTTGTCTCAAAATTAAATATCAACTGGGAAAACATAAGATAAAGATATTAAGACAAAAAAGCACATATATTTCCACAGTGTCAGCCTCAGATTAGGCAGCATCAACATTTAAATTAGCAATCAAATCAAATGTACATGCTTGAATTTCTGCCATTTTGGGTAATAAATTGCATTAAGATACTGGGCATCTTCAAAAGAGTACATACAATATAATTCCACTTATATGAAATTCTAAAAAATGACAGAAATCAGATTAGTGGCTGCCTGGGGGAATGAGGAAACTTTGGGGGGTGATGAAAGTTTTCTGTATCTTGATGTGGTGGTGGTTACATTTGCCAAAATTAAAATGGATACTTTAAACAGGTGCAGTTCACTGAATATATATCTTAATAAAGTCCATTAAAGAAAAAGAAAAACAGTATGTGTCTCACCAGTCGCTTGCTGTATAGTAGTGCGGTGCTGCTGCCACTTGCAATTGCCCAATTTGTGAAGTTCATAACATGCTTCACCTGCCGGGAAAGGCCTGTGATGTCATTCTGCTGCTGTAGTAACTTCATCTGTCTTTCCTTTGTAACATTCTGAAACAGAACAAGAGCTTCGCTGAAGAATTCTATATGAAAAAAAATCAACCCCACATTTCTAATGCAAATGGGCACAATACCTATACTTCCTTTAAAAATGGGCTAAGTGAATAACTTCCATGATTATTTAGCAAGCCTATCATCAATCAGAGGAAAAGCCACTAACAAAAGTGGGACTAAAACTTAGTGCTCTAAGCTAAAAAGGATACTCTACATATAGAAATTAATGTTAGTTAATGTCTCTTTTCTATCAACATTTGTCTGTTAAAAATAGTGTCTTCCTATTAGGTTAATCTAATATATGGTATTTATAGCATAAGAAGCTAACTTTAGAAATAAATTTATGTAATCTTAATATACTTAAAGGCCAAAAAAATTTTGTGTCACCAGTGCCACCTCCTGGTATGGCATGAGAATGAAGTTAAAATCTCTCTTAAATATACAAGACAAAATGAAAAAGGTAACTTCCAGAGTTCTAACAGCAGAATTAGGGAAACTTTTGATATGACAGAAGTTCATAGAGAACAAAGAAGTGAGGACTGACCAAACTGCAAAAACCAATTTCAGAGAAACACTGCAAAGGAAAAATACACTGCTTTATGGGAACTAAAATCACCCCAGGAGGGATGGGTAATGTCCAACATACTTTTGACATTCAGCCTGCTAAACAACTCATCTACTACTTTCTTAAGAACTTTCTCCCAAAAAAATGTCTCAGGTTGGTTTTCTGGACAATATTTTTCCTAAGGAAAGAAGTTGTTCATTTTATAATGTAAATCAATGGATAAAAGTGTTCAACTGACAGAAGTTTGGTTTACTACATTCCTTTTATAAAGCTTAGGAAAACGTTTCTTCTACAAAGTTTAAGAACGTATTACACTAGAAAACATCTATTTTAAATTATCACCATGTTAGTGGTGTATTTATCATTAGGTATTTGTATACACTTTAGCCTTAAGAGGCTTTTTTTTTTTTAAACAGGGTCTCACTCTGTCCCTCAGGCTGGAGCGCAGTGGTGCAATCTTGGTTCATTGCAAACTCCGCTTCCCAGGCTCAAGGGATCTTAAGAGGCATCTTTTAATTCAGAAACTCCTGAAATGGTTTTACAAATACGATTTTAGATGTACAGCTCAAATGTATTTACAGTAAGTTTAAGTGTATCAAAAATAGTTACTAAGTGCTCTCTATTCACATGGGTCCTTTTGGGGAAAAAAACCTATTAGGGTTAAATGCAACAGACTGGTGTACAGTAGGGAAAAGGGACCCACGACTTCAACAATCTGTGCAAGAGTACTTTTTTTTTTTTTAATTTTTAATTTTGAGACGGAGTCTCGCTCTGTTGCCCAGGGTGGAGTGGCACAATCTTGACTCACTACAACCTCCACCACCTGGGTTCAAGCAATTCTCTTGCCTCAGCCTCCTGAGTAGCTGGGATTACAGGCATACGCCACCATGCCCAGCTAATTTCTGTATATTTTTAGTAGAGATGGGGTTTCACCATGTTGGCCAGGCTGGTCTCGAACTCCTGACCTTGTGATCCACCCACCTCAGCCTCCCAAAGTGCTAGGATTACAGGCGTGAGCCACCGCGCCCGGCCAAGAGTACTTTTAATCTCACAAATTGTGTTTCTATTGACAATTTGAGGTTAGTGGAAGTAGTCAAACGCATCATTATTACTATTCAGTGGTGCAGAAAAAATAATCCCCATATCATCTGGGCCTAGTTAGCATGAAATTTCAATCGGGAAACATTTCTCTTTCCAAAATTTCAACTTTCCAGAGCATGAAATTTTCAATTAGGAAATATTTCTCTTTCTAAAACTTCAATTTCCCAGAAAACTCGTATTTGAAATTTGCTAATAAATCAAATGGGCAGTGTAGACTTTGATTAAAAATTTAGATTTCACAAACTGACTAGATTTTCATCTAGAAATTTATACTTGCAAATTAACTTCAAAATATGCAATATAAATACCTAATATCACAAAATTTTCCACTAAGTTTAAGGTTTATAAATTTCAAAATGAGCATTTTCTGCAAAACTATGGAAATATTTTTAAAATAAGGTAAAACACACAAATGACTCAAGCAGAAGCCCAACATGCATCTATATGGAAAAGTTAAATTGAGGCCCCATCTTAAAGGGGTGGGGAAGAAATGTGGTGGGACTACTTTGCCTTCATGTACATCATACTTTAGTAACATTTCTTTTTTCTTTTTCTTTTTTTCGTTTTGGAGACAAGGTCTGTTGCCTAGGCTGGAGTGCAGTGACGCAATCACAGTCCATTACAGCCTTGACCTCCCAGGCTCAGTCCATCCTCCCACCTCAGTTTCCTGAGCAGCTGTGACTACTGGTGCATGCCAACACCCTGGCTAATTTTTGTACTTTTTGTAGAGGCAGGTTTCGCCACGTTGCCCGGGCTGGTCTGGAACCCGGGGCTCAAGTGATCTGTCTGCCTTGGGCTCCCAAAGTGTTGGGATTACAGGTGTGAGTCACCATACTCAGTCTTAGTAACAATTATTTGATTTCTAAGAGGATATCACTATTTCTTAAGGTATATAGCTAAAGTCAGTGTTATTAAATTGGGCCACAAAATAACTAACTAGAAAAGGTCTCTTTTCTAAAAGTAAATTTTAAAAACCTTATTTTAAATTTTACTTTATTTCCATATCCCCCAACCCATCTAAAAGAGTTTTCAATAAACATTAAAAACAGCTGAAGAGCAAGAGAAGCAGTTTTTGTTTTATTTTGGTTTTGAACCATACCTCTAGCTGCTGTAAGAGAGATTTTCCTTTCTTATTAATTTCATTGATAAGGGTGAAAATGGCCACTTTAATTTCCTGTTCTACTCGTTTGTTAGTCTCATTTACTTCTTTTATCCTGAATAAGAGAAATGCATCATTAGGTTATCAACTTATCCTAGGTCTCTGAATCATCAACTGTTACAGAAAATCATCCAACTGGGCACTTAACCGAGTAATTAAAATGAAAACTTTGTCAAAATGTACAACTCATGTTTCAGAAGACCTGATCAATTTGGTCCAAACAAGTTATGTATATAGACAAATAATGAAACTAATATTTAGTTATTTTAAATTATGCTCATAAAGGACAGTTTATTAAGCTGGATGGCAATCTCCTTAAGTAACTATGATATGAATGTGATGCACAAACACCAAACATGTGTGACTGCTGTTTAGTGTCAAATGTGGCACACTGGTTCTGTTTAACCTGGATGCTTTCCAAGAACAATGTGCAAAAGGACAACGTCATAAGCAATAATTATCTTTTGTAAGGATAATAGTTAAACGTAGAAGCATTTATTTTCATTTATAACTTAGCCACTTCAAACGTGGGTTCTGATACACTCCCCTTAAAATTAATCTCAAAATGGTTTCCTTTTGTATACAGTAAAGGGCATAAAACATTTTCAATCCATTTTTAAGAACAGCTATTAGACATTTTATAAGTAGGTGTAAGCACTCAAAGTAGTTATGGAAGTTTTAGGTGCAAATATGAAGTGGCTGATACCTTGGTATTTACAAAACAGGAAGTGGAGAATCCCACCAATATAAATGCATAAAATGTCAACCACCAACCGTAAGACATAGCCTTCAATTTTTATACATTCTACTGCTGTAAAAACTATAACCCACACTTTCAGCTCCTAAATTGCCTTTCATTTGCCAAGTTTGAATTTAGTAACTTCAATACACTCCAAGAAATAATGTAGTTTTTTTTCTCCTCTGTACATCATTTGGCACTTACTTGGAAATTTTGAGTTCTGTCCTTATCTTACTAAGGTGAGTGGAAGATATTTTTAATATATAAAGGTACTAATAACTAGTGATAAGAAATATAGGTTTCAAATATAAAATGACTGAGCCAAAGATAGAAATCACTAAGCATGCTGAAAGCACTTTAGTTAGCCTCAGTCAGACTTCTACTGGACTTAATTAAGTCTACTGTATGTTCAATTTTGAAGAAAGAAAAAAATGTACATTAAAAAATAATGGAGATAGGTCAGTGAAAAATGCGTCTAAAAGGGGAAGTTATCATCAGAGCTTTTAATATTTTTTTTAAAAAAACTTTCTACAGATGAAATCAATCTCCTCAACCCTATGCAATCTTGTAACAGGTAAACCTCTTGCTCTACTTCTGTATACAGATTCTGGAACATGTGTATAAAATATATTTTAAAAATACTTATACAATGTACATACAAAATATCTGTATAAAAATATGGGACTGCCATATGAATCAACTCACTATATTTTCTTTGAAAGAGACACCTATTTATCACTTCTGAGAAACAGTCTTCTCCAAATCAACCGTGTCACCAGTTTAACCTAAAACAACTGAACATTTCCAAAAACAAAAACCCACCAATGGGGTGTGTGTGTGTGTGTGTGTGTGTGTGTGTGTGTGTGTGTGTGTACAATCTACAAGCTCTGAGGAGCCTTTTATTTTCTTTTGGTGTTACTTAAGATTAAAAGTTCTGGCCGGGCACAGTGACTCATGCCTATAATCCCAGCACTTTGGGAGGCTGAGTCAGGTGGATCAGGAGATCGAGACCATCCTGGCTAACATGGTGAAACCTCGTCTCTACTAAAAATACAAAAAATTAACCGGGCGTGGTGGTGGGCGCCTATAGTCCCAGCTACTCAGGAGGCTGAGGCAGGAGAATGGCGTGAACCCGGGAGGCGGAGCTTGCAGAGTGAGCTGAGATCACGCCACTGCACTCCAGCCTGGGCGACAGAGCAAGACTCTATCTCAAAAAAAAAAAAAAAAAAAATTCTACCATGTGTAAAGCACTATTTTCATTCATTCATTCAATTATTTAATACTTTTGAGTATCTTACTATGTGTCATTTTAATCATAAATTAATTAACTTTAATATTCATTAGAAGTCCTTTTGAGTCCATAAAATAAACACATATTAACCTTATTCATACCCCCAAGAATTTTAGTTTTAATTATGCCAGCTCAAAGTGTTTGTCTTTCTGGTGTAAGAGTCATAACTTTGTTAATCTGCTCTGTTATGGAACCTACTCTCACTTATCAATAAATGTACTTAGAAATATACCAAAGTAGAATAATTTTTTAATAATAAATGGTGATGATAATTATAAATATAAGAGCAGCAGCTAAAATCTAAGTGCTTACTGTGTGCCAGAAACTGTATCATATATTCATCTTATAATGCTACTCATAAGCACTGTTTTCAATGCTTGTTTTACAAATGGGGAAGTAATTTGTCCACCAGTGATACTCTCTTCTCTATACTGTATCTTCCACACAATCTCCACTTTAAATTTTATAAGTCAACTCTCTCCATATTAATTTCTTTGTTTCCACATTTAAGGTTTAACACAGACTAGAGTCTTATTAATTATAAAATAGACAAGGATGTGTCCTAAAAGGGTATACAAAAGTTTGGTCAATTAATTTTGGTTAATTAACAAATACTATAATCCCAAATTCATACCATTTCCCCCTCAAAAAAATGTTTTCTTTATATGCTTAATATAGCAGAAAAATAGATTTAAACTGGACCCACTTCTCTTTAATAATTCTTAAAATTATGGTTTTAAGGCAACAAACTTACCTATTCTGCACCTGAGTGGCTGCAAAATGAACATAATTCTTCTTCTCAAGAAGTTTAGCCAGTAGATTCTCAATTGCACCTTTCTGATTTTGAAAAGCTTCTTCCAAAAACTGATACCTTAAAATCAAAACAAAACTACATTTAAAACAAAACATTTATGATTAAGATTTTGGAAATAAAGAACAGCTACATAAGTCAATCTTGAAACTTTAATTAAGTGATCAACTCTCTATGCTGGCCACTCATACCTTATCTCAACAGCAACTTTTAACTTTTAACTGGCAATCACCTATCTCCCTCCAACTCTGACCCTGAAAGGCCATTATGAAAGAAAAAAATTATTCGGATAATGGTTGAGTGCTCTTATATTAGAGTTTTGATTCAGGATTACACCTTTTTAAAAATTCAAATTTTGGCATAATTTATATACATTTTAAATCATAAAGCATAACCACATTATAGAAAATACTATAAAAGGAAGGGAAATCACCCATAGTTCCAACATCACAAAATCACTGCTACCACTGTAATATATAATTCCCTAATCTTTTAATTATACATGTACTTATGTACTTATTTTTTAATAAAGACAAGGTCTCACTATGTTACCCAGGCCGATCTCAAACCCCTGGCCTCAAGCGATCCTCCTGCCCTGGCCTCTCAAAGTGCTGGGATTACAGGAGTGGGCTACCACATGTGGCCTAACTATGCATTTTTAAATGCAATTGTAATAATAATAAACATGCAAATTTACATCTGACTTTTATTATTTATCTTGTCTTTATAATTACACTTAAAATAATTTTTCAGTTCTGGATGCCATGTACTGTCAAACTTTCCACAAGGGTTAAATCGATATAAAACATCACATCAACAACAGTTTTACTTTGTCAGCATGAATGCTATAAGTTAAAATTTTCTAATTATAATAGTGAAAATACAAACTCTAATAACATTTCTTTGGATACCAGGAAGCTAGAATAATAGTTTTCTTTGCTACTTTTATTTCCTTTTTATAAATTAGGTTTTAAGTTTTATTATTAAGCCAACAAATATTATTTAGTTTTTTTCTATGTCCTTTTTACATGGACTAAAGAACTCATTATGGTTCGTATCTTACCAACGAATAGTCACAAATACAAAATGATACCACACTGTGACAAGAGATATAATTCAAGTATATATAATCTACAAGAAACGACTGCCTAAATCAGCCTCAACACCAAGGAAAGCATTGCAGAGGTAAGAATAGCATCTTATGCTAGGTACAGAGGCATGTTTAAGACATGTAAATACTTCAATATGGCCAAAGAAAAAGATACAAAAGTCAGAATATGAGACAATAACTGATAAAATCCAGAGGCAAACTGTGAAGGGCCAAGCATAGCACGCTGTTTGTGCATTTAATTCTCTAAGTAATAGAAAACCTCTGAAAAATTCTAACCAGAATGTAATAATCACACTTACATTCTAGGAAAATCATACAGAAATATAAAAGACCCAAAGAAGGGAGCAGAAGGGAAAGACCAGCTAAAACTCTAAGACAGTAACTCATATGAGAGATCATGATACAGTACTGGTTGGTATAGCCAAACAAACAAGCGGGAAGTGACTTTATCAGTGAGATCAGCAGATTTGGGAGGTTATGTGTCAGTTACGGCAAGGTCTATGGTATAACCTGAAAACTAAATCCCTAAGGCACAGTTAAGAAGCAAATCACATTTTATGTATAGGGTTCTGACTAGCCTTTATTGCCCATAGTTTGTTTTCAAATAATTTTTACCAGTAATCTGGAAATTTTGACAATGTAAAATGATTGCTATTTTTATGTTTGCATGAAAAATTAATACAAAAAATAATTTGACTAAAGTGAAAATTTCAAATAAGTCCACTGGCAGATGAAAATAAAGCAAAAAATTACAATAGATTCCTCATCTTCTATAGTAGTTGGTTTAGTAATGGACTATATGGGATGTTAATAATGAAGCCATATGTTTATGTCTGGATTTTAAAATTTTAAACAATCATTTACTATGTCATTTTTCTTTACCTTGAAGAATATAAACTGTTATTTCAGTTCTACAAATCAGCAAGATATTATTTATGGCAAGAAATACTCCATTGAAATGTGCTGTAACATGGGAAAATGTAAATGTTTTTCATGGTTTCTATCAATGTGAAATAAAATGTAATTCTGACTTTAAAAAAAAAAAAAAAGAAGCAAATCACTGGAAATGAGTTCACAATTACTGTGTAATTGTCTACACGGGCACTGAAATCACAAAAGTAGTACTATGAGCATCTAAATGTCCCATTGTTTCTTCAATGGAAGTCTCAGCTAAGGCAGACAAGAGGAAAGACTATGAAATACCTAACACAAAGCAAAGTTTGTTAAGATAAAAGGAAGTTTGCTTAGTAGTGGGTTACAAGAGGTACAAGAAGAATGGAGGACAGTCAGAGAGAAAATGTAGATCAATATGGGAATTTCTGTTATAGAAAACAGCAGGTACACTGATTTTATTGTGGTAAAATATACATAGTAAAATTTACCACTTTGAACTTTTTTTTTGAGACAGGGTCTCACACTATTGCCCAGGCTGGAGTGCACTGGAACCATCACAGCTCACTGCAGCCTCAAACTCATGAGCTCAAGCAATCCTCCTGCATCATTCTCCCGAGTAGCTGGAACTATAGACACGCGCTTTTTAAAACTTTTTTGTAGAGATGAAGTCTTGCCATGTTGCCCAAGCTGGTCTTGAACTCCTGGTCTCAAGTGATTCTCCTGCCTCAGCCAAAATGCTAGGGCTACAGACATGAGCCACCACATCCAACCCAATTAAACCATTTTTAAGGAGAATATTTTTAAAGCTCAACTGTCTACAATGTTGAGCAACATTATAACTTGTATAAGATATTATACATCTTATATATACTAATATATATATTAGTGGTGACTCACGCCTGTTTGGGAGGCCAAGGCGAGCAGACAATGAGGCCAGGAGATCGAGACCATCCTGGACAACATGGTGAAACCCCGTCTCTACTAAAATACAAAAAAATCAGCCAGGCGTGGTGGTGCGAGCCTGTAGTCCCAGCTAGTTGGGATGCTGAGGCAGGGGAATCGCTTTAATTGGGGAGGCGGAGACTGCAGTGAGCCGAGATCACGCCACTGCACTCCAGCCTGGCAACAGAGTGAGACTCTGTCTCAAAAAAAAAAAGATACTAATAGCACAAAAAAGCACATATTTTAAGGGAGTTGTTTTGCTTGTTTGTTTGTTTTTGAGAGTCTTGTTCTGTTGCCCAGGCTGGAGTGCAGTGGAACAATCTCGGCTCACTGCAACCTCCACCTCCCAGGTTCAAGCAGTTCTCCTCCTTAGCCTCCAGAGTGCCTGGGACTACAGACATACAACACCACGCCCGGCTAATTTTTGTATGTTTAATAGAGATGGGGTTTTGCCATGTTGGCCGGGCTCATCTTGAACTCCTGACCTCAGGTGATCTGCCCACCTCGACCTTCCAAAGTGCTGGGATTACAGGCATGAGCCACCGTGCCTGGCAAGAGGCTTTTAAAGAGGCTTTACTATATTAGATAGGGGGCCCCAAGGTTTGTTCCTTCATTAAAGAGCAACATTTGATTTATCCCACATACTACGGTTTCTCTACATCTAATAAAAACTATTACTATGTTAAATCTGAACAAATAAAGCAGAAATATGAGGATTCTATGCTAACCACCCTTTGACTTAGCTTTATTTACATTGTGATCAAAAACAATCTTTTTAAAGGAGAATTTGATGATGTCAATAAATAGGCATTTGGTAGAAAGGTTAACTAGTATCAAAATTCACAAAATTCTAATTCATAAAATTTAACCATGTACGAATTCCTCTTATCCCAAAATATTTTTTTAAATCCTGTTTCTAAATATATCTTGTTACATTCATGTGAACAAGAAACAAGCAAACACACACTATTTTCCTAAATATGATATACGTAGGTAAACCGAATTTTCTTTAATCAAAATTACAGCTGAAATGGGGAGAAAGAATAACCAACAAACTAAACATAGTTTTGATTAATATGTAAATACTTCAAAGTAATTTCTTAGATTTTAATCTTGCATTTTAAAGTAGTATTTATTTATTTATTTAGAGACAGAGTCTCGCTCTGTCGCCAGGCTGGAGTACAGTGGCGCGATTTCAGCTCACTGCAAATTCCACCTCCTGGGTTCAAGCGATTCTCCTGCCTCAGCCTCCCGAGTAGATGGGACTACAGGTGCGTACCACCACACCCAGCTAATTTTTGTATTTTTAGTAGAGACGGGGGCATCACCATGTTGGCCAGGATGGTCTCAATCTCTTGACCTCGTGATCCGCCTGCCTTGGCCTCCCAAAGTGCTGGGATTACAGGCGTGAGCCACCACGCCCAGTCGAAAGTAGTAATTCTTATGGGCTTTCTTAGTCAAAATGAACTATTCTCCATATTTCAAAATAAGTAAAATAAAGTAAAAATTATGTATGCCCAGGATTTAGTTAGGACAGACTAAGTAAAACTTTTTGTGCTTCTGGCTAGAATTATAAAAACTTGGTAAAATTATCTGGTTTTGATCAGAATTATCAGCATGCTTAGCTTTTTTTAATTATTGAGAAATAAATTATATTAAATAGTTTTATAAGAAGTTTATGAAAATATGGTGCTCATGAGCACAGTGGCCCACACCTGTAAGTCCCAGGTACTTGGGAGGCTGATATAAGAGGACCACTTGAGCCCAGGTCAAGGCCAGTCTGGGCAACATGTATAAAAATATACATGGATGGGTGTTTTTTAAAGGTTGAGAATCACTTAGCTAATAACTTCAAACTTCTGAATGTACATTATGGTCTTACTGTGCTCTACTAATCTATTAGCCAAGTGATACCGTACTATTCTTAGTAATTGTCACTGTATATAGTAAGTTTTGATTTTGGCACATCTAGGGAAAAACGCATCATAGTGCTTTATATCCAAACTGAATAAGAGAACCTTTTTAATAAAACCCAGTTTCATTTTTCTTCAGTTATTCCATTTTTTAAAATTACATTAAATTTCAAACATACATTAGAAGTCTAATTCCACTGAATCGATCACCCATTTTCAAGAAGTATCCATTCATAGCTGCCTTTATGTATACACCCACCCGCTCTATCCCTTAGATTACCGTGAAGAAAATTCCAATCATATTTTATCTAAACATTTCTCAATCTATAGATAGCAATAGCCTATTCTGATAACTTACTACATTTTCAGGCACTGTGCTAAGTATCTTAACATGGATTATCTCATTTAACCTTTGGAAAAAATGACTTAGATACTACCACTACTATTTTCCTAGTTAAAAGCTGGATGATTCTGACAACCCTCTGTGTCTCACTTCTTCTCCAGTAAAATATAGAGTAATCATCATATACACATACATAGGACTGTCCTAAGAATTAAACTGGTCAAAACACACAAAGCAAAGCACTTAAGGCATAATAAGGATTTAACGCTTGCTATCACTGTTATTCTTAGCAGTAATTTTAAAGGATTTATACTGTTAGAATTTATATTGTTGCAAATTTATATTGTTCCTTATTTAAAGCTCTATATGAAGGGGAGATGATAACAACCATAAGAGTTCAGGAAAGTGACAGAGAGTAGGAAATGTGAGCAACTGTGAGGAAAATCGGAAAGGGTAGAAATTTCTATAAAGTATGGGAAAGACATTAAAATTCTCACATAAATAGAACAGGGACCAAAGCTAACTTTAATTAAATCTCAAAGGTCACAGTGACATCATCTGGTATTTCAATTACCTAAGACTTCATTAGAATAGGATGTCACTTTCTACTGCTGTCTTCAAAATCATTTATCTTTTCTTCTGTAATATCTAGTCTTCTGGCTGGGCGCAGAGGCTCACGCCTATAATCCCAGCACTTTGGGAGGCTGAGGCAGGCGGATCACGAGGTCATGAGTTTGAGACCAGCCTGACCAACATGGTGAAACCCTGTCTCCACTAAAAATCCAAAAATTAGCTGAGCGTGGTGGCGCACGCCTGTAACCCCAGCTACTCAGGAGGCTGAGGCAGGAGAATTGCTTGAACTCGAGAGGCAGAGACTGCAGTGAGCCGAGATTGCGCCACAGCACTCCAGCCTGGGCAACAGAGTGAGACTCTGTCTCAAAAAAAAAAAAGAAAAAAAAAATCGAATCTTCTGTTGATCCTATCCAAAATGAAACCCCCCCCACAAAAAAAGTGAGCAGTGAAAAGTCATAAGTACATTAATATATGTATAATTGTCATCCACAAAGGAGAAAAACAGAGAGAAGAGAAAAAATATTAGAAAAAGTAGTTACGGATAAAAGTTTTTCAAATTTGATGATCTACAGCTCTAAGAAGCTCAATATCCCCCAAGCACAAGAAACATGCAGAAAACTACACTAGGGTATATAATTTCCAAACTGTTTGAAACCAGTGATAAAGAGAAAACATTAAAAGCAACCAGAAGAGAAAAAAGATACATTGTATACAAATGAACAAAGATAAAACAAATTCCTTGATAGAAACAATGAGAGTGGAGCAACATCTTTAAACTACTCAACGAAAACTTTCAGCCTAGAATTATTTATCCAGAAAAGTTAATATGAAGGGGAAACTACTGGGAGTAATAAAGATGTTCACTATTTTGACTGTGGTGATGGATTCACACACAGTCTATCACTACAAAGCAAAGATCTAAAACCTATATACCACTATAAAGCAGAGATCCAAAAGTGCTATGACCTTATAAGGGTACAGTAAGAGTAACCTGCCCCTCTATCATCTCAAAAAGACTGAATGACAATAACAATGACACTACGGAAGACAAGAGGGGAGACCCTTAGAAGCTGTATCCACAAAACACTTCACATGTGAATTTTTAGACCAAGTGCACACCATCTTGGTGGTTCAAAACTTCATTCCGGAAATTTAACTGTCGGAAACTGGTAACGCTTCCAGGCAATAGCAACAGGACATTTCAATCCTTTATTGTGGAAAGCGTCTTAATTTTAGACCAAAAAAAAAAAAAATGCGTAATTTTTCAAGGAAAGAGGAAAGTTCAAAGTCTTAAAAGACTACATATATAAGCGAAAACGGCACCCTAAGCAAGAATCAACAGAAATAACAGGAAGAACAGACCCACTAACAGAGGCAAAATAACTATATGTACTCCATTTAAAGAATAAAACACAGCTAAAATGTTCAGGCAACTATTTAAAATTTTAGATGAAGAACACAAAAGACCTCTTTGAACTTTTTTTGCTATCTAAAAATAAAGTTTTTAAAAGGGGGAGGAGCTGGCTGATTTAAAATATTTAAATCATAATGGATGGGTTTTAATGGCAGTTTAGACATAAAGAGAATATTTGTGAACTGAGATTGTTCAGAGAAAAATGTCTTCCTGTTTTGCACTTTCAATGTGAAAAAAAGGCGGGGGGAATATAAACATTAAGAGAAACAGAGAATGGATTGAGGGGGGTCTAACATACATCTAACTGGAATTCCAGAAGAAGGGCCAACAAATAATGCAATACATGGAATATTTGAAGAGATTACTGATTGAAAGACACAATCATAACGCACATTTTTAAAGACATCTTTGTTATTCTTTACACAGTTTCTTTAGGTATACTTCTGTGTATAAATTATGTATTTTGTGACTCGTAAAGACTTTTAAGACTCTTAAAGTACAAAGGCCACGCATGGTGGCTCACCCCGTAATCCGCAACAATTTGGGAGGCTGAAGTGGGAGGATCGTTTGCGGCCAGGAGTGCAAGACTAGCCAGGGTAATATAAGTGAGACCCTGTCTGAACAAAAAATTTTTAAAAATTACTGAGGGTGGTGGCACATGCCTGTGCTTCCAGCTACTTGGGAGGATCACCTTAGTCCAAGAGTATGAGGCTGCAGTGAGCTATGATCACACCACTGCTCTTCAGTCTTGGTGACAGAGTAAGACCTCATCCCTTTAAAAATAAAAAAGTATGTAGTCATTATTGATATGAACTAAATTTGCCTATTTGCCAGGAAATATTCAAAGGGTAGGGATACCACAGTAAATAAGGTGAAAGTAAGGTCCTGTTCTTCCTTTCCTTACATTTTAATTAAGGAGAAAACAAAAATTTGAATAGGGTGATGTGACAGAGAGGACGTTTAAGTGGCTAAACATTCTACATTGGATACATGGACAGAAGGGAGCTCTTGAAGATGTGATGACACGTACAATTATTTCAAAGATAGGAACTAGGCATGCACAGAGAGATAAGAGATGAACTGTAAATAATCAGAGATAAATCTGCATTTTTGCAAAGGAAAATGACCAACTGGTTTTATTCTTTGCAATAATTCTGCCAATTAATAAAATTTTCACATGGGATACTTCTCAACCAACCTGCCCCCTTTGCCAAATGGGTAACTTTTATCTGTGGAACTAACGATTCTGTGTTTCTTCCTTAAGTCTTCTCTCCTGATATTCTTCTCTTTCAAGTTAACTCTTAGCCATACGGAATTATTCTCCTTCTAGCCATAAGCAATGATTCTGCTGGGTAAATGACTCACTGAACCTATCGGCTCTTCAGATAGTTTGATATCCTAATAGGATCAGAAACTATAATATTAAAATTAATGAGGCTATGTTTTAGCAACACCCAAATGAATGAATTCAAATTTTAAAGATACTCAGATGAACTATTATGGAACCAAATACTCAATCTCAGTCTCATACAGACTGTACAACTCCAAGATAGCAAGGACGGAGCACATTTCTTCATTATTGTATAGTTATCACCTAGCAAGGTACCTCGCATATGGTGAGTACTCAAACATCTACCAAACAAATGAGATCAATGAATACTCATTTGTTGAGTGAAGTTCAATAAACAAACCATTTTGTCTGACAATAAATGTACCCCATGAAAAAATCATACTTGGATAGGAAATCTCTATTTGTTGCCATAGCTCTGAATCTAGCTCCCTAAGAGGACTGATGGTAGATATGTATTTACGTATCACTTCTACCAAAAATGTATTCAAATTTTTCAATTACTTGGATTTCATCTGAAAGAATTTTTAGGGTCGGACATGGTGACTCACTCCTATAATCCCAGCACTTTGGGAGGCCAAGGTAGGTGGATCACCTGAGGTCAGGAATTCGAGACCAGCCTGGCCAACATGGTGAAACCGTCTTTACTAAAAATACAAAAAGTAGCAGAGCATAGTGGTGGGCGCCTGTGATCCCAGCTACTTGGAGGCTGAGGCAAGAGAACAGCTTGAACCCAGGAAGCAGAGGTTGCCGTAAGCCAAGATCATACCACTGCACTCCAGCCTGGGCAACACAGGAAGACTCTGTCTCAAAAAAAAAAAAAAATTTTTTTAGAAGAATTTACAGAAGAACTAAAAAATGAGTTTCAGCAAAGGTTCTTTTAAAGCTATGAATAATGCAAACCACCTGGGATGATTTGCCAGTATTCTTAAAATATTGTAAAAACAATTTTTTATATCCAGGCCATAATATAAGATTCTTATCTAACTAGCCCAGAATAGGAATGAGGCATCAATGTATTTTATTAAATCTCCCTAAATAGTTTTAATATAAATTTAGAATTGTGAATATCTGCTCTCAAGTTTATCCATACAAAATCTTAATTCAAAAGTCCAATTCTAAGAAAAGCTATTCCTTCCCTTCCTTTTCTTCTTTCCCTTCTCTCTTCCTCTCTCCCTCTCTTTTTTTTTTCTTTTTCTTTTTTTTAATAATGGAGAGGGGAGCCAGGTGCGGTGGCTCATTTTGGTAATCCCAAAATTTTGGGAGGCCAAGGCAGGCGGATCACAAGGTCAGGAGTTCGAGACCAGCCTGGCCAACTCAGTGAAAGCCCATCTCTACTAAAAATACAAAAAAAATTAGCCGGGTGTGGTGGCACACACCTGTAGTCATAGCTACTCAGGAGGCTGAGGTGGGAGAATTGCTTGAACCCAAGAGGTGGAAGTTGCAGTGAGCCGAGACCACGCCACTACACTTCAGCCTGTGTGACAGAGTGAGACTCCATCTCAAAATGAATGAATGAATGAATGAGATGGGGTTTCACCATGTTGCCCAAGCTTGTCTCTAACTCCTGGACTCAAGAGATCTACCAGCCTCAGCCTTCCAAAGTGCTCAGATTACAGGCGTTGGCCACTGCACTCTGATGAAAAGCTATTTCTTTAAGAAAATATTTTAGAGAAACCTCACTTATATCATTCAAGTAACTACCATCATAAACTATCTTACTCTTTAGTAAAAATATGATACTAGGTTTTAAGTAGCCACTCTCTCTTAAACAGTATCCTTAAAAACAATCTAAAATTACTCTTCTCTAACTATACACAAAACCGCAATAGAGTATAAAAAATATTAAGGTGGAGCCAGGTGTGGTGGTTTATGCCTGTAATCTAAACACTTTGGGGGGGCCAAGGCAGGAGGATCGCTTGAGGCCAGGAGTTTGAGACCAGCCTGGGCAACACAGTGAGATCCTATTTCTTAAAAAAAAGAAAGAAAAAAAATTAACGTTATTAAGGTGGAACAAAGGTGAATTTCACTTTCAGCCAGGACACAAGTGACTGGTACCAGACTAGCCCGTGTCACCAAAAACTATAAAAGACAGAAATACATGAGGCAACTATATTCCATCACTGAACCACATGTAGACAAAAATCTACATTCCTTTAGAGAGCATCATAATCATCCTAACTCTTTGTCTGTAGACAATTTTATGGTAACTGGAACAGAGAGCTAGAGACCAAGTAGAACAGAGGCAAAAATCATGATGTAGGCTCACGAGTGGCTGAAATCCATGGGGCAGGGCACTGGAATGGAGGAAACGATGTAGGATGAGAATGGGGAACAGAGGGTAGATAGAGGGAAGAGAAGATATTGAATATGTGTGAATTCCTCACAAGTCCTTGGTCAAAGTCTGGGCTATCTATGACAGGGTGAGATTACACAAAGTTTAGCAGACAGCAGTTGTTAAAAGTTGACACTGGAAGAGAAGAACTAGAGACCACAGAGTTCCAGAAGAATTCAGTTTGAATTCTATCTTCAGAGGAGAAAGACTGTTAATCTCCCTGAGAAACCAGAAAGGTCACCCTTAAAGGACTATACTATCCTGGAGTAAGCTCTACCCTAGGCCTGTCCTGTCCTAACAAAACCTAAATAAAACCAAGCCTTGACAAGATCTAATAAGAAACAAGGTTCAGAAATCAGGTACCACCAACTTAGAAAGGCTTGGGAAATGACTTGGGCTTTCTACAGATCTTCCCTAACAAAGCATAAAATCAAGCTTACACAAGCTTACAGTAATTTAAATGCCTACTAGAACAATCAAGTCTTCAGAGGAAGATAAAATTTCTAGAATTTCTACAGTGTATTGTCCACAATGTCCAAATCGCAATAAAAAATTACCAGGCATTCAAAGAAATAGGAGAGCATAACTCATAGCAAAGAAAAAAGTATTCAATACCAATTGACACCAAGATGATCTAGATGTTCTAACGAGCTAAAAGTTTAAATGGGCTACTGTATATTTACTCAAACCTTTAAATGAACATAGGTTCTTAGTGAACAAACTGACAAGAAATCTCGATAGATGGAAACTACTAAAAGAGAAAAAGGAAATTCTAGAAAAGTACAATAACTGAAATGAAAAACGTCACTGGACAGACTTAGCAGCAAATGGGAGATGTCTGAAGAAAGGGTACGTGAACATGAACACACATCAATAAAAAGTATCCAGTCTGAAGAAGAGAGAGAGAGAATAAATTAAAGAAAAATGAACAATCATCAGGGACCTTTGTGACAAAACCAAATAGTCTAACATACATGTAACTGAAGTTCTGGGAGACTTGGGGTGTTTTTTGTTTTTGGAGATAGGTCTCACTCTGTCGCCCAAGCTGGAATGAGCACTGTGGCACAATCACAGCTCACTGCAGCCTCAACCTTCTGGCCTCAAGCAATCCTCCCACCTCAGCCTCCCAAGTAGCTGGGACTACAAGCATGCACTGCCATGCCTGGCTAATCTTAAAAAATTTTTGGTAGAGATAGGGTCTTACTATGTTGCCCAGGCTGGTCTTGAACCCCTGGGGTAAAGTGATCCTCTCACCTCAGCATCCCAAATTCCTGGGATTGCAAGCATGAGCCACCACAACTGACTGGGAAATCTGTTTTGAGGAATAATGGCCAATTTCCCAAATTTGATGAAAATCAGCTCAGTGAACACCACAGAGGATTAACAGAAAGACAAACATATCTAAAAACTTCATGGTCAAATGGGAAAGGTCAAAGAAAAAGAGGAAATCTTGAAAGAAGCCAGAGAAAAGCCATAAAACATTCAGGAAGGAACAATATGAATGACATCCAAAACAATGGAAGCCAGACTACAAAGTAGTAATATCAATATCTTTTTAATGTTGAAAGAAAAAACTGTCAACCCAGAATTCTAGAGAAAATTATCCTTCTAAATGGAGGATTTTTTTGTTTTTGTTTTTGAGAGAGTCTCTCTCGGTCACCAAGGCTGGAGTGTAGTGGGGTGATCTCGGCTCACTGCAACCTCCACCTCCTGGGTTCAAGCAATTCTCCTGCCTCAGCCTCCCAAGTAGCTGGGACTACAGGCACAGGCTCCCACGCCCAGCTAATTTTTTGTATTTTAGTAGAGACGGGGTTTCACTGTGTTGCCCGGACTGGTCTTGAACTCCTGAGCTCAGGCAATCCACCCGCTTCAGCCTCCCAAAGTGCTGGGATTACATGTGTGAGCTACCGCGCCCGCCTTAAATTGAGGATTTTCATATGACAAGAAGGTGAGAGTATTCATTGTCAGCAAATCTGCAAAACAAGAAATGCTGGAGAATATTCTTTAGGCCAAAGGAATATAACAGATAGAAACTCATATATACTAGAAGGAATAAAGTGAAACAGAAACAGTAATAAATTGGTAAATATGAAACACCAGCTTTTATTTTCCCTCCTCATAACTTCCTTAAAAGACAGCTTTTTTTTTTTAAGTATTGTACGTTAAGGTATATAATGTATGAATAAATGATGTGGCAATAGATAAATGATGTGGCCACAGTACAAAAGATAGTAATTGAGTAAACTGAATAATCCTTTTGTAAAGTTACTAAAATCATACAATATTTTAAGTAGACATTAAGTTAAACTGCATATCACTATCCCTACAGCAATCGCTAAAAATAATAAAGTACAGCTGAAAAAGCCAACAGTAGATATAAAATGGAACACCAAAAAATATTTATAAACTTAAAATAATGCAGTAAAGAGACAACAAAAGAACAAAATACAAAAAAGAAAAACAAAAAACAAACAGTAAATAGTAGACTTAACCTAACCATATCACAAGTTACATTAAATATAACAAGATTACGGGTTCCAATTAAAAAACAGAGAAAGGAGCCTGGCATGGTGGCTCATGCCTGTCATCCCAACACTTTGGGAGGCAGAGGCAGGAGGATCACACTTGAGCCCAGGAATTCGAGACCAGCCCAGGCAACATAGCAAGACTCCATCTCTATAAAAATTACAAAAATTAGCTGGCTGTGGTCCCAGCTACTTGGGAGGCTGAGGCAGAAGGATTGTTTAAACCCAGAAGGTTGAAATGTTTGAGAAATAGCCAGAAAGCCAGTGTAGCTGTAGCAGAGACGGAGGATAGGCAGAGTAGTAGCAGATAAAATGCATATATAGGGCCTTTAAAGTCACTATAAAGATTGACTGAAGAGTCACTGCAGGTTTTGAGCAGGGGAGTGATACAGCCCAACTGAGGATTCACTCTAGCAGTTGTATTAAGAATAAACAGAAGGGAGGTAGTATTAGAAGCATAGAGACTACTGCAGTAACCTAGGCAAGAAATGATGGTGGTAGAGACTAGGCTAGAGGCAACAGAGGTAGTAAGTGGTAGGATTTGGTGATATATTTTGAAGATGAAGCCAAAAGGATTTCCTGATAAGTTTACATTTGGGTATGAGAAAGGAGTAGAGTAGAGGATGGTGCCAAGATTTTTGGCCTATGCAACTGAAAAAAAAATCCAACTGCCAAACTGAGATGGGAAAAGGCTGCCAGTGAAAAAAGGTTTGGAGAAGATGATTGGTAGCTGAGTTTTGGATGTGTTATGTTTGAAAAAGTAGACATTCAAGTGGGAGATGTTAGAGTCTGCAGGGCAGGCAAATCTGAAAGTTCAGGAATAAACAATGAGCTAGAAATGTAAATTTAGAAATCAACAACATATAGATGGTATTTTAAGCCCTAAGACTATACGTATAGATAATGGCGTAAACCCTGGTACATCCAACCTAGAAGAACAAAGAAAATAAGCATTTTCTTTGAGGTTCAGAAAAAGTAAACAGTAATTAGTAGGAAGAAAATGAAAACAATGTGTTCTTCTGGTAGCCAAGTACATAAATGTGTTAAAAGGAACATTAAAAATGTCAAATGTTGCTGATACAATAAAGTGTTAAGATGAAAACTGAGAAATCACCTCTAAATTTAGTCATGTAGTGGTTATTGATGACCTTGAAAAGAACAACGTTGGTACAATGTTGACAGTCAAAAGTATGTAAATTTAGACAGAATGGGACAGGAGGAATTAGAGACCATGATTATAAGCAATTCTTTCAAGAAGTTTTTCGGGGACAGCTCTGATGGCATGGAAAGGAAGTTAAAGAGAAGGATTCGTGTTTCGTTTTTAAAAATGGAAGAAAAATAGCAGCATACTGAAATACAGGAATAATTGTTATAGACTGAAAAACTGACAGTCTAGCAGAAAGAAGGGCAAATTTCCAAAACAATGTCATTGGCTACATGAGAGGCGATGGAACTCAGTGTATAAGTAGAGAAATTAGCTTTCTGAAGGAAGAGAGTCAAGTTAAGATAACAGAAATGTAGAAATATGGGTACAGGTACTTGCTGGAAAAGCAGATGTGGTAGAGGGCGTCTGTAGTTCTCTTTTGATAGCGTCAGTTTTCTCAGTGAAGTTGGAAGCAAATGCCAATATTTCAGAGTAAGGATGAAGTATTTGACATTTAAAAGAGGAAAAGGTATGAATATACAATATGACTTCCAGACAACATTAAGGGTCTACCTGAGGGAAGTGGTCAGGAATTGAGAATGTGACCTACTGGTATCATTATGCTAGAATGTGTTTTTCTCCTGTGATATTCAGCTGGGTAAACAAAATATGATAGGAAGGAAGTCAGGTTTAATCAGGACTGTAGTTATGCTGCCAAGTGAATTCAAAAAGTGGGATATGGAAGTCAAGGCTAAATGCAAGGGAGTGATTAAACTGATTAGCCATGACATTGAACAGGGAAGGAGTTAAATGAGAACACAAAGGGATGAGGTAAAGTGAAAGGGTAGTAGGATCAATGGATTAAAATAAAAGTCACTGTGTGGTTGAATAATTGTAGAAGTTTCATACTAAGCAGAATGAGCTGGAGTAAGAGATGTGGCCACAGATAGGAATGCTTAAAATTGAATAGGATTATTACAAATTACAAGGTCTAGTATATGACTATGCATGTGAGTGGCTACAGCAGTGTAAACGACAGAACACTGGAAAGGAGGTCAAAGAACACAAAGACTAGAGTGTCTGAATGGTCAAATCCATGTATATTAAAATTGCTAGGACTTAATAGTAGCATTCTACAGTTTACCACTGAGTTAGGGAAAAAAACCTTTGAGAGATGAAGGGGAATGACCCAAGGGTTTTTAGATGACAGCAGCAGTGAGAGGTTATAGGTGATGACATGAAATTAAAATCTGTATATTTTAGGGAGGAAAGAGAAAGAATGGTCAAAAAAAACGGTAAAAAGATCTATCTCATACCTCCAGGCCCAGTCATACATGAGATGTGAAAGAAAAAGTCACCAGTCATGACAGTTGCAAGAGAAACAATGTCCATTAAGCCAAACAAAGCAAAGAAAATGATCAAAAAAGAGGCTGGGGATATACGGATTCTGATGACACCCAACAATTCCAAAGGACAAAGTGGCAGAATCAGGCACATGTAGTGCCTATGGAATTAAAGTGTGACAGATGAGGGGACACCTGGGAGTGTGGCACTTGTGGTACTCTCTTGGGTAGGTAACAGAAAAATACGGATAAAAAATGTAACAATATTGGTCTAGTAGATATAAGGCTGATAATGATGCAGAGGCTGCAAATGGTGGTGGTAATGAAGGATGCAGTTTGGGTCTTCCTCTTGTAAAACTGTCAATAGAAAAGAAATTCTAGCGTCAGCGAGTCAACACCATCTTCACATCAAATGAGGACTGAAGCGTAAGACAGTGTGGTCTTAAAGTGACTATTCATTTCAGGAGAAATAAATACCTTGCTCCAAAATATATTCTCTCCAAATTTATTCCATCTTGCACCATGCTGCAATCGCTAATGTTTCTCATGAACTACCACATGCCAAACTTGTCAGCATTATTTTTCCAATGACCCAATATAACAAATTTAATAGACATGGTTCCATTTTTTTCCTGGAGACCTTCTTCATAGGATCCTCAGTTTTCATTCCTCATTCTAAACTGTCTTACCCCATGGCTGTCATTTTAGGCATTCCCTTACCTTTTACTTTCTTGGTTTACTAACTTATTTTGGTGAATCACATTCTCTAATGGCTTCCCAAAAAGAGGTACATAAGAGGCAAAGCTTCTGAATACTAGCATGATGAAACAAGTCTACATTTTATTCTCACATTTATTTATACTTTAGCTCCAGAATTCTAGATCGAGGCTGGGCATTGTGGCTCACACCTGTAATCCCAGCTACTTGGGAGGCTGAGGCAGGAGAATCACTTGCACCCGGTGGGCAGGGGTTGCAGTGAGCCAAGACCGCGCCACTGAACTCCAGCCTGGGCAACAAGAGCGAAACTCCATCTCAAAAAAAGAGCATTCTAGATTGAAAATCTTTGCCCTTCATCTCCCGACTTTCTTTTAACTATCCTGTTTTTTTGTTTTGCTTTTGGAGACAGAGTCTCAATCTGCCACCCAGGCTGGAGTGCAGTGGCATGATCTCAGGTTATTGCAACCTCTGCCTCCTAGGTTCAAGTGATTCTCTTGCCTCAGCCTCCCGAGTAGCTGGGACTACAGGCATGCGCCACCACGCCCGGCCTAACATTCCTATTTTGATTCCTATTTCATTGCTGGCTTTGGAAACTAAAAATTTACTAAAATTTTTCTGTATTTTGAGTAGAGATGGGGTTTCACCACGTTGCCCAGGCTGGTCTTGAACTCCTGAACTCAAGTGATCCACCTACCTCAGCCTTCCAAAGTGCTAGGATTACAGGTGTGAGCCACCATGCCCGGCCTAACGTTCCTATTTTGATTCCTATTTCATTGCTGGCTTTGGAAACTTTATTGATCTTAACCTTAATCCATAGCATACTATCATTTTATGATATTATACACCTTGATATGGGTCTTTTTAAAAATCATTGTTCTGGGCATTAAATGGGACATTTCATCCTGATGACTCTATGTTCTTAGATGAATTTCTTCCAATAGTTATCTAACAATTTCCCAACGTTTGTTTTCTTTTTTCTATAATTTATACTGATTGTCTGCTGGAACTCATAATTTTTTTTCTTTTAAATTTTCTTGCGAGGGTGAAAAGGTCTCTAAATCCTAAAAGAGAGGTAGGAAGAGACAGTGAAATGAAAAAGCATCATTATTGACAATATGGAAGGAAGTCAGGACCTTCGAGACTGAAGGTCCCCAGAGCTTAGCGGGCAGATTTACACTTAATCTCCCTGATTTCAGCCTGGTACTTCCTCCCCATGTGGACCTAATATCCCCAAGTCCAGTGCCTCTCTGATTTTGTTTCTCCAGAGAATAGGTCCAACTTTTGTGACACCTATCATCTCTAGGTACTAGGTATTACAGGTTCCTGAGAAATATATTGATTGGCTTCCTTCATATCTCCTTTGCATGGCCTTAGTTCATTCAACCCCATTATGTCAAATATCAGATCCACCAAACCTTCCATTCATTTACCCTGCTTTAAAAAAAAAAAAAAAAAAGGACTGAAATCCCCATTGATGTCTCTTCTCCCATTCTTAGTCTTTATAAGTCTATAGATTTTTTAATTCCTTTAATGTGAATAGAATTTTTGGAGGGAAATGGAAAAACCCCATGGTTTATCTAGAAACCTAGTAATGTTCTCAGGTACAAAATTTCATGCAGTTCTATAGCTGCTTTCCTTTTTCAAAACAACTTCCAAAGCCATAAAGTAAATAGAAGACTTCAATTAAAAAAAAAAAAAATTAAGAAAGAGAAAAAAATAAAACATGTGGGTTGCAACTGTAATAACAGCCAATAATAGCTAAACTGTTATTGAGTGCTTACTATGCTAAGCACTTTATAGGTACAATTCTCAGTACTTGTAATCCTCACAACAACCTTATAAAGTTGGTAGTATATTTTCACTTAAAAGATACACGTACAAAACATAGCTCATCTTTTTCACTCTGCAGCAATTATTTTAATTTAAACAAAAAATTCAAAAAGCAGGGAGAGGCAAGAAAAAACAAAATACAGTTACAGACTGTATAAGTGGATGATTATGGAATGAAGCTAAATTCAGAGGAAAATTCACATCTTTTTGATTAACTGGGGTTTCATGTAAGATTCTAAAAAGAATACAGCAAAAGCAAACTAAGCAAAAAATTAATAAAGATAAAAGAAAACTGTAAGGATCAGAACACCTCTAAAGAATAGAATAAATGAATTTAAAAACTGGGTCACTAAAATGACCAGTAAAGACCATAAACTTATGGCCAATCTAATAAAGGACAGGAAATAAACTCAGCTATAAAGCATCATAAACAGGTTGGGCATGTGGCTCACGCCTGTAATCCCAGCATTTTGGGAAGCCAAGGAGGGCAGATCACGAGGTTGAGATATTGAGACCATCCTGGCCAACATGGTGAAACCTCGTGTCTATTAAAAATACAAAAATTAGCTGGGCATGGTGGTGTGCACCTGTAGTCCAAGCTATTCAAGAGGCTGAGGCAGGAGAATTGCTTGAACCCAGGAGGCGGAGGTTGCAGTGAGCCCAGATCGCGCCACTGTACTCCAGCCTGGTGACAGAGTGAGACTGTCTCAAAAAATAATAATAATAATGAACAATCAAAAGATATAACTATAGATCTTCATAAAATCTTGTTGTTTAATTCAACATTTTTTAACCTCTACTAAATAATTTTCTAAGAAAATATAAAGTATCACAATTGCAAAGTTGACTCAAGAAGAGATGGGAGCTGGGTGCAGTGGCTTATAACTGTAATCCCAACAATTTGGGAGGCCAAGGCAGGAGGGCTGCTTGAGGCCAGGAGTTCAACACCAACCTGGGTAATATGGCAAGACCCCATCTCTTTAAAAAAAAAACACACAAAAAAAAACAAAAATTAGCCAGGCATGGTAGTATACACCTGTAGTCGTAACAATTTGGAAGGTTGAGGCAGGAGGATCACTTGAGACCAGGAGGCTCAAGGTTACAATGAGCTATGATCACGCTACTGTACTCCAGCCTGGGTGACAGAGTAAGACACCCTGTCTCCTAAAAACAAACAAACAACCCAGAAGGGATAGGAAACCTGACTCAATCAATAAGTATATAAGAAATTGAGACTCTTAAAGAATGAGCTCTAAAAGTCCTTAAGTCCAGAGAGAGGAAGGGGGAATGTTGGTAGGGAGGGAAAAGAATGGAGCAGAAAGCATTAGCTAAGACACATAGAAGTGGCTAGGCACAGTGGCTCATGCCTGTAATCGTAGCACTTTGGGAAGCCAAGGTGGGGGATCACTTAAGGCCAGGAGTTTGAGACCAGCCTGACTAACATGGTAAAACTCTATCTCTACTAAAAATACAAAAATTAGCCACGTGTGGTGGTGATGTCCACCTGTAATTCCAGCTACTCGGGAAGCTGAGGTATGAGAATCACTTGAATCCAGGAGGCAGAGGTTGCAGTGAGCCGAGATCATGCCACTGTACTCCAGCCTGGGCAACAGAGAGGCACTCTGACTCAAAAATCAAAACAAAACAAAACAAAACCAAACGATACACAGAGGCAAACTAGTTCTAAGGTTAAATGGCTCTCCTAACAAATACAGGTCTAAGAAACTGCATGTACAAAGTTGGAGGGTTAAGTAGAGGGTTCCTGCTACTAGAGTGTAAGTGGAAGATAAGAGATTGTTTAGTAAAGAAGTTAACTTTGCCCAAAGAGAGGTCTAGCCTTTGCCTTCAGTCCCTGGCAGGTAAACTCTAACCCCCTGAAATGTCCTGCCTGATAAAATTATCTTTGTTTGCCTGGGGACCTTGAGCCAAGCCAGATAGTCTGTGTCAACAATCTGATTTACAGTGGGAGCTCTGGGTCACATAGTCTCAGATCAGCCTCAGGAGGAGCTGTCCTGGAGACTGAGGTCTGCCATGTGGCCGGTGAACCACATTTATGTGACAAAGACTGACCCAATAAAAATTCTGGACACCAAGGTTTAGGTGACATTCCCTGGCTGGCAATATTCTGTGTACACTGTCACACATCACTGTCAGGTGGTGTTCATGATGTCCATGGCTCCAGTGGGAGAAGACAACTAGAAACTCCACTTTTGGAACTCTCCTGGACTCTGCCCTGTGCATCTTTCCCTTGGATGATTTTAATCTGTATCCTTTCACTGTAATAAACATAACTGCGAGTATAATAGCTTGCAGTGAGTTCTGTAAATTCTAGCAAATTATCAAACCTGAGTGTAGTTTTGGGGAATCTTGATCTTACAAGTGGTGTCAGAAGTCAAAGGAGTCTCATGGATTACTATCTAATTTTATAGTTAGCATCAGAAGTGGGATCGCTTGAATGACCCTGACTTACTAAAACAGGTGGTTTGCAAAGAGGGAGGATCAGAAGGTGGGAACTGATAAACATTTAATTCTTGGATGGGTATCCAGTCATGCAGGTTATATAACTGCAGCTGCAGTTACTAGAGGTAAAACTTACCAATGGAATTTAGAAATGGTAGACCCAATTCCCGAGGAGGTGAACCACCAGATAAATAAGGAAATGCAAACTAGTAAGAAAAAAAAGTAGGCCAGGCATGGTGGCTCATGCCTATATACCAAGCACTTTGAGAGGTCCTGGCAGAAGGACTGCTTGAGCCCAGGAGTTCAAGATCAGCCTAGGCAACATAGAAGTCTTCATCTCTACAAGAAATAAAAAATTAGCCAGGTGTGGTGGCACAACTACTCAGGTGCCTGAAGTGAGAGAACTGCTTGAGCCCAGGAGTTCAAGCCTTCAGTGAGCCACTGCACTCAAAGCCTGGGCAATAGCGCAAGACCCTGTCTAAAAAAAAAAAAAAAAAAAAAGTTAATGAAACAATTCTTTTGTTACTGCTATCTGTACTAGCTAAAATGAAAACATAAGAGAATGTTAGGACAGATCCTGACACTGGGTCAAACTCAGATTTCAGCCAGTCTGGGCTACAGTGACTAATCTCAGGGTCACTCCAAAAGGAAAAATTACGCTGGAACATTAGATACCATGTCTGTGACCTCCAGTTATAAGGAGGTAGTCTAGGTATGAGAAAGACAAAACTAAGAAACTACTGAAACCAGGGATTATAGTACAAATTGTCTCATTTTGATCAACAAATATCTTAGGTGATGTCAGAGAAACACTCTAATAAGGAAGGCAGTGTCCAGAAGAGTTCCCTATAAAATAGAAATAGTTTGTGCAGGATTTACAACCAGGAGAATGCAAAGAGGTACTCATTATACTTATAAGCAAGTAGCTTCTTTTTCCCTAACGCTGAATTTGAAACTACCTGAGGAGCTGCTGATCCTGTGATCAGATGGGTGCTACACTAGAAACTACTTTCTATTAATCAGCAATGAGCAGTTTGGGTTATGGACAATTCCAAGGCAAATGGACAGCATCTTGTTTGGAGGGCTACCACTCTGAATACAGAAAGTAAAAAATCAATTTAGCGGGCACGCGATTTTCCCCTATGTTAGGGTTTTCATGGAACTCTGCAGTTGGTGTCAGAAGTAATGGTGATCTTGTGGACTGTTTTGTAACTTTGAAAAGACGATGAAGAGAAAGACACTGGTAAAATTCAGTAATGTATGTTATACTTGCAACTGTCTTTGCAAAATTATAACAGTGAGAAAACTCTAACGCAACTGACTCCACCTTGCTTCTAACCTCACAAGCTGTCTTTGCTCATTCCCATATGTGGGTCAACCTAACTATGGGAGAAATTTATTTTATAGTTTAAGTCACTAGCAAGTGGTCACAAGATTTCTAACTTCCCCTATAGATAAGATCACTATTGTGAAACCCAAGATTAGTATTTGAGATATTTTTCAGGCTTTGCATTCTGCTGGACTAACTGATACAACCCAGGCTGGTGACCCATACCAAGAGACTAATTCAACTGGTCCTGTGACCCCTACTCAGGAAGTGACTCAGCATAACTCACTGCACAAAGACAGTTTTGACACCTCTATGATTTCATCCCTGACCCAACCAATCAGCAGCAGCCATTCACTAACCCCTGCCCATCAAACTATCCTTTAAAAACCCTCATCTCCAAATTCTCAAGGAGTTGGAATTTGGATGGGAGATATTTGAGAAATATTTCCTTGCTCAGTCACTCTGCAATTATTAAACTCTTTCTCTGCAGAAACTCCTGCTGTCTCAGTGTATTGACTTTTTCTGGACAGGGGGAAAGGAGAGTCTGGTTGGGTGATAACATACTGAACACTTAAACTTTGACTACTGTTAAGTATTTCTTTTAATAGGGGCTCAACTATACTTTAGCAAAATAACCCTGGCAGCAATACAGACAGGATGAATTTGACAGAGTAAACCTCGAAGTAGGGAAAGTAGGGAGAATAGTTGTCAATCTGTTGTAGTAATGAGGGGCTGCCTTTTAAGTCCAATGACATGGTTTCAACAGTCCATCCAGAGAAAATAAAATGAAAGCATGAACAAAAGAGAAGAAATGTGTGACATTTCAGTATATATTTGTTCTCTGTCCCTATTCCTGGCATACAATTCCTAAAACCCTCAGAATCTCTGAAATAAGTATCTTTTTGCATGTTAACAAAATGACCAATGGCTGGGGGCTCCCAGACCGATCAGGATGGGTGCTGTCAGGGTAACCAATGAGATAATTAAAGAGTTGGAACTTTCAGCCCTACTTCCTAACTTAGGAAGAGGAGAGAAGGGCTGAAGGCTGACTGATCACAAATGGTCAACAATTTAATTATGCAACCCTACATAATGAATCTCCATAAAAACCCAAAAGAATAAGGGTTGGAGAGCTTCCAGTTACTGAACACGTGGAGGATAATGCATCCACCACAGAGGGTTGTGGAAACTGCACCCGTTCCCACATACTTCACCCTATGTATCTCTTCATCCAGTTGTTCATTTGTATTCTTTAAAATATTGTTGAGCTGGGCATGGTGATACACACCTGTATCTCAGCTACTGGGGAGGCTGAGGCAGGAGGATTATTTGAGCCCAAGAGTTTAAATCCAGCCTGGGCAACATAGCAAGACCTAATCTCTTTTTAAAAATTAAATAAAATATTGTCAAGTGGGGCACAGTGGTGCACATCTCTAGTCCCAGGTATGTAGGACACTGAAGTGTGAGAATCACTTGAGCCCAAGAGCTTGAGTTCAGCCTGAACAACAGAGTGAGACCCCGTCTCTTCAAAAAACAAGAAAAATTATCTCTCTCTCTCTCCATATATATATAGTTAAACAAAAATTACAGGAGGACATTGTTTTGGACTAAGCTCCTGCACGAGGCCCCACCAGATCACACTAAAAATCCAAGTACAGACAGAACCAGAAGCAACATATAGTTCTCTTCCCCTTTGCAGTCACTGCTGAAGCAAGAGTGGCCAACATGAAGTTTAATCCCTTTGTGACTTCTGACTGAAGCAAGAACCACAAAAAGTGTTTCAATGCACCTTCCCACATTCATAGAACGATTATGTCTTCCCCTCTTTCCTAAGAGCTGAGACAGAAGTACAGCATTCATTCCATGCCCATCCAAAAGGATGATAAATTTCAGATTGTGCAAGGACACTATAAAGGTCAGCAAACTGGCAATTTAGTCAAAGTTTAGAGGAAGAAATATATCAGCAACACTGAACAGGTGCAGTGGGAAAAGGCTAATGGCACAACTGTCCATGTAGGCATTCACCCCAGCATGGTGGTTATCACTAGGTTAAAATTGGACAAAGACCACAAAAAGATCCTTGAACAGAAAGTCAAATCTCACCAAGTAAGAAAGGAAAAGGCCCAAAATACAAGGAATAAACAAGATGAGAAGATGCAGGAATAAAGCAATCTTATATACAAACTTTCACTGAAACTGTTGAAATGGAAAAAAAAAAAATCAAAATGGAGTCCCTCATGCTGAGTTCATCAAACTGAAAATGAGTTATCAGACCATCCAAGAAATCAGGAAAGGGATAACACCCTAATTTCCCAAATAAGCCAGTTTCAATTGGTATGATAATGAGGCGCCCTGCCTTTAACCCCCCCCCCCCTTTTTTTTCTTTTTTTTGGTAAACCTCTCCTACGGTGCTGTCTTTAATCCTTACAACAAAAGGTAACCTGAGGTAATTTGATGTTAACCAATCAGTTATTTCTCTATTGTTCTGCACTGCTCCAACCTTACTAGGAAAGTAACTTTGAAAAGACCAATCCACTTTTTATTCTTTGTTTTTGCTTTCTTCAGTCCCTCTCTGCCTATAAAACTAACCTCCTCTGCTCAGTTCACTGAAACACTTGTTTTATTTTATGGAATGAGGTATTGCTCAAATCTAAAAATCACAAATAAAACCAATTAAGATCTTTGAACTAAATTGTTGTAATTGCTGTGATTTGTAATAAATTGGCAGTAGTAAGTTAAATGCTTCCCTGAGTTCTGTGACCCATTCCAGCAAATGATCAAACTCAAGGAAGGGGTCGTGGGAATCATCCCGCCCCCAATTTACAGTAAGTCACTCAGAATACCAGAGGCCAGGGGACAAGCTCAGTGGCTCATACCTGTAACCCCAGCATTCTGGGAGGCTGAGGAGGGAGGACAGCTTCAGGCCAGGAGTTTGAGGCTGCAGTGAGCTATGATCATGCCATTGCATTCCAGTCTGTGTGACAGAGCAAGAACCTGTCTTTTAAAAATATATATATATTTTTTTTTAAAGTACCAGAAGGTGGGACTTACGACTGGTATTTGAAGTGGAACGGTAGTTTGCAGGACTGAGCCCGTAACTTGTGGGACCTGACTCTAACTCCAGGTAGATGGTGACAGAATTGAACTGAATTATTGGACACCAAGCTGGTGAGAATCAGTCAATACGAGGGGAAACTGGTCACACACATGGTCACAGAAGTGCTCTGTGTTGTGTGAGTACAGGAGGAGAAAAAACAGGTTTTTAAAAAATTATACAAGAGATAATAAGGACTTAGATATAAGTGGTAAAGGAAAATGGTAAAAAGGGAAAGACAATGGTTGAACTTCGAGGTGGCAAGGCCACTGAAGCGATTCTTTAATGAGGAAAAGTATGACATCTTCCTTTTCTTTTTGCCTCTCACCATCAACTTAAAAAGCTACAAGAAATCTAACACTCAAAAAAAGATCTGACTACAGCTGTGAAAAAGGTAATCTAATGTCTTACTGAGACTGTTAAAAGACAATCTAAGATTTCAGTCAAGTTATAGGTTAAGACATTTCTGAACAAATTAAGAGTACAAAAATTTAATAAACATACTGTAAAGCTGTGAGAGGTGCCTTGAAAAAGAAGAAAAAGCACTACCTTTATATAGTCAAATTTGAGACATTCTGCATTCTATATTCTCTATACCCTATGGAAGAAAATGAGCATATGGGTTAAGAGGAGATCTGCAGTCTGACTACCTGTGCTCAAATGCTGGTACTACCAATTACTATGAGACTTTGTACAGATTACTACAGCTTTATGTAAGTAGGTTCTCTCACATTTAAAACAGTCATAATACCAGTACCTAAATCTCATGGGTAGTTGGTATGAATTAAATACATATTCATCACTCAGAAAAGTACCTGGCACAAAGTAAGGCTGAAATAATTGTTGACGATTAGGATTACTGTATACCCTCTTTAAGAAGACTCTAATAAACTTCAATGAATTCTAATGAATTAAAAACTCTAAGAAATCATATCATTAAGAAACACATTTAAGTGTGGCTAACCCAAGTTCTCTTATACATTTTTGGCAATAGATTAATAAAATCTATTTCCATCCAGTCATAAAAACTGTTGTTTGAAAAACACTTTGGAAAATTCTGGACTATGGGTAAGTGACACCATCTTTTTACTTGTAATAAACAGATGCCACGGAAGCTAGAGAAATTTACTGAAGGATATTGTCACACAACTGACTAGAAATTTTAGTACAGTTCCCAAAAGTTCATATGAAGCACACTCATAGTAAATGAATACTACTGAATTCTGAGGGTACAAGGTTAAAATACAAAGGTATGTATTAGAGGGTCAGTAACTCTGCTTAGTTTTCATAAATCCCTAGCTTTTCTAATTTTATATGTAACATGAAATCAGTGTATTTATGCTTTGATGTTAAAAGGAATGCTGCTTTTGTAGACTACAGCCAAAAATACTATAGGACACCAAGAAAAAGCTTATTTGAATCACAGGAGTAGCAAACAAATGAATAACATAACTCCCTTCTTGTAAACCCAAACCTACAAAATGATACATTTTAACAAACATTCATAAGACAATTAGATATAAATGTGGAAATCTTTAAATAATTTACCAAAACATATATTGCTCAAGAAATTAAAATATGTAAAATTTAGATTTAAAAGAGACAAACTTATATAATCAATATTTGCTTTAAGAAGAATGATTTTACAAGCACTTTTTAATAGTATTTCCTGGTAAGCAATTATGATTTCTGTACCTATGTTCTTTGTGTTCCAATAGCTGACAGTCTCTACATGTCAGTCTATCACATGTTTCACAGAAAAGTTTCAACTGTTCTTGTTTGTGTACAGGGCAGAAAACAGGGCGTTGACCAGACGCTCCGACAGACTCTGTAGCAAAATAAAACAAATATTTTTTAACTAAACATAAAATTTTTGTCTAGTTTTCTAAATTCCTATTGATGTTGCTATCCAAAGTTTATAAAGAATAAGTAGAAAATGCTATAGGGGTAAAAGAGGGAGGTTAACTGTAATCATTACAACTGCATCTATCTTACCTGAGACATCTTCTTTCTTCCTGATCAAGTGATCTTTAGTAAATTTTACTCTTTGATGTGCTTCGATACATGTCTTACATAGCCACTCTCCACATTCTACACAAAAGCCAACTGCACTTGCATTGTCTTCACAACTAGTACATACCTAAAAGAGGAAATAAGTACTAATCTAAATTAAATATATAAAACGTAGATCCAAAAAAGAAAAAGAAAAAACTTGTTCTTAAATATACTATTTCACTGTACACAGAATAAAATTATTTTGTTATCCATTTATCTTCAACAAAATCCTTTTCCTTAGAGATAATTCATGTAGGTAAAAATCTAAGTCTCAGAACACAAAGTTGGTGGAGATTTGACTTTTTTTTTTGAGACGGGCTCTCGCTCTGTCACCCAGGCCAGACGGCAGTAGTGCAATCACGGTTCACTGCAGCCTCAACTTCCTGGGCTCAAGCAATCCTCCGACCTCAGCCTCCCAAGTAGCTGGGACTAAAGGCGCACGCCACCACGCCCGGCTAATATTTTTATTTTTTGTAGAGATGGGGTCTCACTGTGTTGCCCAAGCTGGTCTCGAACTCTGGGGCTCAAGCAATCCTCACACCCCAGCCTCCCAAAGTGCTGTGATAACAGGCATGAGCCACCATGCCCAGCCCAGATTTGGTATTTTAAGTAATAACTTTAGTCTCATTTAACTAAGTTTGAGAGTATATAAGAAAGCTATCTTTAATTTTCTATTTGAAACAGTAATCCATAGCAGAACCACCCTAAATTACTTAATTATCCAAACATGCTTTTCTTACAATTTACAGTTTGATATCAAGATAGGAATATAAAGAAAAATTGAGAAGCATACCTGTTCTGATTTTTCATCAGAACTGCTAGGAGCTTCAGATGTGTCTTTCACAAAATAATTATCCACAAGGTCTATCTGTCTGCATTCTTGGCGGCATACTGGGCACCGTATTACACCAACTACAACATAAAATAACAACATTTTAAAATATTCTTCAGGAATAAATAAATAAATTGTGCATGATGTCCATATGGGAACATTAATTAATCACAGAGAAGACCAAAGAAATGAGCATCAAGAACTCAGTAAAATAACCCAGAGAGTTATTCCATTTGGGTAAAAGTGATATTCTATTTAGGAAAAGAAAAAACAAGCATTATGATGCCTCCCAAAAAGTGCTTCCTCATTACAATATGTAGTTAGCTGAATAATTGCCCCAAAAGAAATTCAGATCCTGATCTTTGGAAACTATGAATATTAATTTACATGGCAAAAGGGACTTTACAGATGTGATTAAGGCTCTGGAGATGGTTTGTCCAGCGGGTCCTAAATGCTATCAAGTGACCTTATCAGGGGGAGCAAGAGGAAGACAAGACTACAGAAGAGTGGAAAGCAATTACAGTAACAATGGACACAGGGAGTAGAGTGATGTGCTTTATAGATGAAGGAAGAAGCCAGAGGCCAAGAAAGAAAGGCAACCACTAGAAGCTGAAAGAGACGAGGAAATGGATTTTCTCCCAGAGCCACCAGAAGGAACCAGTCCTGCCACCACTTTTGACTTTAGTCCAATGAAAGGGATTTCAAACTGCTGGCCTCCATCATGGTAAGACAATAAGACAGGTGCTGTTTTAAGACACCCAGTTTGTGGTAATTTTGTTGCAGCAGCAACAGAAAACTAACACACAATCTATCATCTGATAAGTTCTGACTTGGTTAGAGATACTTGAATACATGCTAATATGAGAAGAAAGATCTGTGCCTTCACCTGCTAGTGTTTTAGGACTTATCAGAATGGATAAACTGTTGAGGTAACACACAGAGGCTAAAGAAGTAAAAATCGCACCAGAGTCGACACAATAAATTGACTACATGTCAGCCATGAAATTGAGAATACAGTATAAATGACACAATCCATACCTTCAGGAAGGGTTCTAGATTAATACATAATTTTTATAGTTTATAATGTACACAACTACAGAAAGTACCAAAGACTGGGATATAAACCGAGTCCCCACGAGTTGTGTGGTACACAAACTGTAGTACCATATATAGTCATTCTGATGGAAAATGAAAACATAAATAAAACTTATCATTCTAAAAGAAGGGTGAGGTAGCTCATGCCTGTAACCCCAACACTTTGGGAGTGGGATGATCACTTGAGCCCAGGAGTTTGAGGCCAGCCTGGACAACATAGTGAGATGCCATCTCTAATTTTAAAATAAAGTAATAATTAAAAAATAACTTGTTATAGATTTAAAATACGATACTGTTCTTTTCAATATTTCCTCTTTATTTTACCAAAAATATGGTATAAAAATAAATAACAATCTTGGTCAAAGGAACCATACAAAAACAATTTTTCAAACCAAAGGAAGAAATAGTAAAGTGAAAAGAAAGGGTAAAAAGAAAAATATTTTCACATTTGGGAAAGCATGAATTAAAAACCTCTTGAGAGGCCGGGTGCGATGGCTCAAGCCTGTAATCCCAGCACTTTGGGAGGCCGAGAAAGGCAGATCACGAGGTCAAGAGATCGAGACCATCCTGGCGAACATGGTGAAACCCCGTCTCTACTAAAAAATACAAAAAACTAGCCGGGCGAGGTGGCGGGGGCCTGTAGTCCCAGCTACTCGGGAGGCTGGGGTAGGAGAATGGCGTGAACCCGGGAGGCGGAGCTTGCAGTGAGCTGAGATCCGGCCACAGCACTCCAGCCTGGGCGACAGAGCAAGACTCCGTCTCAAAAAAAAAAAAAAAAAAAAAACCTCTTGAGAAAGTGTATTATATAAAACTACAAAGAAGTATAAGTAACTGTAGGAACAAAGATCGGAGAGTAACTAACTCTTCTTAGAGTGAATCAGTTAAGTTTTCACCAAAAAGATGACACTTTAATAGGGTCTTGAAGAATTAACATGAATATACTAGTGTGTAAGAAAGGGTTTACTTGGCAGGCCTGGGTTGCTCAAATGCTGCACATTCCTTCTTAAGAAAGGCCTGTCTTCAGGACTGGCCCTTTACAGGTTCCTGGGAGATGACCTCTGAGCCCGTGGAAAATTCTGTCTGATAAGAGTATTTTTGTATACCTGAGGCTTTAAGCCATACCGTGTTTGACCTCTGGGTGCACTGGAGTCCCAGTAGCTGGTTATCCGTCCTGTGGGGGCTGCATGGCAATGAGACTGATCTCCAAAATCTAGACACCAAGGCTCAGGTGAGATTCTCTGCTTGGCAATACTCCCAGTGTATTGTCCCCTATTGTTGCTGGGGACATCTGAAAGCATGGGTCTGCTTTCTCTTGGACTTTGCACCGTGTATCTTTTCTCTTTGCTGATTTTAGTCTGTATCTTTCAACTACAATGTCTTCAACTAAAACAAAATGCAACCATAATAAAACAAATTTTCTCAATCCTATGGGTCCTTCTGGTGGATCACTGTTCCTGAGGCTAATCTTGGGGACCCCCAACCCAACTAAGAAAGAAGGAAACTGATAATAGCAAGTACAAAGTTTACAAATTAAAAGAAAAAAGAATAGGAGGCTACAAAAGACAGCAGAAAATATATCTATCTTTCCTTCTATCTATATGTATATAATTACATCTATGTAAAATACTGAGAAAATTAATGAGAAATTTGCAACATCTAAATGAAGGAATATTTTTGTTGAAGGACACAAAAAATGGAGAGACATTCTATGTTCTAAGCAAGAGAGATTCAATATTCTGAAAGGATCCATTCTGTGTAAATGAATTATTCCATACAGTTCTATATTACACTTTCTGAAACTCAACCAGTTAATTCTCAGATTCTTATAAATTTCCAACTCAATCTAGCAGGCTGACATCACAGCTTATGGAGACAAAAATTCATCTTCTTCTCATATGAAGGAATTTAGAGGATTAACACAAGATCCAAAAAATGAGGGTGAAAGAAGGAGCAAGGCACATATATCAGTACGTAAGCAACTTTAGCAAATTTAGATGAAAAAGAATAACTCAACAGTGCAGAAGAAACCCAGTCCGTAGTACACAGGAATAACAAGATACACCTGAGTAAGACTTACTTGCTGAAAAAAATTTCAGAGAAGCTTGGAATTCAGTCACGAGGCATGAAGAAGTCCCAAAGAGACACAAGGGGATACATGCAAGTCTACAGACATCAGCAAACCCCACTCTTATACTGATTACTTACCTCTGACAGATTACTCAGTAGCCAGAGTATCTTACTCCCAAAACAAAAGAGTTGAAGGTTCTTTAGGGATCTTGTTGCTATCTGCTTCCATATTTATCAATAAATTTTAAAATTACATAAATGTCTGCTCTAAAAATGAGAGCTGGCCAAATACAGTAGCTCACACTTGTAATCCCAACATTTTGAGAGGCCAAGGCGGGCAGATCGCTTGAGCCCAGGATTCAAGACCAGCCTGGGCAACATGGCAAAACGCTGCCTCTACTAAAAATACAAAAATGAGCCAGGCATGGTGGCATGTGCCTGTAGTCCCAGCTACTTGGGAGGCTGAGGTGGGAAGACTGCTTGACTCCAGGAGGCAGAGTCTGCAGTGAGCTGAGATTGCACCACTGTAAGCCAGCCTAGGCAACAGAGATCTCAAAAAATAATAATAAAAATAAAAATGAGAGCCACTTTACATTTGAGTATGTATTCCCCTTATAAGTGGTGTACATCAGATGAGTGTGCCAGACTTAATCACTCAGTCCTAGTTGCTGAGTTCTGATCATTATACAAAAAAAACTGACACCCAGACTCTAAAAGCAAAGCTACTGACCAGTTTCATGCATAAAGTCCCTAGAAGTGATTTCATCAATTCAAACTCAAGTTCTAAGAGACCCATTCATACTTACTGAATTCGTTTCTTTTAAATGTCAATTTGCTAACATTTTTATTTGGGTATGAGGGGTCAGTGGGAGATGAGATTCTTTCTAAAAGGCTAAAATACACAAGTCTACAAAGTAGTTTGTCTTTACAATGTTAAGTGGAATTCAGTAAGTTGACTGGTGGACTTCCATTCAAGATGAGTGATTAAGCAAGTGTGGAAAGACCAATTGATTCCCTGAACTCAAACACAGAAATGGCTAAAACATAACAAATTAAAGCGTATTCTGAAAAATACTTAACTAACCCTGGAAGGAAGAAGAAAATATTTTGAAGTGCCAGAAGCAAAAAGAAGACGCAAAGCCCAAGTGGTGAGGAACTGATGCATGTGGGTCACAGGAGTTATTACAGTACCACTGCTGGGAACAGGAAAACAAAGTTTAAAAGGTGAAACTCAACTCCCTTCATGAAGCATGGAGCACGCTTTTAGTGTCCTACAGCCTGAAACCCTTGTCAATCCTAGAGAACTCCAAAAAAGCTGTATGCATAGATATAAATATATAACCAAAATGTGTACCATTTGTACAGGATACAGAAATGCCAAGTCAAGAAACTAACAAAAAAGTTGTCTGTAACCTTACAAACACAAAACCATCTCATGAGAACATCTCCCAACCCAGAGCACAATAAGGACTCCCACTGAAGATAGGTTCACACAATAAAACTTCAGTGCACATGAGGAAACCCAACATCTCAGTGTGAATCAACAAACACGATAAACCAAGAAGTAACAACCTAGAAACCACAGATTTTAAATGAATAAATAAACCAGTCTGAAAGATTTCAAATATGTATGAAATTGTGATAAAGGGCCAATCTATGAAACTGGGTAGATCTGGAAAAGAGAGAAATAAAATAGCACAGAATAAGCTCAAAACAGGTTAAATGGTAAGCAAGAGACAAGTGAAAATTATCAAGATAGAATATAGATATAAAAGAAATCATACAGAATTTGTACAGATAAAAGAAAAAATAGACACTGCAAAAGAGAAGGTAAGAAAACTAAAGAACTAAATGAGAAGCTCTACCGTAAGTCAAATAAAAATTCATGGAAGATAAGCAATAGAGATGCTATTTAAAGACATAATGAATGAGAATTTTCAAAGAAATGAGCCCTCAAGACTGTAAGCCAAGTCCTGAGTGGGACAAACAGAAACAGCTAGATATACTATAAGAAAACTAAGAAACAAAGAGAAGACTCTTAACTACTAGAATGAAAACAAAAAATTACAGTTATAGAAGGCAATCATGCTGACAGCAGACCTCACCAGTCAAAGGCAATACCAAAAGATAACAGGAATAGTATCTTCAAAGCATTGAGGGAAAAGAACAGTCAATCTAGAATTCAATAACTTAATAAAACTTTACTCAAGAGTAAAAGTAAAAAAAAAATTTTCAGACATGAGTATTGCCCATTTCTATAAGAACTAGTAAAGCATAACGTCAAACTATATAAAATTGCCAATATTAAACCACTTACGACTTGCAAATATGGCAACTTTATACAGTTCAACCTAATATTTAAGAAAATGGAAACATATTTAGAAGTGAGATGCAAAAAGCAACTAGCAAAGATAACAATAAAAGTTGTTACTAAACGTGCATGGCCTAAAAGTAAATATAAAGATATATAACTATTAGTTTGGGAGATTTTAAAACGATGAAATTAAAATATCAAACTACAATAGCTTGTTATATTACAATTAGACTTAAGTTTTAGAGAGTCATTTTAATTATAATATGAAAGAAAAATTAAGGTATAAAATGTCAATTAAAAATACAGTAAGGCCGGGCGCAGTGGCTCATGCCTGTAATCCCAGCACTCTGGGAGGCCGAGGCAGGTGGATCACGAGGTCAGGAGATAGAGACCATCCTGGCTAACACAGTGAAACCCCATCTCTACTAAAAATACAAAAAAAATTAGCCGGGCATGGTGGCGGGTGCCTGTAGTCTCAGCTACTCGGGAGACAGAGGCAGGAGAATGGCTTGAACCCAGGAGGCAGAACCTGCAGTGAGCTGAGATTGTGCCACTGCACTCCAGCCTGGGCAACAGAGTGAGACTCCATCTCAAAAGAAAAAAAAAAAAAGTAAAACCTTGCTATGACATAGTAACTGAGGACCTGGAAGTTGAATCACATGAAATACAGTCAAGTTGTTGTAAAGTAAAATAATCTGTGCAACCCTGCTCCCCTAGCCAATAATAAATTTCAGAGACTAAGTTCAGTGCCATGCTGACACTGCAGCTTTGTGGGCTATACTTTCTGAGAACAACTGTTCTGAAATACCAACAAGAATTCTAAGAATCTCTGTTAGTTGATGTCATTTTTTTCAGCTTGGCTCATAAAACTACTAGGGATGTGGGAACTCTCTGTCATGCCATGTCCCTTGCCTGATGTTTCCCAAGCCAACTTTGCTCTTCCCTGCACTTCTGCCCTCACTCAAATAAGAACTTCAATCTGTCCATTTGAGAATGAGGGCTGTGCTGAGTCAGGTTCTATTCATAACAAACTTGCATCTAAATTTGCATTCATTACAAGGTTTTACTATAAGATCAGTTAACTCTTTTTTTTTTTTGAGACTGAGTTTTTTTTTTTTTTTTTTTGAGATGGACTCTTGTTACCCAGGTTGGAGTGCAGTGGCACTATCTCAGCTCACTGCAACCTCTGCCTCCCGGGTTCAAGCTGTTCTCCTGCCTCAGCCCCCAGAGTAGCTGGAATTACAGGCGTGCGCCACCACGCTCGGCTAATTTTGTATTTTTAGTACAGAAAGGGTTTCTCCATGTTAGTCAGGCTGGCATCGAACTCCAGACCTCAGGTGATCTGCTCACATTAGCCTCCCAAAGTGCTGGGATTACTGGCGTGAGCCATCGCACCCGGCCAGATCAGTTAACTCTTTAAGAAGTTTATACGTGTAAGTGTATTTAGTCCTCATAGCAGCCCTGTAAAGTAGGTTCTATTACTATCCCCACGTTAAAGGTGAAAAAATTGAGGTTCAAAGAGATCAAGAAACATTATGAAGTTCATGTGGTGATGTAAATGCCAAGATCTGAAACTAATATGTCTGTGTCTATGGCTCACGCTCTTAAGAACTATGCTAAACTGTTTCTCTAATTAAAATGCTGTTCTATTAGTAACAAAAGAGACTAAACTAAGGCAGTATTAAAGGAAATGTAGAGGATAAATGAGAGTATCAATTGGACTTAATAAATGACTGTATGATGAAGGAGTACTAAGAGTTACAATGAGGAAATAAATTAGAAATTCTAGATGATTCCCAAGTTCCTGGTGTGGGTAATGCATAGATTTTCAGCCAGAAATATAATGAGTAAGTTTTCGATAAATGGTGTTTAACTAACATATTTCTGGAGCTGAAGGGCGTGGAGAGAGCCACCAGCATGTAAATAACTCAAATGTGAAGTGCAGTTATGACTGCTGAGGAAGAATATTATCAAGGACAATAACCCTTGCTACACCAATATTTACAAGTCAAGCAGAAGAAAAAGAGCTCTCGAATTTAGGAGACAGCTTTCCAACATTTTCAACTGCAAACCACAAGAAGTACACTTTACATCAAAGGCCAGGACACAAATACATACCTGTCTGTATAACTAAAACAAACACGAGTCAAATGGGGTCAACTACTTTTCCATTAACCATTTATGATTAACTTGTTACCACTGTACCAATTTACTTTTAAAATTACATAATGTGCTTAAAGTCAGCTGACTCTCAGCATGACCTAATAATCTTCTCATTTAGCCCTAGCTTCTCTTTCCAATACTCTCGAGCAGTCACTCCAAAGCTTCAGTCATCAACACCACTCTCCTTTCCCTCAGAAAATAATGAAAAATTACAGATATATTTTCAGGTAGAAATAGGAGTTGAGAGAATTTATACCTACAGCATCTCATTACTTAAGTCAGAGCCCAGTCCAAATGATGAGAGAGTCCTGTGAGATAAGTGGTGAAAGACTGGAATGAATTATCCAAAGAATAGGAAAAAGAAACTGGAGGGAAACAAGTGGTGCCAAAAGCCTCAAACTGGAGAAGTATAACCCTGCCTAAGTCTAGTTCCTCTCTCCACCATGCACCTACCTCTTGCTCATCTCCATTCCCACCCTATGTGCACACATTAATAAGGGCCTAGAGAGTAGAGTGGTGGGAGAGGTAACAGCAGGAGCAGTGCTGCTGCTGGGGCCTGGGGCCGATCTGTCTGACTTCCTGTCTGTGCCTAGCCCATTCGAGCTGCAGCCATGTCTGGGAATGAGATGATTTTTGATCCTACTATGAGCAAGAAGAAAAATCAGCAGCAGCAGTCCTTTAGTTAGAGGAGGAAGGGGATACCCAAACAGAGGAAACCCAGCCCTTAGAAACAAAACAAGTGGAGCCAGAGCCAACTGGGGACAAAGAATTGGAAGCTGATGAAGAGAACAGTAGGGAAAAAGCTGCTTCTGATGATCTAGATGACTTGAACTTCTTTAATCAAAAGAAAAAAAAAGAAAAAAAACAAAAAAGATATTTGATATTGATGAAGCTGAAGAAGGTGTAAAGGATCTTAAGATTGAAAAGATGTTCAAGAACCAGCTGAACCAGAGTATGACCTTAATATTAAGCTTGGCAATAAAAAGAAGAAAAAGAAGAATGTCAAGTTCCCAGATAAGGATGAAATACTAGAGAAAGACAAAATTCCAGAAGATGAAGATAGCAAAAAAGACGACGGTATCTCATTCAGTAATCATACAGGCCCTGCTAGGGCAGTCTCAGATACACATAAGGAGCTACTGAAGCGAGTGTTCAACACCATAAGGGAAAATAATCCAGATATGGTTTCTGAAAAGGAAATTTGTCTTCAAACCTCCACAGGTCATTTGAGTAGGAACCAAGAAAACTTATTTTGTCAACTTTACAGATACCTGTAAACTATTACATCATCAGCCCAAACATCTTGCAATTTTGTTGGCTGAATTGGGTACCAGTGGTTCTACAGATGGTAATAACCAACTTGTAATCAAAGAAGATTCCCACGGAAACAGAAAAAGTATTCAGACGATATATCGAGGAATACTTTACTTTTCATACATGCTGATCATCCGACACAAACCTGCAGGAGACTCAACTCTGCTTCTTACAGTGAGCAACTTATTGTTGATATTCTGTTGCAAGTACAAAACCAGTTTCCAGGTTGTCACGGGCAAGCAAGCACCACTCTGTGCCAAAGTTAACTAATTTGTTAATCACTGATTTTACAATGTGTGTTGCAGAGATGTGGTGGGACAGGTTTGTCTTCAGAAAGGATACACTGTTGTATTAAAAACCAAGATTAAAAAACTGCCAAATTCTTTGATGAGTGGTCGGTTGGTCTGAAATTCTTGCAAATGCCGCTGTTCAAACTGTTGACATAATCACTGCCTCTTCTCTCTCTGTCAGAGAGATGTGATATGGGGTAAGGAGATGTTTTTCAAAAGTGTTCATTGGCATCTGTAAGATAAATTAGTTCTTATAACAGTGCAAGAAAATTAAATTTAAAAAATAGGGACCTAGAAAGCAATATGTATTTGCTGAAAGGAATGATGGCAAAAAATAATAACTACGTTCTGGAGCAACAGGTCACTGATCTTTACTAAAGAAATTTTATAGCAATGGAGGTAGTGGCAGACAGACATTAGCATGAGTATGGGGAGCTGAAGATGTGAAATGCTGAATATGTTGCCCATTCTTACAAAAAACTTGGCAATGAACAAAAGAGACAAAATGACCTGTCAATAACAGGAGAATAAAGACTGCTGCTTTATACAGGGAAAACTTGGAGATATGATACAGAAAGTAACTAAAATAATTTATAATAAAAATGGCTTAAATCCTATAAAATAGTATCACAGAGTAACACATATTTAGATAATGTCAGTAAGTATTTCCAAAGTTAATTTTATCACTTAAGAATGAAGCTGGCTTAAGGTGAAGTCATAGTCATAGTCATATATGGCTACATATATGCACCTACAATCGTATACGAAGAACACTAATATCTGTTATAATAAACTAATATAATAACTAATATCTATTATCATAAAACTTGTTGGTATACTTAGGGCTTCTTATATTCTTGAAGATATACAGGAATACCTTGTTTTACTGCATTTAGCTTTATATCACTTCACAGATACTGAGTTTTCATAAATTGAAGGTTTTGGCAACCCTGCATTAACCAAATTAGTAGACACCACTTTTCCTACAATGTGTGCTCACTGTGCGTCTTTCTGTTATATTTTGTTAATTTTTGCAATATTCCTAACTTATAAATTATTATTTATCTATTTTGGTGACCTGTGATTTCCGATCTTACATGTTACTACTGTAATTGTTTTGAGGCCCCACAAACTACGCCCAAAAAAAACAGCAAACTTAATCAATAAATGTATTCTGACTGTTTCACTGATTGGCCATTTCCTGTCTCTCTCCCTCTCTCCCTCTCTCAGGCCCCCCTACTGTCTGAGACCCAACAATATTGAAATTAGGCCAATTAATAACCCTACAATGGCCTCAAAGTGTCCAACTGAAAGGAAGACCTGATTCAGCAGGACTTGGTCAATAATAACAACAACAACAACAACTACAGTCAAATATCTCCCACATTAAATTTTAAAAAACTAGAAATTATTAACCTTAGTGAGAAGGCATGTCAAAAGCCACAACAAGCAAATGCTAGGTCTCTTATGCCAGTTAGCCTAGTTGTGAATGCAAAGGAAAAGTTTTTGTTTTGTTTTGTTTGAGACAGGGTCTTGCTCTATCACCCAGGCTGGAGTGCAAAGGCATGAACACTGCTTGCTGAAGCTTCAACTTCCTGGGCTCAAGTGATTTCTACCTCAGCCTCCCATGTAGCGGGGACCACAGGCTCATGCCACCATGCCCAGATACTTTTTTGATTTTTTTTTTGTAAAGACAGGGTCTCATATTGTTGCAGGCTGTTCTAGAACTCCTGGGCCCAAGCAATATTCACGCATAGGCCTCTCAAAGTGTTGGGGCTACAGGCATGAGCCACTGTGCCCGGCCTGGAAAGTTCTTGAAGGAAATTAAAAGTGATAGTCCAGTGAGCATATGAATGATAAGAAAGAAAAGCAGACTGGGCACAGTGGCTCCCACCTGTAATCTCAGCACTTTGGAAAGCCAAGGTAGACAGATCACGAAGTCAAGAGATCAAGACCATCCCGGCCAATAAGGTGAAACCTCGTCTCTATTAAAAATACAAAAATTAGCTGGGCGTGGTGGCACACGCCTGTAATCCCAGCTAGTTGGGAGGCTGAGGCAGGAGACTGCAGTGAGTCAAGATCATGCCACTGCACTCCAGCCTGGCGACAGAGTGAGATTCTGTCTTTAAAAAAAAAAAAAAAAAGTGCCCTGCTAGATTTAAATAAACACAATTTCCACATTAAAAAAATTAGAAGACCTGAAGAATGGCAATCCTAAGAAGCAAATTAGTAGTCTGTTACTAATGAAACTTAGACATAATGTTTCATATGAAACATGAAAAAAAGGACTGAAAAAGGATAAACAAATATACAGCAGCAAATGCAAATAACAAAACAAAACGAAAAGGCAAAACAAACAAAAAAACAAGAAGAATATTAGCATGAGATAAACCTATGTAAAAGTTTAAAAAGCATTAAATAGGACTAATGGGAATACTGTGTAACAATGAAGGACAAAGTCCACAAATTGTCAAAACAAATTATGCAACTTATGCAGGATAGTAGCCACAAACTAAAAGCAAAACAAAAATGGAAAACATGTTATTTTATAAAAAATTTAATGGTTGTCAAGCTCACATTTTCTTACCCAGTTTTTGAAATATAGAAAATTATGGTATGTTTAGCTACAAAATACATTTAGTGAAAAAAACCTGACCTGAACTGGCATAAAGTTATATATATCTTTAGTTACCCTATTTAGTGTAAATACTGATGCAGAAATATTAAGGCATTTGATTATAGGGTATGACCACAGACCATGCTGGAAACTTAAGTACCATCTTGCCTTCCTAAAATGTGAACACTTACGCATCCCAAACACTGAATATATGAATAAAATTTTTAAACTTAGAAACATAAAAGTATTTTGTTTTCCTATGTTCACATTAATCATGTAACCTGGCTGCAATTTTCTTAAATTCCAAAAATTAAATATTTTACTGACAACATCTATGAGCATAATCCAAATAATTCTAAGAAATAAAATTTTTAAAATGACCAGTTTCCCAAAGTGAAACAACTGCTAATTAAGGAACAATATCGTGGTTCAAGCAGAACATTTTTCAAGTGGAATTTTTAAGAATTATCAAAATACAAAATATTATATAACAGTGTATCTCATTTCATAATAAAGTAATTGAAAACAAAATACAGAGGTGGCTAGGTGCCGTGGCTCACGCCTGTAATCCCAACACTTTGGGAGCCAGAAGTGGGCAGCTTGCTTTAGTCTAGGAGTTTGAGACCAGCCTGGGCAACATGGTGAGACCCTATCTCTACAAAAATAAAAATTAGCCAGGCATGGTGGCGCCTGCCTGTAATCCCAGCTACTCAGGAGGCTAAGGTGGGAGGATCACCTGAGGCTGGGAGGTCAAGCTGCAGTGAGCAGTGATTGGGCCACTGGGGCACACAATGAGAGCCTGTCTTAAAAATGAAAACAAAAACAAAAACAAAACACAGAGGAAAATATTTGGCCTTTGTGGCTCTTATAAAAATTCACAAGCAGGAACTTAACTTTAAAGATATACACAGTTACAATCGAACTGCTAAAAGTCAAAGACAAGAAAATTTTGAAGAGTAGAGAAAAATAACTCATGACATACATGGGAACAGTATGATTAACAATGAGTTGAGCAGAAACAAACAAAAAAAAATTCAGAAGGCAGTGTGTTATAAATGAAGTTTTGGTGCCGCAAAAGACATAGCATTCGAATATAAAATTTCTTTTTATTTTTTTGGGAGCTGAGGCGGGTGAATCACGAGGTCAGGCGATCGAGACCATCCCAGCTAACAGGGTGAAACCCCATCCCTACTAACAATACAAAAAATTAGTCGGGCATGGTGGCAGACGCCTGTAGTCCCAGCTACTCAGGAGGCTGAAGCAGGAGAATGGCATGAACCCGGGAGGCAGAGCCTGCAGTGAGCCGAGATCACGCCACTGCACTCTAGTCTGGGTGACAGAGCGAGATTCCGTCTCAAAAAAAAAACAAAAAAAATTCTTTTTTCCTCAGCTAGGCAATTTACTTTTATAGAAGGGTACACCCTCACAGATGGAGCAATGGTGAGTGCACACCTGGACAAGAGAGAGGAAGGTGTTCTTATTCCTGATGCAGGTGGCCCCTACTGCTGTGTCATTCCCCTACTGGCTAGGGTTAGACTGCAAAGGCTAAACCAATTCTGATTGGCTAATTTAAAGAGAGTGATGGGGTGAGAGGTTTGGCAGGAAAAATGGTTATGGCAGAGCAGGACATCGGAATGACTCAGGATGGAGAATGAGTTAGGGCGGAGCAGGTAATCGGAATGAGTCAGGGTGGAGCAGGTAATCGGAATGAGTCAGGGCGGAACAGGTGATTGGAATGAGTCAGGGTGGAGCAGGTAATCAGAATGAGTTAGGGTGGAGCAGGTGATTGGAATGAGTTAGGGTGGAGCAGGTAATTGGAATAAGTCAGGGTGGAGCAGGTGATTGAAAAAAGTTGTTTTACGAGGAAGTTTAAAAGTAGAAGGCAAAGAATTGAACATACTGACATATTGATTCTTCAAAGCGAGATTTAGAACTCATATTTAACAAGTAGAATGACATAATTCAAAGTAGTTTTTAAAATTCTTCCTATATCAATTTAAGAACTTTGGTAACTTGGCCTAAGTGGAAACCAATTAAAAATGAAAGAAAAAAATAAACCAAAGAAAACACTGCCAACCAAGAATTCCATATCCATCAAAACTAACCTGCAAAAATGAAAATTAAATAAAGACATATTCAGATAAACACAAACTGGGAGAATTCATTGCTAGTCAACCTGCCTTACAAAAAATGAAAGTTCTCCAGATTTAAAAGAAGTGATATCAAAGATCATATCAAATGCCTATAAAGAAGGCTAACCATATAAGTAAATGTCTAACACATACAAACCTACTTTTTCACTTTCCTTATTTAAAAGAAAGTTGCTTCAGACAATAATAGCAGAAAGAACAGGAGAGGGAATGGAGGTATATTAGACAGAACAAGCACATGCCACCAAACCATAACTGGAATCCACAGCAATTAAAGAGTACTAGAAATGGTAAATAAATGCAGGCTAATATAAGAAATTCTATAAATATATTTTTCCTTTCTTCTCTTAACTTCTTCAAAAACAATAAAAGTATATAGAACTGTAACTCCAGCACAGTATTGCTGAGTTTATAACACATAGATGTAACATACATAACAATTACACAAGGGTGGGGGGGAAGGAAGAGAGCCACACTGGAGCAAAGGTTCTGGGTTTTATTGAAGTCAAGTTGAAGTAGAATGTGATAAATTAATATGCATACTGTAATCACTAAGAAATTAACTCAAAGATCATAGAGAAAACATCAATGAAGGAATTAAAATTATACACCAGAAAACAGGTATATAACGCAAAAGAAGGCAAATAAGTGTTAAAAATAAAGTTTCGTGCCACAAAATAAATAGCTCTCGAATACGAAATTTTCTTTTTTTCTTCTAAGCTAAGTGATTTACTGCTATAGATGGGTGCGCCCTCACTGACAGAGCAATGGTGAGTGCACACCTGGACAAGGGAGGGGAAGGTGTTCTTATTCCTGATGCACATGGCCCCTGCTGCTGTGTCGTTCCCCTATTGGCTAGGGTTAGACCGCAAAAGCTAAACTAATTCCAATTGGCTAATTCAGAGAGAGTGACGGGGTGAGTGATTTGGCAGGAAAAATGGTTATGGCAGAGCAGGAAATCGGAATGAATCAGGGTAGAGAATGAGTCAAGGCGGAGCAGGTAATCAGAATGAGTCACGGTGGAGCACATGATCGAAAAAGACTGCTTGAGGAGGAAGTTTAAAAGTAGAAGGCAAAGAATTGAACATACTGACATACTGATTCTTTGAAGAGAAATTTAGAACGCATATCTAACATAAGGAGGAACCAATGAACAACAATAAATACATGAGCTATACAGAAAACAAAGAGCAAAACAATCACCATAGATCTAACCATATCAATAACAATAGTAAATGAGAATGAATTAAGCACCCTAATGAAAATAAAGAGCAGATAAAATTAACTATATACTGTTTGCCAGAGACACACTTTATTTTTTCCAGATATAGTCTCTGTAGCCCAGGCTGGAGTGCAGCGGCACAATCATAGCTCACTGCAGCCTCAACCTCCTGGGCTTACGCAGTCCTCCTGCCTCATCCTCCCAAGTAGTTTAGGACTACAGGCATACACCATCACACTCGATTAATTTGCTTAAAATTTGTATAGGGTCTCACTATGTCACCCAGGCGGGTCTCAATCTCCTGGCCTCAAGCAATCCTTCCGCTTCAACCTCCCAAAGTGCTGGGATTACAGGCATACATCACTGTGCCACAGAAACACACGGTAAATCAAAGACACATACAGGATGAAAGAAAAAAGACAGAAAGTCAAATCATGGAAACAGTAATTATGTAAGAGCTGGAGTCTCGGTGCGATGGCTCACACCTCTAATCCCAGCACTCTGGGCTGAGGTGGGAGGATCACTTGAGGCCAGGAGTTCAAAACTAGCCTGGGTGACACAACAAGCCATTTCTACAAATAAAAAAAAAAAATTAAGCCAGATGTGGTGGCATTTGCCTGCAGGCCCAGCTACTTAAGAGGCTGAAGCAGGAGGACTGCTTGAGCCCAGGAGTTCAAGGCTGCAGTGAGCTAGGATCATGCCACTCTACTGTAGCCTGGGTAACTGAGCAAGACCTTGTCTCTATTTACAAAAAAAAAAAAAAGGCCAGAGGCAGTGGCTCATGCCTGTAATTCCAGCACTTTGGGAGACCAAGGCGGGCAGATCACCTGAGGTAGGGAGTACAAGACCAGCCTGACCAACATGGAGAAACTGCATCTCTACTAAAAATAAAAAAATTAGCTGGGTGTGGTGGCGCATGCCTGTAATCCCAGCTACTCAGGAGGCTGAGGCAGGAGAATTGCTCGAACCCAGGAGGTGGAGGTTGTGGTGAGCCGAGATCCCACCACTGTACTCCAGCCTGGGCAAAAGGAGCAAAAATTCCACCTCAAAAAAAAAAAAAAAGCAGGAGTGCCTATTCTAATATCAGATAAAATAATTTAAGAGCTATTTATTATATATTCCTGGAATATATATATTTTTGGGTATGTCTGTGAAATATTTACAAAATTTGATCTTGTATTCAGCTACCAAAAACAAGAAGAAAAAAAAAAACTTCTCAATTAAAAAGACACTGATTTTTACAGTCCATCCTGTAAAAGTCTAAAACTTTACAAAGTGAAAGTGAATAAAAACATCACTACACACAACCCAAAATAAAAATGGATTCCAGCTGGAAATCCAAACTAAAATTACAAGCTATCTAGAAAAAAATGCAGCAGAGACAGTTCATACTCTATTATTTCTATCTGTAGCCTTAAATGTTTAAAAATAAAACTAGGCCGGGCGCAGTGGCTCAAGCCTGTAATCCCAGCACTTTGGGAGGCCGAGACGGGCGGATCACGAGGTCAGGAGATCGAGACCATCCTGGCTAACACAGTGCAACCCCGTCTCTACTAAAAAATACAAAAAACTAGCCGGGCGAGGTGGCGGGCGCCTGTAGTCCCAGCTACTCGGGAGGCTGAGGCAGGAGGATGGCGTGAACCCAGGAGGTGGAGCTTGCAGTGAGCTGAGATCCGACCACTGCACTCCAGCCTGGGTGACAGAGCGAGACTCCGTCTCAAAATAAATAAATAAATAAAATAAAAATAAAAATAATAAAACTTAGTTCTTTCCTTGACAAATTTTTTTTAAAAAAGTATGAGAACAGAATTAAATATAAAAGCTGAAATATGCGCATTACTGAAAACAAAACTGATAACCTAAAAATAATTTTTTGAGAAAAAAGTAAAATAAATCTTTAGGAGTATAATGAAGAAGAAAAAACATACAGAAGTCAGAATGAAAATGGAGAAAACAAAAAAATTTTAAAAGATTACTAAGCCTATATCAGAAAATATTCCACGTAATTCTAAAGCAAGCAATATTAAAATCTAGCAAAAATGGACAATTTTCTAGTAAAATATGATTCATTAAAAGCAAAACAAGAATTAAACTTGAACAGACATATTAGCATACAAAGATTAGAAGTTGCCATTTAAAAAAAATACAAAATCCAGATAGTTATACAGGACAGTAATGCTTAAAGAACAAACCAGCATTCCATTATTATTTGAACCAACCTAGAACAAAAGAGTGAAAATCCGAATTCATTTTATATAGTTCAACATTGATTTACTGTTAAAACCTACCAAAGACAATGCAAAAGAAGAAAACTGCAGACCACTCTAGCATATTGACTCTACATTTCTAAATGAAATATTAGCAAACATTCTGTCAATCTGTCAAAAAAAAAATTATGATCAATAAGGTTTACCAGGAATTCAAAGATTATTCAACGGAAAGAAATTTAACAAAACAATCATATCAAAACAACTGAAGGAGATAACTATATGGTTATATAAACAATGTTAAAGTGGCATATGATAAAATTCAGACATTTTTAGTAAGAACACTAAAAAAGAGAAGCAAACAACTTAAATACGAAAAGAATCATTTACCAAAACATTAAACAGCATTTAAAGCTGCCAAAACCTTTAAAAAAAAAAAAAGCTTCTCTAGTCAAGTCAGAAATCAGGCATCATTTATCAAAGACGCAATATACAAAATTAGTAATGGCACAGATTCTGGAGCCAGACTACACAGATTTAAATCTCAACCCCTTCAAAGCTGTTAATTCCTTAAGCTTTGTATTAATTCCTTAATCTTTGACTCTTAGTTTCCCATTTGCAAAACAGGGATAATAGTACCTACCTCAAAGGTTTTTGGGAAGATCACATGTTTATACACATAAAACGTGACACACATAACTACTCAGAAAATATAAGCTATTATTACAAGTTGCTATTTGTCTCAAAGATTTTAGAGCACCACTGTGTAACAGAATTTTCTGCAATAATGGATAAGTGCTGTATGTGCACTGTTCAATGCAGTACTCAATACAACACTGGCCACTGAGCACTTGGAAAATGGCTGGTGGAACCAACCAACTAAATTTTAAAATTTCATTTTAGATAACTAAAAATTAAATCACCACCAGTGACTAGTTGCTATGGTACAGGACATAGCAGTTCTAGAAAACGCAGAATACCTGAGATGTCACTTCCTTTTTAAGACTACTGAAATTTAAAAGATAAGTTTACAACACAATGAAGGTACAAAAGAAAAAATTAATAGCTGCCCCACTTCCAATAATGCACAATGGAAAGCAAATCCTCTCTTCAAAGACAAAAGTATAAAACTGTACAAAACTGTCAAAAAGAAAAAAAGGCAAACAACTAATTCAGACCACTGGGAATCAAATGAGACATGCAAAATGAGACACACTTATCCTACAAAGACTGCTAAAGTTTCAGGTAAAAGCAATGAAAGGCACTGGCCCTCTTGCTTGAGGATTCCCATTCTCTCCAGAAGTCTGGTCTAAAAAATCAGTAGTTTTACTAGAATTGGGCTGACCACAAAAACAGCAACTTTGCTGTCATACATGGCAGAACCAACTGGGGAGAGAGGTGAATGTGAAAACATGAGATCTGCCAGCTATAACTGGTATCTGTTTGGAAAGAACAGGTTTTGCTATACCTGGGTTGGGGTCACAGAGCAAGCAGCAGACTAACCACATTAATACAAAGAAACTTGAAATTAGAGAGTCACAGAAGGGCTAAGATCAACTCTCTATACAGATATGGCTAATTGGGACACTGCGCATACCAAATGGAGACACAAGAAAGCCCTAAAAAAACTAAAGGCCAAGTGAGAATAAAAACAAAGACTTCAAAGCAGCTATTATAAATATTTTCAAAGAATAAAAAGGAACCAGTGTTCAAATAATAAAATACTATGGCAAAGCCTCAACAAATAAGAAGTCTCAAGAGCGAACTATAAAACCAAAAAACAAAACAGTTTGCATCCTTTGTAGGGACATGGATGCAGCTGGAAACCATCATTCTTAGCAAACTATCACAAGAACAGAAAACCAAACACCGCATGTTCTCACTCACAGGTGGGAACTGAACAATGAGATCACTTGGACTCAGGAAGGGGAACATCACACACTGGGGCCTATCATGGGGAGGGGGAAGGGGGAGGGATTGCATTGGGAGTTATACATGATATAAATGATGAATTGATGGGTGCTGATGAGTTGATGGGTGCAGCACACCAACATGGCACAAGTATACATATGTAACAAACCTGCACGTTATGCACATGTACCCTAGAACTTAAAGTATAATAAAAAAGAAAGAAAGAAAGAAAGAAAGAGAGAGAGAGAGAGAGAGAGAGAGAAAGAAAGAAAGAAAGAAAGAAAGAAAGAAAGAAAGAAAGAAAGAAAGAAAGAAAAGAAAAAAAAAAGTACATGCAAAATAAAAAATTCAGTACATACCTCGGCTTCAATAATACACTTAAGGCCGGGTATGTTGGTTCACTCCTGTAATCCCAGCACTTTGGGAAGCCAAGGTAGGTGGATCGCCTGAGGTCAGGAGTTCGAGACCAGCCTGGCCAACATGTGAAACTCTGCCTCTACTAAAAATACAAAAAATTAGTCAGGCATGGTGGTAGGCACCTGTAATCCCAGCTACTCCAGAGGCTGAGGCAGGAGAATTGCTGGAACCTGGGAGGCAGAGGTTAGAGGTGAGCCAAGGTTGCACCACTGCACTCCAGCCTGGGCAACAAGAGTGAAACTCTATCTCAAAAAAAAAAAAAAAAAAACTTGAGTGAACTTCTAGATGGATGAATTAAAATTTAATTTCAATCCAATCAAAAAAATCAGAGAGGAAAAAAGACTAACAAGAAAAGAACAGATCCTCAGAAACCAGTAGAACAATGTCAACTTCCCAACATAAATGTAATAAAAGTTACAGAAGATAAGAGCACAGAAATAGAAAAAATGTTTGAAGAAATAATGGTGGAAAATGTCAAAACCTGATGATAATACATTAATCTGCAGATTCAAAAAGGGGAGAGAACCACAAACAAACACAAAATGAATCAAACCAAACACATCACAGTCAAACTGCTGAAAACCAGGAGAAAAAAATTCGTCAAGGGAACCAATACCATCAACATCTGACTTTTCATTAAAAATATGGAGGCCAGGAAGCAATAAAATGACATATTCAAAGTACAGATTATAAACCAAGAATTGTATATGCAACAAAAATATCCTTCAAAAATGAAGGCAAAATAAAGACAGCCACAGGTAAACAAAATTTGAGAGAATGTCACACTTAGCATATTTGTACCACAAAAAATTCTAAAAGAAGTCTGTCAGGATGACAGGAAATAAAACCAGACTATATAAATGTAACAATTATGACAATAACAGTACAAAAGATAGAAATGGAGCTACAGTGGAACAAAATTGCTATATTTTAACAAAATGAAGGCAGTATTGCCCTGAAGTGAATTGTGGTGTTACAGATATACCATAATTGCAAGAGTTACAACTAAAACAAAAACTAAAAGAAAATTTTAAGGTACACTAAAAATATTGGTTAACACAAAAGTCTCAGTTAAGAAGGAAAAGAACAAAAATGACATGACACACAGAAAACAATTAGCAAAATGGCATACCTAAATCCAACTATATCACTGAAAACACTCCAATGAAGAGATTGTCAAACTGAATAAAAAGCAAAATACGACTGTGTATCCTCTGAAAGAAATATTTTTAGATTCAAAGATATAAACAGAGTTAAAGTAAAAGGAAAGAAGGTAAATCATGAAAGCAGTTGCCATAAGACAGCTGGAGTAGTCACATTAACATCAGAAAAAAAAAGATTCTTGGTGGATCACCTGAGATCAGGAGTTCGAGACCAGTCTGGCCAACATGGTGAAACCTTGTCTCTACTAAAAATGCAAAAATTAGCCAGGTGTGGTGGCACATGCCTATAATCCCAGCTACTTGGGAGGCTGAGACAGGAGAACAGTTTGAACTCCAGGAGACGGACGCTGCAGTGAGCCAAGATCGTACCACTTCACTCCAGCCTGGGCAACAGAGTGAGGCTCTGTCTCCAAAAAAGAAAGAAAGAAGAAAAAAAGATTCTCAAAGCATATCACAACGTAAAATGAAGCATTTTATATGTTAAAGAATCAACACATCACATATATGAACCAAACACAAAATTAAAACTATAGGCCAGGTGTGGTGGCTCACACCTATCATCCTAGCACTTTGGGAGGCTGAGGCGGGTGGATCACAAGGTCAGGGGTTCAAGACCAGCCTGGCCAAGATGATGAAACCCCGTCTCTACTAAAACTACAAAAATTAGTTGGGTGTGGTGGCAGGCACCTGTAATCCCGGCTGCTTGGGAGGCTGAGCCAGAAGAATCGCTTGAACCTGGGTGGCAGAGGTTGCAGTGAGCTGAGATCGTACCACCGCACTCCAGCCTGGGCAACAGAGTAAAACTCTGTATCAAATCAAATCAATCAAATCAAATTCAAATCAATCAAATCAAATCCTACATATATATTTTTTGTTTTGTTTTGTGTTTTTCCTCCCCATGGGATACAGCTGAAAGAGTGCTTAAATTTTTTTTTTTTTTTTGAGACGGAGTCTCACTCTATCACCCAGGCTGGAGTGCAATGGAGTGATCGTACCTCACTGCAACCTCCGCCTTCCCAGTTCAAGTGATTCTCCTGCCTCAGCCTCCTAGTAGCTGAGGTTACAGATGTGCACCACCATGCCCAGCTAATATTTTTGTATTTTTAGTATAGATGGGGGGGTTTCACCATGTTGGCCAGGCTGGTCTTGAACTCCTGATCTCAGGTGATCTGCCCACCTCGGCCTTCCAAAGTTCTGGGATTACAGGCATTAGTCCAACAAAACTTTCTGCCATGACAAAATGTTCTATATCTGCACTGTCTAATATGGGAGCCATCAGCCACACATGATTACTGAACACCTGAAATGTGACTACAGTGACTAAGGAAGTAAACCGTCAATTTCATTTACCCTTAATTTTGTCACGTGGCCATTAGGTACCACATTTAACAGCATGAGCTCAGAGAGAAATTCATAGCTTTAAAGACATATATTAGAAACGGAAAAAAACATCTAAAAGCAATCATCTCAACATGCCCCTCATTAAGCTTGAAAAAGAAGACCAAATCAAAACATTAAGTAGGATGAAATAAAGACCAGAGTAGCTATGAATAGGGAGGAAAGGGGAATGAAACTCAAAGTGGTTCTTTTAAAACAACTGATAAACAATTACCTAGATGGGAAAGTGCAAGCAGGGAAGGAGATGGGGGAGATAGAGGAGACAGACTGACATTGATCTAAAAAGAAAAGAGAGTACATTGTGCCAAAACCAAAAATGAAATATAAGACTTAACAAGAGATTCTGCCAAAATGTTACTGATATGGTTTGGATTTGTGTCCCCACCCAAATCTCATGTTGAATTGTAATCTCCAATGTTGGAGGAGGGCCCTGGTGGGAGGTGATTATATCATGGGGACAGATTTCCCCTTTGCTGTTCTCGTTATAGTAACTGAGTTCTCACGAGATCTGGTTGTTTGAAAGTCTGCAGCACTTCCCCCTTCACTCTCTCTTCCTCCTGTCAGGCGTGTGAAGATGTGCTTACTTCCCTTTCACTTTCTGCCATTACTGTAAGTTTCTTAAGGCCTCCCAGAAGCAGAAGACTATACAGGAGGCAGAACCAGAGAAACCTCTTTTGTTTATAAATTACTTAGTCTCAGGTATGTCTTTGTAGCAGTGTCAGAATGGACTAATGTAACTATGAACCTCTTATGCCAAGTTAGACCACTTAATAAAATGGGTCAAATTCTTTAAAAATACAAATTACCAGCTAGGCATAGTGGCTCACGCCTATAATCCCAGCACTTGGGGAGGCTGAGATAGGAGGATGACTTGAGCTCAGGTGTTCGAGACCAGCCTGGGTAACACAGTGGGACCCTATCTCTACAAAAATAATTTTTTAATTAGCTAGGTACAATGGTGCACACTTGTAGTCCCAGCTACTCAGGAAGCTGAGGCAAGAGGACTGCTTGAGCCTATGAGATGAAAGCTGCAGAGAGCTGTGATCGCACCACTGTACTCCAGCCTGGGCTACAAAGCAAGACCCTATCTCAGGGGGGAAAAAAAAAATTAACAAAACTGACTCAAGAAGAAATAAAAAACCTGAATCTGAATATTGGATCAGTAATTTAAAATCTTCTATAAAAAAGAAAGTCCAGACCCAGTTGGGGCTTTTTTTTTTTTTTTCTTTTTGAGACAGAGTCTCCATCTGTCGCCCAGGCTGGAGTGCAGTGGTATGATCTCACTGTAACCTCCACCTCCCGGGTTCGAGTGATTCTCCTGCCTCAGCCTCCCAAGTAGCTGCGACTACAGGTGCCCCCATGTTCAGCTAATTTTTTGTATTTTTAGGAGAGACAGGGTTTCGCCATGTTGCCCAGGCTGGTTTTGAACTCCTGAGCTCAGGCAATCCACCTGCCTCAGCCTCTCAAAGTGCTAGGATTCCAGGTGTGAGACACCGTGCCCGGCCCCAGTTGGTTTTAATGGTGAACTCTCTCAAGGAAGAAATAATACAAACCTCAAACAAACTCTTTAGAAATGAGAGAAGAAAAAACCATATTTTTTTCTTCTCTAATTTTCCTGTTAGCAAATTTTCCTGTTAGCAAAGACATAAGACAAAAACATCACAGATAAAAATTACTAGAAAACTACAGACTGAGGAGTAGAGGAGTATTAGAAGAGGAGATGAGAATGATGCCCAAATTTCTGGTTTAGGAAACTGGAGCAATGAGATGATTGTTCCAGTTGTAAGTGGAGGTTTGGAAACTACAATTAGTTCAAGTTTAGAGACAGTAAATTTGAGATGCATCTGGGTCATTCAAGAAAAGATGTTAAGGAGGCAGTTGTGCTAAATAAAAATGTACATAACCAAAAAATAAATAAATAAATAAATAAAATAAAAATGTACATAACCGAGTTTGCACAAAGATGTCTTATTTTGAAATAATGGTCTGCCAGACAAAATTCAAGGAGCCTCTTAAGAGCTTGTTAGTCAGTGTGTTGTTTTAAATTTTATAATAAAGATGAGATAGTCAGCATTTCATACTTTGGAAACTTACAGACTTAAATGAGTTATTTTATATTCTTTTATATTGTTTGAAATTCTAACCATGTCCACGTTTTCCTTTTTCTAAATAATTTTTTTTAATTGAACTGGTTTAAAAAAAAAACAAAAAAACTTGGCTAACCGTCAAGACTCTGACCTGCAAATTGTTTCATTTGCAAGAATTATATTGGTCATCCTTTTCATCTTTAAAAATGTGTGTTTAGGCTGGGCACGGTGGCTCACACGTGTAATCCCAGCACTTTGGGAGGCTGAGGCAGACGAATCACCTGAGGCCAGGAGTTCGAGACCAGCCTAGTCAACATGGTAAAACCCCATCTCTATTAAAAAATACAAAAATTAGGCTGGGCGTGGTGGCTCATGCCTATAATCCTAGCACTTTGGGAGGCCGAGGCAGACAGATTGCCTGAGCTCAGGAGTTCGAAACCGGCCTGGGCAACACAATGAAACCCCGTCTCTACTAAAAATTAAAAAAAAAAAAAAAAAAAAAAGCCAGGCATGGCGGTGTGCACCAGTAGACCCAGCTACTCGGGAGGGTGAGGCAGGAGAATTGCTTGATCCCGAGAGGTGGAGGTTGCAGTGAGCCCAGATTGCACCACTGCACCCCAGCCTAGGCGACAGAGACTCCACCTCCAAAAATATATATATATATAAATGTACAAAAATTAGCCAGGTGTGGTGGCACAGGCCTATAATCCCACCTACTCAGGAGGCTGAGGCACAAAAATCATTTGAACCTGGGAGGCGGAGGTTGCAGTGAGCCGAGATCACACCACTGTACTCCCACCTGGGAGACAGAGTGAGACTCTGTCTTTAAAATAAAAAAAAAAAAAGTATGTGTTTATTCAAGTCTCCAAAACTCCCAACTCCTGAGAGCAGAAATAATCTAACACTGCCTTGTAGAGAAAAGGAATTAAAAGCATGAATTTAGTGAGTCATGATTCCATAATTTCACACCTATAATCTGTAAAATGTTAGGACCAAAAGAACTCAGTATTTCCACTGCTGGGATCTTAAATAAAGGTAACTTTAATTGAAGCCCCCATTTTTTTTTTTAAACTAAAACTGCTGAAAAAAAAAAATCTCCTACTCCTCAATATCAATAGGAAATAGCAGAGAGTTACTTCTACTCCCACCTGGCAATAATAGGGAATAAGGGAGTAACAGGCCAGGCAAATCATCACTTCCTATCCCTTTCCCTGGTATGATAAAATCCAAGTGGAAAGCTGAAATACCCCTATTATGTAGCAATCAGGTGGGATGAGTTAGCCCTACACTTCCTCCCCCCCTGATGTCACCAGGGCTCAGTGGAACTGAACTTAAACCCTAAATCAAAGGTGACAAGGTGGTATGAGTTGGTACCCCACTTCATCAGGAAGGACCAAAGGAGAAATTGAACTTTCATCTCACCTATCTGCACATGGCAGAGAAAGCCAGCACTCCACTTTTGCCAAGGTGGTGTCAGGAGGCCCAAGGGGAAGGCGAACATACACACCTACCTGGCCTTTATGTTACACCTCAGTAGAAAGACAGCTGGGAAAAAATGGAGGTTAAATAGAATCTCAAATCTCAGAATGTGATATCCAAAATATTTGCAACATACTCAAAAAATTATTTGTCAAACACCAGGAAAATCGTAACTGACAAAAGACACCAGGAAAATCATAACTGACAAAAGACAATCAGTATGTGCCCAAACCAAGATGATCCGATACCAGATATTAGAAACATGTGACAAAGTCTTTAAAGGAACCATTATAAAAATGCTTCAAAAAGCAATACAGGCCAGGCACAGTGGCTCACACCCGTAATCCCAGCACTTTAGAAAGCTGAGGCAGGCAGATCACTTGAGGTCAGAAGTTCGAGACCAGTCTGGCCAACACGGTGAAACCCCATCTCAACTAAAAATACAAAAACCAGCCAGGCGTGGTGGCACACGCCTGTAGTCTCAGCTATTTGGTAGGCTGAGGCAGAAGAATTTCTTGAACCCAGGAGGAAGAGGTTGCAGTGAGCTGAGATCACGCCATTGTACTCCAGCCTAGGCGACAGAGTAAGAACTCATCTTAAAAAAAAAGAAACGGCAATACAAATGTCCTTAAAATAAATGGAAAATAGAAAAGGAATGAAAGAGAAAAAAAGACAAATGGAAATTACAGGATTAAAAAATATACTTTTGGTAGTGGAGATGGGCAGATAACTTGAGGTCAGGAATTCAAGGCCAGCCTGACCAACACGATGACACCCACTTCCACCAAAAAATATACAAAAATTAGTCGGTGTCGTGGCACTGAGATCACAACACTGCACTCCAGCCTGGGCAACACGGTGAGACCCTGTCTCAAAAAAACAAAAAACAAAACAAAACAAAAAAACCCAATAACCAAAAATGTAAAACTCGATAAATGAGCTCAATAGACAAGATGACAGGCAATAGAGCAAAATCAAGAGACCAAAAAAAAAAAAGAAAGAAAAGAAAAGAAAAACAGAACACAGTCTCAAGAACCTGTGGAACAATAAAAAACAAGCTAGCTAACATTGCTGTCACCAGAGTTGCGGAGTTCCAGAAGGAGAGGAGTGAGTACATAAAATTTAAAAATTACTTGAACAAGCAGGTTGCAGTGGCTCACACCTGTAACCCAGCACTTTGGGAGGCCAAGGCAGGTGGATCACTTGAGGTCAGGAGTTCGAGACCAGCCTGGCCAACACAGTGAAACCCCACCTTTACTAAAAATACAAAAATTAGCTAGATGTGGTGGCGTACGCTTGTAGTCCCAGTTACTTGGGAGGCTGAAGCAGGAGAATCACTTGAACCCAGGAAATGGAGGCTGAAGTGAGCCAAGATCACACCACTGCACACCAGCCTGGGCAACAGAGCAGGACTCCATCTCAAAAAAAACAAAAAACAAAAAAACAAAACTTACTTGAACAAGTAGTGACTGAAAATGTCCCAAATTTGATAAAAGACATAAACCTACAAATAAAAAAAAACTGAGTTAATGCTAAATAAGAAAAACCCAAATAAATCCACACCAAGATACATCATAAAGTTCTGAAAGATAAAGAAAAAAATATTGAAAGCAGACAATGACCACATTACTTGCAGAGGAACATCTATTCAAATGACAGTGGATTTCTCATGTAAAACCATGCAGGCCAAAAAAACAAAAACAAAAACTGGCTCAACTTTAGAAAGCTGAGGCAGGCAGATTACTTGAGGTCAGAAGTTCGAGACCAGCCTGGCCAAACAGTGAAACCCCATCTTTACTAAAAATACAAAAATTAGCTGGATGTGGTGGCATATGCTTGTAGTCCCAGTTACTTGGGAGGCTGAAGCAGAAGAATCACTTGAACCCAGGGAATGGTGGCTGAAGTGAGCCATGATCACACCACTGCACACCAGCCTGGGCAACAGAGCAGGACTCCACCCCACCCCAAAAAAAATTACTTGAACAAATAATGACTGAAAATGTTCAAAGACTGAAAGAAAGCAACTCAGAAATGCAAATTCTATATTCAACAAATATCCTTCAGGAATGAAGGACAACTAAAGATATTCTCAGATGAAAAAAATACATAAAAATTTGTCACTAATACACCTAAAAGTATGTATGGTTAAAGGAAATTTGTCCTAACAGAAAAAAAAATGTTAACAGAAGAAACCTTGAATCTTTGGAAAAGAACACTGGAATGATAAAAATGAGAGTAAACATAATAGACTTCTTCTTATGGATTTCTTAAATCATGTGAGAGCTTGTAAAAAAAGATCATATATTATCTGGTCAGCTATACGAACAGAAAATTAAAGATAATCATTTAAAAATTCAAGATAATCATAAAAACAGGAAGAGTAAAGGGACCTAACTGAAGTAAAACTTCTATACTTCACTCCAAATGGTAAAATGTCAATACAAAGACTTTAAGTTACAAATAAATGTTGCAATATTTACAGCAACCACTCACAAGCTATTCAAAGCACTTCAAAAAAACTATAAACTACACAAAACCACCATAAATAAAGATGGAATCTTAAAAAGAACTTCAGGTAACTCAAAAGGCAAGAGAAACAAAGGAAACAAACAGAAAATAATAACATATTTAAGCCATAACACATCAATAATTACCTTAAATATACCTACATACCTTAAATACTCCTAAATACATGAATTAAATGAAAGACCAGAAGAGTGGATAAACTTAAACCATAATCCAACAGTAATGCTATATATTAATACAAGAAGCTTCAAACACAATGATATAAGTAGATTAAAAGAAGATGGAGGCCAGGCGCAGTGGCTCACACCTGTAATCCCAGCACTTTGAGAGGCTGAGGCTGGAGGATCACTTGAGCCCAGAAGTTCAAGACCAGCCTGGGCAACAATACAAGACCCATCTCTACAAAAAATTAAAAAATTAGCCAGGCATGGTGGCATGTGGCTGCAGTCCCAACTACTAGGAGGCTGAGGTGAAAGAACTGCTTGAGTCCAGGAGGTCAGGACTGCAGTGAGCTATGATTGCATCACTACTCTCCAACCTGGGCAACAGAGGGAAATCTGTCTCTTTAAAACTCAAGGAATCCAGAAGAGCCAAAACTATCTTGAAAAAGAACAACCCACCCCAGCAACATAGCAAGAACCCACCTCTACAAAAATATTTTAAAATTGCTGGATGTTGTGTAGCCACACATCTATAGTGGTGTGAGACACACATGTGTAGTCTCAGCTGGGGAAGCCGAGGTGGGAGGATCACCTGAGCCCAGGAGGTGGAGGCTGTAGTGAGCCCTGAGTGCACCACTGCACTACAACCTGGGTGACAGAGTGAGACCCTGTTTTTTGTTGTTGTTGTTGTTTAGGGGAAAAAACAAACAAACAATTTGTTATTGTCATAAGGACATACAGATCAATGGGATGAAATTAAGTCCAGGAAAACACTCTCACATTTATCCAGTCAACTGATTTTAGACAGGTTGCTAAGACAATTAAATGGAGGAAAGAGCAGTCTTTTCACTAAATGATACAGGGACAATGGATATCCTTCTGATAAAGAATGAAACTAGATCTTTACCTCACACACAAATTTCACATACAAAAATTAACTCAACTTTATGACAGAATCTGAATCTAAAACCTAAAACTGTAAAGCTCCTAAAAGAAAACATAAGAATACATCTTCATGATCTTGGATTACGAAATGATTTTTCAGATATGGTGCCAAAAACAAAAGCACAAAATACAAATTGGACCTCATCAAACTTAAAAACTTTTGTGGCCAAGTGCAGTGGCTCACACCTCTAACCCCAGCACTTTGGGGGGCTGAAGCAAGAGGATCGCTTGAACCCAGGAGTTTGAGATCAGCCTGGGCAACACAGCAAAACTCTGTCTCTACAAAAAATAAAAATCAAAAAATTAGCTGGGTGCAGTGGTGCACCTGTAGTCCCAGCTACTTGGGAGGCTGGGGAGGGACAATTACCTGAGCCCACAAGGTTGAGGCTGCAGTGAGCTATGACTGCACCACTGCACTCCAGCCTGGGCAACAGAGCAAGACCTTGTCTTGAAAAATAAATAAAAAATAAAAACTTTGTGCTGCCAACACTGTGAATATAACTAAAACCAATGAACACACTTAATGGGTAAAATGGTTAAATTTTGTTACATGTATTTTTCCACACACATAAAAACTTTCGTCCTGCAAATAATTCCAGAAAGAAAGTAAAAGACAACGCACAAATAGAAGATATGGCTAAATCAGATATAATGGTGCAGCACCCAGAGCTGGGCATGGTGGCTCACACCTGTAATCCCAGCACTTTGGGAGGCTGAGGCAGGAAGACTGTTAGGGCCCAGAAGTTCAAGACCAGCCTGGGCAACACAGTGAGGTCTTGTCACTTTAAAAAAAAAAAAGAAGAAGAAAGACAAAGAAAATAAAAGAAAAAAGAAAGAAAGAAAAAAAGTTAAGAAAAAGGGTAGAACATCCAGACTATCACAAAGAACTGACAACTTTAAAATGTCAAATAACCTAATTAAATAATGGACAAAAGTCTGAACAGACATTTCATGAGGGAAGATATACTAATGGTCAATAAGTGCAAAAGAAGATGCTCAACATCATTAGCCACAAGAGAAATGCAAATCAAAACCACAATAAAACACTATGTCACACCCACCAGGATAGCTATGGTACAAAAGGTAACAATCGTTGGCAACATTATAGAGTAACTGGAGCCCTCATACATACTGCTGATGGCAAAGAAAAATGCTAAAGTCACTTCAGATAACAGTTGACAGATCCTCAAAAGATTAAATATAAGTTACCATACAACCCAGCAATTGCACTCTCAAGTATACACCCAAGAGAAATGAAAACATATGTTCACATAAAAATTTATCCACAAGTGTTCATAGCAGCACTGTTCATAATAGCCAAAAAGGAGAAACAACTCAAGTGTCCATTTACTAATGAATGGTTAAACAAAATGTGGTGTAGCCATAAAAGAATATATTATCCAGGCCTAAAAACAGTGAAGTACTGGCTGACTTGAAGGTAGTGAGTTATCTCAACAGATTGTTCAGTCAGTTATAGATCTAAGTCTTTACTCTCTCCTCATATCACTACTGCACTTGACTATTTTTTTTTAAAAGTATTTAAAAAAAGAATGAAGCACTGATACATGCTACAGCACAGATGAAGGTAAAAGTCAGCCACATAAGACCACACATTGTGTATTTCAATTTGTAAGAAATCCAGAATAGGCAAATCTATAGAGACAATAAAGTAAGATTAATGGATGCCTAAGTCCGGGGGAATGCTTTGTGGAGTGAGTGAGTAATAACTGCTAATTGGTACAGGGTTTTTTTTGGCAGTAATAAAAATGCTCTAAAATTGATTATGGTGATGGTTACACAACTCTGAATATACTAAAAACTTCTCAACCATACACTTCAAATGTGTGAATTACTAATATATCGTTTGTGAATTAAGTTTTAATGAGTGGCTATAAGATCAAACAGACTTCAGAACAAAAATCAAAGGAAACTGTACTTTTCAGAGAAAGATCCTGAGGTTGTCATTTATATAAGAGAAATAATTTTATTTGCATTGACATAGGGTCGATTCTCATCATTTAGAGTAGTTATATTCTATACAGTTGCTGCAAACAATAAATTAACAAATTAACTAAACTATTGCTCCTAGAGGAAATGCAGGATTAGGTTCCTGTAAGCCTCTGGTCACAAAATTTTCATCAGTCAATACATAACATTTTTATGTGCATTTATGTTTAAAGTCACTTTAAAATATATCGCTGAGGGCTGGATGCAGTGACTCAAGTAATTCCAGCACTTTGGGAGGCTAAAGTGGATAGACAACTTGAGTCCAGGAGTTCGAGACGAACCTGGGCAACATGGTGAAACCCTGTCTTTACAAAAATTATAAAAAATTAGCTGGGTGTGGTGGCATGGGCCTGTAGTCTCAGCTACTTACGAGGCTGAGGTAAAAGGATCACTTGAGACCAGGAGGCAAAGACTGCAGTAAGCCGTAACTGGGCCACTGCATTCCAGTCTGGGTGACAGAGCAAGATCCTGTCTCAAAAAAATAAATAAATAAAATATATTACTGGTTCATTAACACTAAATTCAAAGCCAAAACACTGTAACTCATATATGAATGAAGCTTATCTTACACGTGTTTTTTCCATAAAGCACACACATCCTTCATGCACTCAGGAACTCTACAGGGCACTTCAGCTTTATTACATTTAGGGCCATTTGAAGCAGTGAAGTCAACAAAAAGCATAATGATGAGAACAACATGGCCACAACAAGGACACATATTTACACTGTGAGTGCTGAAAGAAGGCAAAGCATCTCCCAGTTTGACCTCAGCTGGGAAAATGTGAGTTAGGCGAGTCAAATTTTTTGCTGTTCTGCCCATGTCAAGGAATGACTGTGAAAGCACTGCAATTATTAACATTGGGGTTACAAATAAATTTTAGTGTGTAGGTGAATTCTAAAATACAGAATCCATGAATGAGAATCAATTTTTTTAAATGCAATAAAATGTACTTTAAAATACATGATTTTAAAATCTCTAGGAGGAAAAACATTTTTAACATAATTTAACATTGCTATTGTGGTATATACATATAACATAAAATTCACCATTTTAACTATTATGTATATTATGTATACAAGTACACAATTAGGTATGTTATATGGTATTAACTATATTCAACATGTCATGCAACCATCCAACCATCACCATGATTTTCATTATCATCCCAACAGAAACTATATCCATCAAGCAACAACCACCCATTCCTTCCCCACTCCCATCCTAAACTCTCTATTCCCTCCCTGTTCTCCCTGCAAGCCCTTGGTAACCTCTAGTCTGCTTTCTGTCTCTATGACTGTGCCTATTCTGGACATTTCATAGAAGTGTAATCATATATTTGCCCTCTTGTGTTTGTCTTATTTCACTTATGTTTGCAAGGTTTACTCATATTGCAGCATGTATCAGAAATCCATTCCTTTTCAGGACCAAATAATATCCCATTACATGTATATACATTTTATCAGTTCACCTGGTGAACACTTAACATTATTTCCACCTTTTGGCTACTGTGAATAATGCTGCAATCAGTACTGGCAAGTATCTGTTTGAGTCCCAGTGTTCAATTCTTTTGGGTCACAGATATGTAAAAATGGATTTGCTAGGTCACATGCTAATTTTATGTTTAACTGAGGAACCACCAAACTGTTTCCCACAGTGGCAGCACCATTTTACATTCCACCAGCAATACAGAAGGACTCTAATTTCTCCACATCCTTGCCAACACTTGGTTGTTTTTTAACTAGAGCCATCCTAGCAGGTGTGAAGTGGTATTTCCTTGTGGTTTTTTTTTACATTTCTCTTAATAACAAATGATCTAGTGTATCTTTTCATTTGCTTATTGGCCATATATACGTATCTTCTTTGGGGAACTGTCTATTCAAATCTTTTGCCCATTTTTAATTGAGTTATTTGTCTTTATTATTAGGCTGTAAGAGTTCTTTATATATTCTGGATATGTCACTATTATCCAATATGTGACTTACAAATACTTTCTCCCATTCTGCAGGTTTTCTTTTCACTTTTTGAATAACGGCCTTCAATGTACAAAAGTTTTACATTTTGATCAAGTCCGACTTACTATTTTTTTCTTTAGTTGCTCATGCTTTATTTAGGTTGTCACTTGTCTTTGTTTTGTTTTTGTAGAGACAGAATCTCACTATGTTGCCCAAGCTGGTCTCAAACTCCTGGCCCCAAGCAATTCTCCCACCTCAGCCCACCAAAGTGCTATGATTACATGGTAAGCCACCATGCCCAGCCTGTTGATACATTCTGAGTTAACTTTTGCATATGGTGTGAAGTAGGGGTACGACTTTATTCCTTTGCATGTGAAAATCGGTTGTACCAACATCCTTTTTTTGTTTTGAGACAGGGTCTTGCTCTGTCAGTGCACTGCAGTGCAGTTACACAATCACGGCTCAATGCAGCCTCAACCTCCCCAGGTTTAAACAATTCTGCCTCAACCTCCCAAATACTTCCTGGGGACCATAGATGTGAACCACATCTGGCTTTTTTAATTTATTTATTTATTTTGAGATGGAGTCTAGCTCTGTCGCCAGGCTGGAGTGCAGTGACATGATCTTGGCTCACTGCAACTTCCACCTTCTGGATTCAAGCGATTCTCCTGCCTCAGCCTCCCACGTAGCTGGGATTACAAGCATGCACCACCATGCCCAGCTCATTTTTGTATTTTTAGTAGAGAGGGGGTTTCACCAGGTTGGCCAGGATGGTCTCGATCACCTGACCTCGTGATTCACCCAGGATGGTGTCTATCTCCTGACCTCATGATCCGCCCACCTTGGCCTCCCAAAGTGCTGGGATTTTAAGTGTGAGCCACCGCACCTGGCCATTTTATTATTTTTTTTTATTTTATTTAGAGACAGGCCTCACTATGTTGCCCAAGCTAGTCTTGAACTTCAGGGCTCAAGTGATGCCCCTGCCTCGGCCTCCCAAAGTGCTGGGATTACAGGTATGAACCAACATGCCTGGCCCAATGTCATTTTTTGAAGATACCCAATCTTTCTGTCACTGAATGGATTTGGCACCATTGTCCAGTATCACCTGGATATACTGGGAGGACAGATAAAGTATTAACACAGGTTATGTCTTGGGAAAGACAGGAACTGGATGAGGATAAGGAGTGCAAGGGAGGCTTCTCATTATCCAGCTTTGTATAGTTATTTAACTTTTGAACCAGTGTGAAAGTACTGTGTACTCAAGAGCTAAATTCAACATTTTAAAACACAATTGCTAGGCGAGCCACAAAATCGTATATATATCTGACAAAGCAGTCATGATTGGAATATATAAAGAATCCTACAAAAGCATTTGGAAAAAAGGTAGACAAACCACAGGGGAAAATGTAAGCACAACCCGAACAGGCAACTACAAAAAATGATATTCAAAGGCCAATAGCCATACAAAAAGATGTTGGACTTTACCGGTTCTCACAGATCTGTAAATTATACTATAATGCTAGTTTACTTAAGTACTTAAATAAACTTAACTTTTAAAATTATGAAATCAAACTAATTATAACTTAATTACATCTACCTTAAAAATGACTAATCAGATTCTACCAAGTCAGGACAAAAACTGGTATTATTTGGCCAAAATACAGTTGTTGTTATTGTTGTTGCTGTTATTAGGCAGTCTCACTCTCTCGCCCAGGCTGGAGTGCAATGGCACACCATCTCAGCTCACTGCAACTTCCACCTCCCAGGTTCAAGCGATTATCGTGTCTCAGCCTCCCAGGTAACTGGGACTACACACCACCACACCCGGCTAATTTTTGTATTTTTAGTAGAGATGGGGTTTCACCATGTTGGCCAGACTAGTCTTGAACTCCTGACCTCAGGGGATCTGCCCACTTCGGCCGCCCAAAGTGCTGGGATTACAGGTGTGAGCCACCATGCCTGCCAAAACAGAATATTTTTTAAATGCAAAAAGGCTAGGCAAGTTTCACTACTCTCAATGTCTTACACTAGTTACTTACCTAGTTCCTGAAGGCATCTGAGTCTGTGCTATCAGCTTGACATGGAAAAGCCACATTTAGGTACAATTTTACCACACTACCTCGGTGGCCTCATTTGTTTAAAAAAGAAACAAGGATAATATTATCACCCTGAGATAATTCTTTTTAATTGGGCAAAACTTCATTCTGCAAAATAGAATGAGTCTTCCTTCTAAGAGATTTTTATAAGCAAATAAGATAACATGAAAAAGTTTTATCTTGGAAGTTATGTTATTTTACAGACAAGGAACAGAAGTCTACACACATTCAAATAAACTTATCCACAGCTAGTTCTTTCCTGCCATTATTCATTCAGATAATCTACTTTGAAAGTATTCAACATATACTGAGGAAGGAAAACAGAGAAGAGAAAATTGGATGGATGTCAAGAGCAGCCTAGATTATAGCCAAAAGCATAAGGACTAAAATCATATCATACACAAATGAAAAAGAGGGAATCACCTCCAAACCAACATTAAGAGAAGAAATAGTAAATTTCAGCTATGACTAATCTCCTTTTGAACCATATTTCAATAAACACCTGGTTTACTGAAATCAAATTTATTACCAATTTATAATAAAATGTATTATACTGTTCTTTAATATAATGTCTTACCTCTCCAGCGAGATTCAATGGGTCTAAGGTTCATTACCTATATCCCTTTTATATGCCTCACAACATATGAAGGTAACGTTCAACACAAAGCAGAAAATTTAATATATGAAGGACAGCTGAAATGCAGTGCTCTAACTTATTACTTTCAATACTTCAGATTCATAAGCACAGTAATACAGTGAAATGATTCTCAATACCTTACCTTCATATCCGCCCTATTGCAGACAAAAAAACTGATGGGGATCTTTTGACTGACATTAGCTTTCTGCATAAGTATTTACTTTGTGAGGGTTAGTATTTAAGCCAACACTCAGTGATGGGAAAATAAATGAGTTGTGTAATTTGAATTTTAGCATTCTATTAATAAACCACAAATGGATGACAGGTCAGACTGGTACAAAATTCATTTGTGGAATTCATTCTGGCAGTCATTTGTGATGTTACAGGTAGAACCCTGTAAATTCTGATTCTTCCAAATCTATTGTGGACAACAGGTCAGACTGTACACACCACACTGCTTGAAATCTGATTCATAACCAATGCCTAACATGTCCCATCAAACGAAAACGTGGGATGTGGTATCACGAGGCATAGTAAATATTTTAGGTTGTTTAGGAAAAAAGACAGTATCAAGGATATTATGTAGGTATTTACATAATGAAAGAAAAATTTCCACAATTTTTATCTACAAATTCAAAATATAATAATTCAGTAATTTTTCTGTAATACAGGTCTACCAATGAGAAGAATAAAATTATTTTTGTAAGATAATATTTTAATTGGGAAAATTTTAATTAACTCACCACAGGTGAAGAGCTATCCCTGTTTGGCTAACGAATGAGCCACTCAAAAACTTTCCTTGTCAGTGAAGAGCCTCATTTTCATTTTTGATTTTTAAGAAATTCTGCTGTGATCAGATATTCCATCTTAAACTTTCTTATTTCTGATTTTTGCTTTCCTGTGAGTTGGGAATAATGTAATCAGTGCTTAGTCTGGGGTTGTCAACATAACATTGTACCCTTTCAGCACAGCTATAACACCATGCTTTGCCATCTAACTCAAAACAAAATGTACTCTGCTGTAAAAGCATGACATTTAAAATCCGTTCACTCTTCTTTGAAATGATAGGTATGCAATCTTTTGGAAAATTTTTTAAATTTTAAATGTTGTGCTACAGCCATACACATCCCTATCAAGTTATAGCTGCATCACTGCAATCTGTAATGCACCAAAAAGCAGTACACAGTCTTTGTCACAACTACTCAGTTTTCCCATTATAGCACGAAAGTAGTCACGGACAATACATAAATGAATGTACATGGCTGTGTTCAAATAAAAATTTCTAAACACAAATTTACACTTAAAATATTTTTTTTTTCTTTTTCTTTGAGTTTTCGCTCTTATTCCCCAGGCTGGAGTGCAACAGCGCAATCTTGACTCACTGCAACCTCTGCCTCCCAGGTTCAAGAGATTTTCCTGCCTCAGTCTCCCAAGTAGCTGAGATTACAGGCAACTGCCACCATATCCAGCTAATTGTTTTTGTATTTTTAGTAGAGATGAGGTTTCACCACGTTGGTCAGGTTGGTCTCCAACTCCTGACCTCAAGTGACCTGCCCACCTTGGCCTTCCAAAGTGCTGGGATTACAGGCGTGAGCCACCACACCCGGCCTCTAATAATTTTCATATGTCACAAAATATTATTTTTTCCCAACTATTTAAAATATAAAAATCATTCTTGGCTCACGGGTCATACAAAACCATGCAGTTGGTTGTATTTAGTTCATGGGCCAGTTTGCCAATCCCTGATCTAAAGCAATGCCCAATAATTAACAAGCCCCACACACAAGCACAGAATCTTCAATCAGAACTGTATTGCCTCATTCAAGTGGGGAGACATCCAAGGATCATCTATTGCTTGGGGAAACCTATGAAACACAAAGATCAAAAGAAAAAAAAACAGAAAGTAAAACAGATAATAAAGGGAACACAAGATAAACAAGAGCAGGCAGAAGCAAGCAGTAAAATAAGATGTCAAAAACGTTATATAATGATAGCTGGGCATAGTGGTGCACGTCTATAATTCCAGCTACTACAGAGGCTGAGGCAGAAGAATCACTTGAATCCAGGAGACGGAGGTTGCAGTGAGCCAAGACCGCACCACTGCACTTCAGTCTGGGCGTCGGACCGAGATTCTGTCTCAAAAAAAAAAAAGTTACATAATGCAATTATCAAATATAAATATGGAATCAGTATACCTGAAATGTTTCAAAAGTAAAAAGTCAAATGAAAAATAACATAAAATAGGTATTTTGCCTAGGGAAGAAAAACATTTGTATCCTCAGAGAAAGAAGATACTAAGTCCACAGAAAAAGAATAGAATCTTATAAAAATACAACCTAAGCAAGGAAGCTCTTAGAAATGTACCACGTAGGCCAGGCGCGGTGGCTCATGACTGTAATCCCAGCACTTTGGGAGGCCAAGGCAGGTGGATCACCTGAGGTCAGGAGTTTGAGAGTGGCCTGGCCAACATGGTGAAACCTCGTCTCTACTAAAAATGCAAAAAAATTAGCCAGGCGCGGTGGCACGAGCCTGTAGTTCCAGCTACTCAGGAGGCTGAGGCACGAGAATCACTTGACCCAGGGAGGCAGAGGTTGCAGTGAGCTGTCCAGTCTGGGTGATAGAATGAGACTCCATCTCAAAAAAAAAGAAAAGAAAGAAATGTACAATGTAATTAATAAACTGGATAAAAGGGTTAGAGATAAGGACAAGGAGATCTTTCAGAACGTCAGCTGAGCAAGAAAACAAAGGGAAGGAAACTATAAAAGATAGGGGAGAATATGAACCTAGGAGAGCCAACATGAAATAGTAATAGTTCAAAAAGAGCGGGAGGTGGGGAAGGACCTTCTGAAAAAAATGTAAAGTTATCTTACTATAAATGAAGATTATAAGACTAAATGAAAAAACACAATGAATTTTTAGAAACTTTTAGAGAAAAAAAATCAATAGAAGCACATCACTGTATTTCAAAACAATGATAAATAGATGAAGAGATCCAAGACATAAAAAGATCTCAAGAGGTAAATAAACAAATGAAACCCAACCGGGGTTGTACAAACGAGCAAAATTAGAGTAGCATCAGCAACACTGATTTAAGACACTGGAAGATATGCCTTAAAAGTTCTGAGGAAAAAAGTTTTAACCCAGAATTTCATATCTAGCCAAGTAATCATTTAAGAAGAGAGTAGAATAAAGAAAACTTCAAAAATGCAAAGGCTCAGAAACTATACTCTTAGTGACTCTTCTTTAGAATGTACAAACAAGGGAGTAAACAAAGAATGGGAGACATGGGAGCCCAGGGCCTGTGTAATTTATTAACCAGATCAAGACTCACCTTCATAAAACTGACTTGAACGACTACAACCTCAGTTATTAGGGTGCATAAGCAAAGAACAGTGAAATTAAAAAAAAAAAAATTCTGACCAACAGCATGGAAATGAAGAAATCTGTCACTGCCGGGTTCAGGGTAAGGAAAAAATTTTTCTCCTGAGAATTTCCTTTTTTTTCCCCCCACACCCACACTGTGTGTAATTCTAAGAATTTTTAATTACAGCCAGCCTATAAGGTAAACACTAAATCAACATCTGACAATACTAAGATACAGTAAACTAAGAGTCTGCTTCAGTAACTTCTGTGTTGATGGCACCTGACAGAAGCAAATGCAAAACACCCTTTGGAGGTTTGTTCCCTAAAACCAGTCTGGCAGATTTCATAAAGCCCTGGTGAACAGGCTCACTGTCTAAAACTATAAAATACAGGAGGACGCCACCCACAACAAACACGAGCAGGCAGAAGAAAGTAGTAAAATAAGACATCAAGAACATCAGATGATGGAATTATAAAATATAAATACGAAATCAGTATACTTGAGACATTTAAAAAATAGGTCGGACACAGTGGCTCACACCTGTAATCCCAGCACTTTGGGAGGCCCAGGCAGGCAGGTCACTTGAGCTCAGAAGTTCAAGACCAGCCTGGCCAACATGGTGAAACCCTGTCTCTACTAAAAATACAAAAATGAGCCAGGCGTGGTGGCATGCACCTGTAATCCCAGCTACTTGGTTGGCTGAAGCAGGAGAACTGCTTGAACCTGGGAGTCGGAGATTGCAGTGAGCCAAGATCACGCCATTGCACTCCAGCCTGGGCAACAAAGTGAGACTCCGTCTCAAAATATACACTCAAAAACATTCATGGAAGACTTAAGCAAATGCAGAGGCATACCATGTTTATAAATAGGCAGACACCATAAAGACATTTTCTCCCAAATTGATTTACATATTCAAAGCAATTCCAACAAAAACACTGACAGGTTTTTTTGGTTTGTTTTTTTCTTTTCTTTTTTAAAGAGATGGTGGCATCTCTCTGTGTTGCCCAGGCTGGAGTACAGGTGCTATTCCCAAGTGCAATCATAGCACATTACAGCTTCAAACTCCTAGGCTCAAGTCATCCTTCTGCCTCAGCCTCCTGAGTAGCTGGGACTACAGGCAGGTACCACCACACACTGCTTAAGAGGTTTTTAAAATGAACTTTCACAAGATGAACTTTCACAAGATAATACATTTTAGTATAAGAGTGAGCAAAAGGTGAATGGCCAAGGTTTGTCTTGGAAAAAGAAATTTTTTAATAAAAAAAAAGGAGCTAAGGGTCAAGATCAGTTGAGATAATCTTGAAGATGACCAAGGTACATGTAGAGAGGGCAGTAAAATTACCTTAATGAACAAAACTTACTGCTTATTATAAAGCTACTAAGAACAGCCAAAAAATAAATAAAAGGAGAAAAAACTAAAAACATGAAAAGACAGCTCTCTAAAAAAAAAGTGTATCCGTTATCTATTGCTATGTAACAAATTACCTCAAAAATTAGTAACTTAAAACAATAATTCTCATAGCTTTATTGAAACAAGAATTTGGGAGGGACCTGGCAGGCAGTTCTGGCTTAGTGCCTCTAAGAAGGCTGCAGTCAAGATGTCAGCCAGGACTGCAGTCATCTGAAAGCTTGATTGGGATAGAGAATCTACCTCAAAAGTGGCTTTCACATGGCTGGCACGTTGGTCCCGGGTTTTTGCAGAAGACCTCAATTTTTCTCCATATGGCCTCTTTAAAGGACTACTAGAGTATCTTTCACAGAATGGCAGCTGTTTTTCACCCAGAATGAGGGATCCAAAAAGCAAGGAAAAAGTTGTATATATGCCTTTAATGACCTGGCCTCAGAAGTCACTATTAATTCTAATATATTCTCTTGGTCACGGAGACCAGCCTTGAGCAACAGGACAGCAACCAAAGAATGGTGTGAGTAATAGGAGAAAAGGAACAAGGAGCCATCTTAGAGGTTGGCTACCACACCAAGCCATAGGCTCAGAATACATCTTCAACCTAAATCATCAACAAAGGATCAGTATACAGAATTTGTCAAGAATTCTTGTAAATCAAAACAGAAAATGTAAGCAATCTAAAGAAAAACATAAAACACATGGACAAATAATTCACAAAAGGAACATAAATAGCAAATAATAAGCATTCAAATGTACTCGTTAGTACCATACAGTGCATGCCATTTACTCATCACTGGGGAATAGGCTTTAAATATTTTTCTAAAAATGGTATATTTATGTTCATCCATCCTTGTTCTTTTTCCCGCTTCCCCTTGAGTCCAATGCCAAGGGATAGAAGTGCAATTTGTGGCCAGAGACAAGAGGTTAATTTACCTATCATCCTGAGCGCAATCTCTGAAGTTGGCTTAGACAGCCATAAACATGAAAAAAAATCAGTAAATCTATAGTGAGCTATTTTTAAAAGTTTAACTTCGGTTAATAAGTACTTTCTTCATTTTTACATTTTATTGACGGGAGGCTTTTTCTGAACTGTTACGGGTACTCCAAAATGCAAAACTATAAATGTATAAATCTGCCACCTATTATTTTATGATCTGACATTCTTCCCACTAGCCCAAAGACTCTGAGACATTATCATGTTCTTAATGTCCGTTAACAGAGCAGGGCTTAAACTTTCTGGTCTCAGGACCTCTCTTACAGTCTTAGTTATTGAGGAACACAAAGAGCTTTTGTTTAGATGGGGTATGACCATCAAATATGTTTTAAATGTATTTTAATTCATTACAAAATGAATTAAAAATGAATCTTAAATTTTAAAATGTTAAAATGACGTTTATTTTATTACTAGTTTTATTTGTTTTCTGAGACAGTCTCACTCTGTCACCCAGACTGGAGTGCAATGGCATGATCACAGCTCACTGTAGCCTCAACTCCCAGACTCAAGTGATCCTCCCACCTTAGCCTTCAAAAGTGCTGGGACTATAGGCATGAGCCACCATGTCCAGCACAACAGGTTTAAACAACATTTTTAAAAATCAGAAATAACTGTATTTCCTAAAACAAAAAAATTAATAAAGAGTGTTATTGTGCTAAATTTTAAAGATCTCTTTAACATGTGGTTTCATAGAATATGGCTGGATATATGCTTCTGCATTTAATGTTTTGATACATTGTTTCTTTGAAGAATATAAAGAAAATCTGGCCTCAGACAACTAAGTATCTAAGAAAAGGGAAGAGCAGATTTTAATAGCCTTTTCAGATCACTGTGTGGATATTTTTATTTGATACAACACAAAAACTTAAGTATATTTATTTTTTAAACATCAGTTGCAATATGGCATCTCAAACCTTAACAATAAACTTTACTACTCTCTTGCATTAAAATCTATTTATTGGCCAGGCTTGGTGGCTCATGCCTGTAATACCAACACTTTGGGAGGCTGAGGTGGGCAGATCAACTGAGGTCAGGAGTTCAAGAACAGCCTGGTCAACATGGCTAAACCCCACCTCTACTAAAAATACAAAAATGAGCTGGGCGTGGTGGCGTGTGCCTGTAATCCCAGCTACTTGGGAGGCTGAGGCAGGAGAATTGCTTGAACCCAGGAACCCAGGAGGTGGAGGTCGCAGGGAGCCAAGATTGTGACACTGCACTCCAGTTTTGGCAACAAAGCAAGACTCCATCTGAAATAATAAAATAAAATACAATCTATTTATTATTGCTCTGTTTTGCACTTAACATCATGCATTGGTCATTTAGAATATATTGCAATAAGCTACGCAGATCTTTGAAATGTTGACATTACACAGTATCAAAAAAATTCACGTTCATTAATATCACCACCAATGTCTTCAGAAAAGTCTTTAAATACTGAGAAACTGACCAGCTCGTGGCAGCAAACACCAATTTTCCAAAAATTCTAATTTTCATTTAAAATCTCGATTTTTATCACTGGCAACATATGTCAGTTGTTTTCCTGGAAATGACAGGCTCAATTCATTCACTTTTGAGAAAATGGCTGCCAAATACCCATGCCTAAAAACCACAGTTTGTCAATCATTATTTCAAGTAAAAATAGTTTTCTATGAAAAAAAGCAAATTCAGCTTGGAACTCAAAAAACTACACAAGTACTTTTCCTGCACTTTCGTAAGCAGCAGAAGCATTTTAGGCACATTTCCCATTTCATCACGCAGAGCTTTAAAGATCAAAATTTAATATAGTAATTGTTACTGTTTCATAAAGGATATTAAGTGACAATGGATAGGTTTATTTTTTTTTTTTCTCTAAATGTGTGAAAGTAAATATGCAATGACTTTTAGTATGGCTTGGAGCCACTATCTTTTTTTTTTTTTTTTTTTTTTTTTAAAGACAGGGTCTCATGCCATTGCCCAGGCTGGAGTACAATGGCACAATCACGGCTCGCTGCAGTCTCGACACTCCCTGACTCAGGCGATTCTCCCACTTCAGCCTCCTGAGTAGCTGCGACTACAGGCACACACTACCATGCCTGTTTAATTTTTCTGTATTTTTTGTAGAGACAGGGTTTCCTCATGTTGCCCAGACTAGTCTCCTACTCCTGGACTCAATCAATGCACCCACCTTGGCCTCCCAAGTGGAGTCACTCACCACCTTAATTCATGCAGAGGTGACGGCAGTTTTATCCATCATTGCTTTTGCACCGTTAATATAAATGTCAGCACAGTGAATAAGGTAAATATTAAATTAGTGTAATTATGAAAATAGTTTTAAACTTGTGCACCTCTAAAAGAGTCTCAGTGACATGGTCACTACCTTAACCCCCACCCTAGCATTCTGTGGACCACACTTTGAGAATCACTGCTTTAAGGGATTCTCATTTAGGACCCATTGAGAGCAGCCATGAGAAAAGTAAAAGTAATTAAAGTCCCCCAACTAGGGCTACTGATGTACAAATACTAGACATTATAAAGACTTAGGATTTAGGGCATTAGTTTATAAATTTTTACAAGTTCTAGGTAACTAGAAAGATTCGGAACTCAAATGATTTATCATGCATGCTGTACACATGAGTAGACATCAGAAAAGCCTTTAAAACCACAATTTACGCCCCTGCCTCTTCTTTCTGTTTACTGTGAGATACAGTCACAAAGGCAATGGGGGGACAAATGAAAAATTACCGAAATCACACTACTGCAATTTATTGGGGGCTTCCCATGTAAGCTCCCAATAAATGCACCTTGCAACACATTAACTTTCTTAATTCTCACAAAAACTCTATGACATAGATATAATTATTACTCCCAGTTTACAGATGTTAAGTAACTTATCCACGGTCATTCCAGTACTAAATGGCACAGCTCAAAAATCAAGTCAGGTAGTTTGACCACAATGCTAGACAGAAGTTGTTAGGAAGTATTTCAGCAATCTCGGATACATCTTCAATGACTAGTTGTTGGTGTAATACCACATGATCATTCAAACACTCAAGCTTGTTTCTGTTGAAGAGGACAGTCAGAAAAAGTAGAGCCTAAAAAGTCCCCAAACCAGTTGAGTCACACTGAGGCTAGAACTGTCATATAGTATACACACTCCAGGGATAAGAAATTCCAAGGGCTCAAACAGAAGACTCCTCAGAGTGGCTCAGCATGGTCTGTGATAAACAGAAACACTATGAGGAAGTGCTTTTCACACTACACTCAAGAAGTTTTCCCTCCCACTTACAAGACTGTTGCCATCTTGGACTTTTCATAGTAAGATTTTTGTTTTGTTTTGTTTTGTTTTGCTTTTGAGATGGAGTCTCACTCTGTCACCCAGGCTGGAGTGCAGTGGCATGATCTCAGCTCACTGCAACCTCCGCCTCCCAGATTCAAAGGATTCTCCTGCCTCAGCCTCCCAAGTAGCTGGGATTACAGGCACCTGCCACCATGCACGGCTAATTTTTGTACTTTCTGTAGAGACAGGGTTTCGCCATGTTGGTCAGGCTGGTCTCGAACTCATAACCTCAAGCGATCTGCCCGCCTCGGCTTCCCAAAGTGCTGGGATCACAGGCATGAGCCACTGTGCCCAGCCCATAGTAAGTTGAAGAATTCAGTAACGGAATGATTTTTCCATGGTGATTCCTCTATTACTCCCCACAAACTATAAGGACATTAAACGTACGTACATACAGAACGTTAGCATAAAAGACAATAGAATCATAGAACCTAACAGGATAGGAACTCAGCCTCTTCACAGTGCAAAAGACCTGGAGAGACTTCCTAGGTTCCTTGTACATAGCTACTTAATAGCAGAACCCAGGCCAGGCGGTGCCTCACGCCTACAATCCCAGCACTTTGGGAGGCCAAGACGGGTGGATCACTTGAGGTCAGGAGTTCGAGACTAGCCTGGCCTACGTGGCGAGATCCTGTCTCTACAAAAAATACAAAAGAATAGGTGGGCATGGTGGCAGGCACCTATAATATCAGCTACTGGGGAGGCTGAGGCAGGACAATCACTTGAACCCAGGAGGTGGAGGTTGCAGTGAGCCAAAATCGCGCCATTGCACTCCAGCCTGGGTGACTAGAGCAAAACTCTGTCTCAAAAAAAGAAAAAAGGCAGAACCCAATGCAACTTAATACCAATTCATTTCTTCAACTGTGTCATTGTGCCATCTCACAGGTAGCCTCATCTCCTTCAAGAGTTCATCTGAGAGTTTGTTCAGATGCATCAATATGATTCCTATTTTAAAAAATTTTTTTTAGAGACAGGGTCTTACTATGTTACACAGGCTGATCTTGAACTCTTGGCCTCAAGTGATCCTCCTGCCTCAGCCTCCTGAGTAGCAAACCTGTATTTTTATTGATAAAGTATAAAATTATATATATCCACTACTGACAGCTATTCTGCCTCAAAAAAAGTATAAAATTATATATATCCACTACTGACGGCTCTTCTGCCTCTACCTAAAAAAGCACCCCCAAAACAATCACAAAAGTACTCTAAGAAGCGCACTACTGAGATTCAATATTAACTAATTTATCTACTTTGATTTTGCAAATACTCCAACGGTAAACAGATCATACTTTCTCCTCAAAATATTTAAATCCATCTTCCTCAAAGTGTGGTGGTACCAAAAGCATCAAAATCACAGGGCACCTGTTAAAAATGCAGGCACATGGAGTCATCACCAAATCAACGAAACCAGTCTCTGAAGAAACTCCCAAGTTAGCATTTTAATAAGCTCTCCAGTGATTCTTATTTACTCAAAACTTATTGAACAGTCTACAATATCCTAGTGCAAAATGAGACGGGTAAGTAAACAAAAATAAACATTTTGGATTTTAGCTGTGCTACAAAGAAAAAAGATGATGTATGAGAGAGCGACCTGGAGGACTACTTTAAAATGAGAAGTCAAACTCTGAGGAGACATTTGAAGTGAGGAGCCCTTCATTCAAGACAGTGGTTCTCAAACTTAAGCGTGAATCAGAATCACCTGGAGAGCTTGTTAAACGAGACTACTGGTCAGGAGGTCTGGAACGGCCAAGAATCTGTATTCCTAACAAGGTCACAGATGATGCTGATGCTGCTGGTCTAGGAACCACACTCTGAGAACTGTTGATCTAGAGAGAGCAGCCAGACAGTGTGAATAAATGTATTAAGAGAAAATAGGAAAAACACCAGTTACGAAGGAGGGCATTATACCCATCTTTGTTTCAAAATCACTGGAAAAGACGGTGAATTAAAACCACTAGTTATGATCTCCAGACCAGAGAAGATGATATCTGATGTTGATCAGTAATATCCTATATTGTTGAATCATTTCTCAGTTACAAAGTGTTTTCGCATTTATTATTTGCCTTATTGAGATGTAAGTAAACGACTATTAGCTACATTTTAGAAGTAAACTGAAGGACAAAAACAGTATGAATTTCCTTTAGCGTAAAACAGTTAAGGAGCTGAAATATGTCCCCTAACACCCAATCTAGTGTTCTTTCCAGCACAGCTTGATCTTTTTAAACAGCAAAGCAGAATGGTATATAGGAGGTTAATACTGACAAATTACTTTCCAGACTATCTAAAAACACAGTGGATGGCTGGGCACGGTGGCTCATGCCTATAATCCCAGGACTTTGGGAGGCTGAGACAGGCAGATCATTTGAAGCCAGGAGTTCAAGACCCGTCTGGCCAATATGGCAAAACCCCATCTCTACTAAAAATACAAAAATTAGCCAGGCATGGTGGTGTGCACCTGTAATCTCAGCTACTGGGGTGGCTGAGGCACAAGAATCGCTTGAACCTGGGAGGCAGAGGCTGCAGTGAGCTGAGATCAAGCCACTGCACTCCAGCCTGAGCAACAGAGTGAGACTGTCTCAAAAAAAAATTTTTTTTAATAAAAAACATGGTGGATTCCAGACTCAATTTGTTTTAGATATTCGTTGACAGCAATATCCCTTAAGACTGACAGTATTTGGTTAGTCCCTTCCACTTACTCATCCTCCTTCAAAAAGAAAGGATAAAGAAATGAAGAGGGGATTATGATTCTCTCTCCTTCATAAATTTCAGATAGCCAATTTCATAACCTCAGTCCCTCAGCCACATCAGTCAAACATAATCTGCATCTCTGGGTTCCCTCTAAATCTCTCACCTAACCCAGGTTCCCACAAGAACACTGAATCCTATGGGTCTTACTATGCTCATGGGTGCACAGACCATGAGCGGTTATTCTCTAAACACCCATTAACAATTAGTAGCTTCTCCAACCACCAAAGCCTTATTCTTAACATTCTTACCTACATGTCCCAATAATGCCAGAAACCCAAAACAACCCAAACTGAAAACATTTTATCCTCCCTCCACCCCAGGCCTTACCCTCACCCCAGCCTGCTTCAGCGTCTGAATACGTATAATTAATAGCACTGCTATTCACCAAATAAAAAATGTGGAATTCTACATGTTTGTCTCCCTCACACTAATTTCAATACAATCCCCCCGTCCCTCCATTCCCACAGCCACTTACTAATAGTTACTACTATTAATATACTAGCTACCATTTCATTAGTAACTACCACGTACTAATTACACATTTTATCTTACTTCATTTCTCTCAATAACCCTATGAGTTTATGTACTTTTTTCCCCCGTTTCACAAATGAGAAAACTGAAGCTAAGAAAAGGTCACTGCCCAAGTGTAGAAGATGGCAAAGGAGATTTCCAAACACTACCGTTCCCCCAAACCAAAATGCTTCATTCTGTAATACCTGATATCATTTCTTTACTATCCATTCCAAATGTTAATTTCTTACCTAGATTACTGCCAAGATTCTCCTAACTGGTCTCCCTGTCTCCAGCCTTGCCTTCCCTCCTCCCTCAAGTGCCCTAAGTGATCCTTTTGGATCAGAAATCTGATCCATTTATTCTCTTGATATAAAAACCCTCCAGGAACATCCTTTAGTCCACAATGTCATGGATACACTCTACAGGATGAATTCCAAGCCCTTTAGTACAGGTCCACAATCCCTTACCTAGAGTTCCGAAATTCAAAAGCTTTGAAATTTTATTTTATTTTTCATTAGTTTGCACCAGAATCCACTGTGAGTGTTGGGAGATTATTTATTGTCTATTTATCCCATTAGTGTGACATTCATGTGTTTCAATGCAGAAACATTAACGTGTTTGATACAGAGTTAATTCAGACCCTGAAAAAAGTCTCACATAAGAGACCTTGCCAGAAAAAAGAAAAATCCCAAAATATTCTGAAGTTCAAAACACACCTGGATCCCAAGAGTTTAAGAGACTTTGAAACCTTTATCTATTCAGCCCATCAATCCAATCTAATTTCCACCAATCACCTTACACATTCTTTAGTTCCAGGGATGTAGAAGGGTGCCCTGTGCCCTGAATACCCTCCAACCCAGTGAGGTACTCATTCAAGAAACCTGTTCATGGATTTCCTTTCCTGTGAAGTTTCCCTGACCTTTCCTCTATTGTGCCACAACCATTGTACTGAATACCCTCCTCCACTGCTGCAAGTTATATAGGTTTCCCCTGTTAGACTGTGAATGAAGTCTTCATTGAGTACTTTATTCAGTCTTAGCACAGTGCCCCAACACTAGGGGCTCATTAACGTCCAATGAGCTAAAACAAATTCATGCCCAGCTTTCCCTAACTCTCAATTTCCTTCGAAGTTCATTTCTCCTTCATCCCCAAACCTTAGGATTTTCCCTAACCATGCAGTCCGCTTTCCGAGTTTCACCTTCCCAATGTCATCTTACAATTTTCTGTCAGGTGCCTTCTCTGTACCCCAAGCCCTCCAACATATTTTATCCACCTCCATTTAATCCATAGTGGTCCTCTGTCCTATCTGCGAACAGGCCAAGTCCCCTCCCTCCAAAGCAATCCATCTTCACTGCCCTTACCTCTTACCTACTCCCTCAACATCTCGCTGGCCCGGGCCCTTCCAGCCAAAACGCTTCTCACAACGTGTTTCCCAAATCCCCCTTCTCTGACTGTACGGGTCTGCCAGCTCCAGAACCAGCAGCGCTCGGCCGGGTTCCGCACATCACAAACCTCGCAGCCAGCGTCCCCTCCCCCAGCCTCTCGCAGCCGGCACCCCTCCCTTCATGCTCCCCTTATCTCTTGCGGTCCAGCTTCTCTGGAAAGTGTCCCAGGGGCGAGTCTTTCACCTTAGAGACCCCTCGGGATCGCGCCTGTCCGAGCAGCCCCAGGCCCCAGCACCTCCGTCCCCAGCTCTTCCAGGGTTGCGCAAACCCTGTGCGGCCCAGATGCCAGACAGGGCCTCCGGCTCACCTTGCTGGATGTCGCCGTTGCTGCCCCCCGGGATGGGTACGCTGAGCTGGCGCTCCGGCTCCGGCAGGCAGCGCAGGCAGAAGGAGTGAAGACAGGGCAGCAGCTTGGGCTCCGCCTCACGCCGGCTCTGCAAGCTCTGCTGACACACGGCGCAGGTGTCCAGGAGCGAGGCTGGCGGTCCAGGAGGCGGCCCCGCTGAGGGACCCGGAGCGGGAGCCGAGGCTGGAGCTGGAGCCGGCGTCGATACCGCGCCTCCGGGAACTGCAGGGCCCACTGAGGCCGCAGGGGATGAAGCAGCCTGGGCAGAGCCCGAGGAGGCCGCAGCCACCCCCCCGTCGTCGGGCCCGGCCGCGCCGCCCTCAACGCCGGCCCTGCCGCCTTCCTCCTCCTCCTCCTCCACCAGCACCGCGGTGAGAGGCGGCTCCGCCTCCTGCGCCGCGGGCCCGGCGGCCCCAGCAGTTACCGGCGCGCTGCCGCTGCCCCCGCCGCCGCTCTCAGCCTCGCCGCCGCCTTTGTTTTCCGCCATGTTTTCCTCTTTGAACCCGCCGGACCGCCCCGCGCCGCCCGCCGCCCGCGTCGCCGCCGCCGCCCCCAGCCCCAGCCGCAGCCGCAGCAAGAGCGGCAGCCGAGAGCGAGCGAGAGAGCAAACCAACGAGAGCGCGCGCGCACGCGGCGCCCCCGCCCTCGCGTCGCGCGTTTGAAGGAGGGCGGTTGCGGCACGCGCACGTACGCACGGACGTCCTCCCGAGGGAGGCGGGAACTCGGTGCGCGGGCGCGGAGCGGTCCGGCACCCTCGAAACCAGTTCCTTGCGTCAGTGCCGCGGCTGTTTAACCCGAAAGGAGCTTTTAAAGCCAGAGGCGGTTGACGCTGGGTTGCCTGTGGCTGGGGTTGGTTATGAATTCCGATACAGCTGTGGTGCGTACGGAAGGGTGGAAGCCGGACCGGTTCCGGTTGTTGCGAGCGTGTCCCGGGCGTCTTCGCGGAAGCTTCACCCGCCGCGCCGCTCGATCACCGGGGCCTCCTGGGTCTCTGCTGTGCGTAGACCAGCCGCGTTCCTTTGGGTGGCTGTGGAGCACTAAAGCGGGGCTTTGTTTTTTTGTTTTTGGGTTTTTGTTTGTTTGATTTTTGTTTTTGTACTGAGGATCTACCAGAAATAGGCTGAAAAGACCGAGTGAGGAAGAAACTCTTTAACAGCTATTTTTGGCATCTTGAGGTGATTCTCAGGAGTTGCTAAGTATCAGAATCAACGGAGGAGTTTTTCAAAGCAGAGGTGCCAGGACCAGTCCCCAGACCTGAATCAGGAAGTGAGGGAGAGAGCCGACGGAGAGGGAGAAGTCCCTTCAGCTGATTCTAATGTATGTCAGTTTGGAGAGCCACGGATTGTAACCAATACTGCGTCCTTCTGAGGTCCCACTTTAAGTGTCCTGGTTTGAGCTGGGTGACAAATGCCCTTACAACAATGGTAGTATAAGCTTTCAGGCCGGGCATGGTGGCTCAAGCCTGTAATCCCAGCACTTCGGGAGGCCGAGGAGGGCAGATCACTTGAGGTCAGGAGTTCGTGGCCAGCCTGGCCAATACGGTGAAACCCCGTCTCTACTGAAAATATAAAAATCAGCCGGGTGTGGTGGCGGGCGCCTGTAATCCGAGATACTCAGGAGGCTGAGGCAGGAGAATTGCTTGAACCCGGCTGGAGGCGGAGGCTGTAGTGAACCGAGATTGTGCCACTGCACTCCAGCCGGGCAACAGAGCGAAACTCCGTCTCAAAAATAAATAAATAAATAAATAAATAAATAAATAAATAAAACCTTTCAGAAAGTTGCCTTTTTATTTGGGGAAAAAAAAGGTATTTGGAGGATTTTACGTAGTGCAACAACTGTTTTAATGTTAAGATCATGAAATGCTTTAGTGTTAAGATCATGAAATGCTCTCCTGTTAGTGTTCCCAAGAAAGGTGCTGTAAGTCCTTAAACCACGTGAAAACTTTTTTTTTTTTTTTTCTTGAGACCTCGTTTATCGCCCTGGCTGGAGTGCAGTGGCCTGATAACATTTCACTGCAGCCTCGACCTCCCAGGCTCAAGCCATGCTCCTCCCAATTACCTGGGACCGTAGATGCAGGCCACCACGCCTTAGCTGATCTTTTTTTTTCCCCCTTGCCTTGAAGAGGCTGGGGTCTCACTATGTTGCCCAGGCTGAAGCTCCTGGGCCTGAGCGATTGGCCCACCTCAGCCGCTGGAAGTGCTGGAATTACAGGCATGAGCCACTGCGCCCGGCCTCCTGAAAACTTTTAAAAATTTATTCAAAAATATTTCCTGACCTCTTTATTGTCGTAGTGTTTTAGATATACACTGGGATTACAAAACAGAGGCGCTCCCTGCATTCAAGGGATTTACAATCTAATAGAGAAAGATTGAGAACAGATATATGCCAGGGAGTGGTAAGTGCTGTGAAGAAGAGTAAGTAGGGTAGAAAGGATTAGAGGTGACTGAAGAAGGCCCCTGTTGATCGGATGAAGGAACCTGTCTTGCAGAAGAGCAGGTAGCGGAACACATAGCAAGTGCAAAGGGCCTGAGGGAAACTGATTCTTGGCTTGTTAGAGGAGTAGTCAGTGTGGCTGGAGTGGCTTGAACAAGGGAGAGAATAGTAGGACATGAGATAAGAGAGTTAGTTACTAAGGGAGCCAGATCATGTACAGAAATGGTCTTAAATCTTTTTTTTTAGCTTTTGTACCCTTTAAAAGAATTTTGTAAAGCTGTTTTATTGCCTCAAAACATTGTAAGTTGACTAAATTTTTTCAGAAGTTTAAATAGTTGCAGAATGTAATTTGTGACATTTTGTAATACTGACATTTTAAAATTATTTTAAATAGGAAAGTAAACACTAAAGTTGCTTAATACTATCCATTTTTAAAAGTATACTAAAATATTTTTTTAAACATGAAAAAGTGTTGGAAATGTTTTAATGAGATGGCTGGGAATCTTCCCCCTTCCCCTAATTAGGTTGAGTAGGCATGAATGCATATAACATTGCTAGAATGAGATAAGGTCCTGTATCAACTCCATTTTTCATTGTCACAGACTTAACTCTTGCATTAAAAGCTATATATGTATACGTGTGTATTTACACACTCACATATATGATAGATTAATTCCCTTAAAACTACACTTTTATGTACCCCTTGGAAAATTTTCCTTCACTGAAGTACCCCAGGAGTACTCATACCCTAGCCTTAGGACCACTGAGTCAGATAGGAAGCCTTGGATGGGTTTTGAGCAAAGACTCAAAGCAGAATTGTGGGAAGAGTCACTGTGGCTGCTGCTTAGAGGAATCACCTATAAAGGGTCAGTGGAATAAGGAAGACCAGTTAGGGGGGCTAATAGGGTAATAACTCAGTTGGTTGGACCAGGTTGGAATCTGTAAAGGTGGTGAAAAATATGGCATATAAATCATAAACACTTCTTTTCAAATTCACTTCAAAAAAATAAGTTAATGGACTGAATTTCTCAACCAAAAGTTTTGCTTCCATGAATTTTCTTAACCTTTTGATGCCTGCTACTGTTTGCCTTTATTAAAATCTAGAATAAAAATGTTGTTTTTGAAAACTGTATAATTTGTATAGGAAGGAAACAGCCCCGTGAAGTTCACCGTGTGCTCTGAGAAGGCAGTGCCTGGAGTATAACTCATGAAATAGGATCATTGAAACAGACCCAGCTACATCCATGATTTTCTGTGGGAGCCCAGAAATCTTGCAGGAGAAACTGAAATAAGTCCACAGATGAGGCTGAGATATGATAATGCACAAACCTGTCTAATAGACTGCATAGCATGGGGTTCAGTATGCCCTGGGACAAAATGCTTGGTTTGAATCTGGTTCCATCACCTACTAGCTATGTGATTTAGGGAAACTTACTTAGCTTGCCTCAGTTCCCTCAGTCATGAAAGGGTGTTTGCTACTGGTAGGACCTACCTCAGGGTTGTCTCACAAACAATATTTGTGAAACGTTAATAACAGCACCCAGCACATGGTGAATGTGGATGTTAAAGCAGACCCAGAGTTCCCTGAAGGAAACAGAACTGGCAGGAGAAACCCATGCCACTGAGAAAATTTCGAGAAGAGGAATCATGCTGTGACCCGAACTGAGCAGCAGGTATAGGTAGAGGCTGTGTCCAGCCATTTTCCTGACCTAGGCTACTATCCCTTCTTCCTCTGGTCTGAGCATTATCAGAAAAACACAGTTCTGAAATAATGGAAAGAGCTCTTAGTAGGTTCATAGCAGTTCTGCTATAAAGAAAACTCCTCTAAGTTGCTGGTAAGCAATAGCGGAAGGAGTTTTCCAGTTGTCCAGAAAAGAGAAAGGGCGTTGGAGGTGAGTGACCCAGGTAGGTAAGCAATGCTGAGAACATGGTGTGTCCATCAGCTGGGCACAGGAGGTTAGCAAAAGCAAGGCAGTAGCCGAAGAGTGGCTTGAAGATTTGCAAAGGCTGGTCTGCACCTTCTGGACAGAGTAGCCATGCTGAACAGCAGGAACAGAAGAGTACATGAGAACCAGCAGAAGGATGCTGAGCTGCAGCTGAAATCTGGGGTGTTTCTGTAAATATCCAATACTTGCACTCACCAATGGATGAGGTCAGAGGACCTAAAGGTGACATTTTATCTTTTAAAGTTCACTTCTCAGCTGGGTGTGGTGTCTTCCACCTGTAATACCAGCACTTTGGAGGAAAACAGGAGGATCACTGGAGGCCAGTAGTTCAAGACCAGCCTGGGCAACATAGCAAGACCCCCATCTCTACAAAAAAATTTATTAATACAAATTTTTTAAATAATGTAAAGTTTACTTCTCATCATTCCATGGTGTACCAAGTACAGTTTGACTTCTAGGTACTCTGTTGTCTGAATGAGTTTGAGACCTATTAGTACCAAGAAAAGCAGGACAGATAGCAGAGTTCTGAGTCTAATTATTATCTATTGGCTTTTCTATGTCTCTAAGGCCTTTCAGGGGCACATTGTAATTCTAGTAATAAACACCACATTTGAACAGCAATTTACAGTTGAGAAAATGCTTTCACACACATTATCTCTTAATTTTTGCAACCAGTAAAATATAGCTCAACAATAAATAGACTTCCTTATGTGAATGCACCGTAATATATTATCTGTCTATTCATAGACAATAAGGTTGTTTTAAATTTTTTACTATTATAAACAATACTGTGATAAGCATTGTGATGCATCATTATTTGCATATCTATATTTCTTCTGAATATTCCTAAAAGTAGAATTGCTTATTCAAAGAATATGCCCACTGTAAAAGTTTTTAATATGTAAATTTAAAGTATTCCATGTGGATTATTAAATTGTTTTCATGTATTTTGCTACTATAAATTAAAAAGTGAAATTAACATGCAATTTTTTTCCTTTTTTTTTTTTTCCTAAAGATCCCTATTTCCATGACCAGGCACTCTGGCTCATGCCTGTAATCCCGGTACTTTGGGAGGCCAAGGCTAGAGGGTTACTTGAGACCAGGAGGTTGCAACCAGCCTGGGCAATATAACAAGACCCCCATCTCTACAAAAAATGTTTTAAAAATTAGACAGGTGTGGTGTCATATCTGTAGTCCTAGCTACTTGGGAGGTTGAGGTAGGAGGATCCCTTGAGCCCAAGAGTTTGAGCCTGCAGTGAGCTGTGATCGTGCCACTATACTCTAACCTGAGTGACAGACTGAAACCCTGTCTCTAAAAGTAATAAAATAAAAGTCTATTTCCTCACATCCCATTCATCCCTCAGTCTACTCTGGCCTGGCTTCCACTGCCATCACTTTACCAAAACAGCTTTTGCTAAGGCCACTAATTACTCCCATAATTGTATATCCAGTGAACATTTTTTTGTTGTTGTTTTTTTAGGGACGAATTTCGCCCTGTCGCCTAGGCTGGAGTGCAATGGCGCCATCTTGGCTAACTGCAACCTCTCTCTCCTGGGTTCAAGTGATTCTCCTGCCTCAGCCTCCTGAGTAGCTGGGATTACAGGTGCATGCCACCATGCCCGGCTAATTTTTGTATGTTTAGTAGAGACGGGGTTTTCCCATTTTGGCCAGGCTGGTCTCGAACTCCTGACCTCAGGTGATCCGCCTGCCTAGGCCTCCCAAAGTGCTGGGATTACAGATGTGAGCCACCGTGCCTGGCCTCCAGTGAACATATTTTATCCCTAACCTTACTTGTGTGCTTGGGAGATTTAACACTGTTGGCCGCTCCCCTTTCTGGAATCACTTCCTTGGTTCTCATGACACCACTGTCTTCTGGTTTTCCTCCTGCCCCTTGGATTGCTATTTCTCTTTTACACACTGTCAATGTCGCCAAGACCACACTAAGGTTCTATGGTTTTCTGGAAGAATTCACAGGACTCAGAAAATCTGCTGTGCTTATATTTATTAAAAGTGTGAGGATACAGGTCTGGGCGCTGTGGCTTATGCCTGTAATCCCAGCATTTTGGGAGGCCAAGGAGGGCGGATCACGAGGTCAGGATATTGAGACCATCCTGGCTAACACGGTGAAACCTCGTCTCTACTAAAAATACAAAAAAAAATTAGCCGGGTGTGGTGGCCGGCACCTGTAGTCCCAGCTACTCGGGAGGCTGAGGCAGGAGAATGGTGTGAACCCGGGAGGCGGAGGTTGCGGTGAGCGGAGACCATGCCACTGCACTCCAGTGTGGGCGACAGAGCGAGACTCTGTCTCAAAAAAAAAAAGTATGAATTTACGGATTAAAATCAACAAAGGGAAAAGCACATGAAGGAAAATCCAGGAGAAAACAAACTCAAATGTCTCTTCCCATTAGAGCTCTATGAGCATTAATTCTCATTAATTAGAAGTGTGACTACACATGTGAAGTGTTGCCAGCCAGGGAAACTTACCTAAGCCATAGTGTCCAGAGTTTTTTATTGGGGGTCAGTCACATATGCGTGCAACACCCACATGAGTCACCTCAACTACTCAGACTCCATGCCCTCAGAGGTCAAACTGATACAGTGTGGCCCAAGGCCTCAGGCATACAAAAATACTCATTAGACAGAGTATTCCAAGGACTTGGAAGTTACTTCTCAGGAGTTAGTCAAAGGCAGTTCTACAGACAAGCCTTTCTTTGGAATGTGCAAGGTTTGAGCAATTCAGTTAACCCTTTCCTGAGCACAGACTTATTACATGTTGGGCTTTCTCAAGTCTCAACTTTAGATTCCCTTCTCTTAATTTTCTTTCACTGGGCAAACTCATCCATGCTACAGGTTCATTTCCCATCTATGCAGTGATAACTCCCAAGAGTATCTTCAACCCAGGGCTGTTCTTTGAGGTCCAGGCCCATCTTGACAACTGCCTATTTAATGTTTCCATGTGGATGTTTTAAAGGCATCTCAAACTCAGCATGTCCAAGGCTCAGTAATCTTCCCCCAAACCTCCTGATCTTCTTCCATATTCCATATCTCAGTGGCTGGTACTACATTCTCTTAGTAGCACTAGAAATAAAGATATTTAGAAAATATATCAATTGGGCTGGGTGTGGTGGCTCATGCCAGTAATCCTAGCACTTTGGGAGGCCGAGGTGGGTGGATCACCTGAGGTCAGGAGTTTGAGACCAGCCTGGCCAACATGGCAAAACCCCATCTCTACTAAAAATACAAAAATTAGACAGGCATGGTGGCACGTGCCTGTAATCCCAGCTATGCGGGAAGCCGAGCCAGGAGAATCACTTGAACCCAGGAGGCAGAGGTTGCAGTGAGCCAAGATCATGCCACTGCACACCAGCCTGGGCAACAGAGTGAGATTCTGTCTCAGAAAAAAAAAAAAAAAAATCAACTGGCTTTTTGGATATAGGATGGCAGATTGGATGTAGGATGGGTCATCTTTGAAACCTACAACTTCTGACCCCTTGTATCTAATCTATTACCCAGTCCTGTCAATTTGACTTCCTAAATATTTGTCCAGATCCCTCCATTTGTCTCCATTTCCACTGTCACCACCATATGTCAGCTTAACACCCTCAAAATATCACCCCCTTATCTCTGAGTGCACTGTGACTCCCCTGCAATCCATTGTGAAACTGCAATGAGAGTAATCTTTTCAAAAAGGAACTGATCCCTCCTCCCCCAACCGCCATCCCCATGTCTTCCCGTTGCTCTTAAGACGAGAAACAAAATCCTTAAGGGTTTATGACTTTATCATCTTACCTGGACTTCCTCTTCAACCACACCATGCCCTACTGTCCATTTGCTTTCTACATTCTAGATACATTGGCCTTCAGTTTCTTCACTGTGCTGTGCTCCCTCTTCCCTCAGGCCTTTTGCACATACTGTCCTCTAGCTAGAATGATCATTTCTCCACCCCTTCCCCCTCCCCACCACCCACTTTACAGAATTAATGCCTACTCAAACTTTGAGTCTCAGTTCAAGTAGTACTCCTTCAAAAAAGCTCCTGTCTAAATCAGTTTTCTTTGTTAGATGTTTTCATAGATCCCCATTTGTCTCCTTCAGAGCTATTTGTGAGAAGCAGTATAGTTTAGTGGTTAAGAACAGGGGCCAGACTATCTGAGTTTAAATTCCAGCTCTGTTACCTACTGGCTTCAAGACCTTGGAAAACTTAACCTCTTTCTGCCTCAGTTTCACCATCTATAAGTGTGTATAATAGTTACCAACTATATTCATGTTATATATAATAAGTTGTTTAATGATTAAATTAATACATGGGAAGTATTGAGAACAAGGCCTTACACATAGAAGCACATATTTTCTTTTATCGTTAATGTCTAGATTTGTAATAATGCATTCAGAAGTGTTATTATCTGATTTATAGTTGTCTCTCTCATTAAACTCCATGAAAGCAGAGATGATATCTATTTTTACTGCAAATAAAATTCACAGTGCTGGGCACGTAGGTGCTTATTAAATATTCAAAAAATTAATAAATGATCCTTTTTTTTAGATGGGGCCTTACTCTATTGCCCAGGCTGGAGTGCAGTGGTGAGATCACAGCTCACTACAGCCTTGACCTCCCCAGGCTCAGGTGATCCTCCCACCTCAGCCTCCTGAGTAGCTGGGACTACAGGTACACTCCGCTATGTCCAACTAGTTTTTTGTATTTTTTGTAGAGACGAGGTTTTCCCATGTTGCCCAGTCTGGTCTTGAGTTCCTGGGCTCAAGCGATCTGCCTACCTCAGCCTCACAAAGTGCTGGGATTACAGGCATGAGTCACTGTGCCAAGCCACAATTAAGACTCTTTAAAGTGAATAAAAGAGTTTGCACATATTAAATGTTTTCTGATACTCATTGTGCAAGTCCTCTGAAGAAAGTTTATTTTGTTTAAAAAGATAGGAGAGATTTGACCATGTTTCTGCTTAAGAAAAAGAACCAATAATGATACAGAGTTTGAAAATAAAGGAAAGCAGACTCCCTAGGAATCTGGGAGAAAATGGGGTATAGAACACAGATGAGTAGATTAGCTTTGGACAAGAGGAAGAATATCACTGCTTCCCAGTGAAGGGAAAGAAGACAGAAGAGCACTGTAGTGATGCAGAGAATTCTGTGGCTTGGCAGATGAGGAGGAGAAGACTAGGAAGAGGGTGTACAGCCTCTGTGATAGATGCAAGGCTGTATGCTAGGAGAGGGGACACCAACAGGGTTAGTTTGGCAGTGAGAATTATCTTAGCTGCAAGAAACAAAATTCGTGGGAGGAACAATTATTGAGAAGGCAATCAACATTATCTGCTACGACTGATAAATATTTAAAATAGCACTGAGCTCTTCTTCTTTCCCTTCCCTAGCAATTCAGTCCTGAAGCAATAACATAGGATCAAAAATGTAGGTATCAGGGCCTGGGGTGGAGGGTCACTGTGATCCAGAGTGGAGAGTCAGAGACTGAGCAGGGCATCCCTGGGGAGAGAGGGGTCAGCCTAGGACAGGGTGCCTAAGTCTACGTGGGGTGAGGAGAAGGGCATGGGGGAGTCCATCACAGGGTTTTGGAGCATAGCAAGGTGAGGAGGGCATCCATGCAGGGGCTATAACCTAACAGAGGCAGTCAAAGCCAGAGCAGAGTAAAGGCATGGGGTCAACATGAGGTGGGGGCAGAAGCACTCCAGCATGGGACATCAAAGCACAGGGTGAGGAATGTGGCCCAGACAGGGGTATAGCCTGGCCCTGAGTATCAGCACCCAAGAGGGCATCTTTGTGGGAGGGAGGCCAGTGCAGGGTGTTGGAGCCAGAACAGGGTAAGGAAGATGTCCAGTGGAACAGCCTTTCATGGGAGAGGTTAGCCCAGCACAGATAGCCCAAGAAGGTCAAGTAGGGCATTAGTGCAGGGATGTGACCCTTCTTTACACATCAGAATCCCAGTACAATGAGAAGGACATCCACAAAGGGACAGATGTGGCAGCAACAAGGAGGGATTGTTTACATACAGGCAAATTGACCAAATAAACGATTTAAAAAATATATTCTCCTGGCCGGGCGTGGTGGCTCACGCCGGGAATCCCAGCACTTTGGGAGGCTGAGGCAGGTGGATCACCTGAGGTCAGGAGTTCAAGACCAGCCTGGCCAACATGGTGAAAACCCATCTCTACTAAAAATACAAAAAATCAGCCAGGTGTGGTGGCGGGTGCCTGTAATCCTAGCTACTTGGGAGGCTGAGGCAGGAGAATCGCTTGAACCTGGGAGGTAGAGGTTGCAGTGAGCTGAGATCAAGCCATTGTACTCCAGCCTGGGCAATGAGAGCAAGACTCTGTCTCAAAAAAAAAGAAAGAAAGAAAGAAAAAGAAAAGAAAAAATTCTTCTTAAGTACAAATGTAGAAAGAGAAAATTAGAGTGAACCTCAAGATTGGGAGCAGTGGCTCATGCCTGTAATCTCAGCACTTTGGGAGGCCAAAGCGGGCGGATCAACTGAGGTCAGGAGTGCTAGACTAGCCTGGCCAACATGGCAAAACCCTGTCTCTACTAAAAATACAAAAAGTAGCCGGACATGGTGATGGGTGCCTGTAATCCCAGCTACTCAGGAGTCTGAGACAGGAGAATCGCTTGAACCCGGGAGGCGGAGGTTGCAGTTAGCCGAGGTTGTGCCACCGCACTCCAGTCTGGGCAACAGAGTGAGACTCCACCTCAGGAAAAAAAAAAAAAAAGAATGAACCTTATAGTGCTGGATTGGAATTGTGGTATCTCTGTGTCCTTATGCCTGTCAATATACACATACATAGTTATAGAAATAATATAGATGTAAATGTATGCATGTGTATGTATGTACATAAATACATACATTCCTTAGGCTTATCCACTGAGAGGCTTAGAGGCAACAATATCCCAATAGCAACAAATACACCTAGTACCCAGATCTTGGCTTTTAAATATTATCCTCCTTTAAAAAGAACTCTTTGCTGAAATAACTGATTCCAAGTCTGGAGTAAGGAAAATGCAAGATGAGCCTGGGACATCTTGTTGTTGCAGAAAGTAAGGTAGTCCTTATAGAATGATAACAAGTTAAGAGGTCAGAGAAGTCAGCTTGAATGGACTCCCATTAGCCAAACCTGGAATAATTTGAGTATCAAAATAAATAGTGATTGTAATGGATTATAACCTAGTGAATAAAATAGGAAACAATGAGTCCAAACTGATAAAAATAAATGAATAATTTGAAAGTAATAGGATTCCAGCCATGATACCCCCAAAATACAGCACCTTAGCATTTGAGAAAACAACAAAAGCATGTAGGTCACTCTTGCTTCTTCCTTCTCCCCTGAAGCAGCTCATAAGAACCTCATTTGAGTGGTGCTCTCCCTATTCCTGGAAAAAAGGAACATCCTTATCTCTGAAAACACAGGGACACAGAAAAGAATCTGAGCAAAACAGGCCTCAGTAACTTCTCTCCAGTTTATTATCATTAGATCATACTTTTTCAATCCAATCATACTTCTCCACGACTATCCACTTCACCACATCTAGCAAGAAGGTTCTATAATAATAAAACCTTTTGTAGAATGTGTGTTTCTCTCTCTCTTTTTTAGGGTTGGGGTGTCGCTCTGTTGCCCAGGCTGGAATGCAGTGGCATGATCATAGCTCACTGCAGCCTCAAATTCCTGGACTCAAGTGATGCTCCCGCCTTATCCTCCCGGGTAGTAGCTGGGACTACAGGCATGCGCCGCCATACTTGGCTAATTTTTATTTTTATTTTTTTAAGAGATGGTGGCTGGGGGCAATCTTGCTTTGTTGTCCAGCCTGGTCTCGAACTCCTGCCCTTAAGCAATCCTCCCACCTCGACTGACCTCCCAAAGTGCTGGGATTATAGGCTTGAACCACCGTAGCCAGCCGAGTGTTTCTCTCTTGATTAGCAAAAACTGCCTCATCCTTTGGTCTAGTTAGTCACTAGAGAGGAGGTGGATCAGTTGGCTTAGGAGGCTCAATTTTATAGGATAAAGGGGACCAAGACCCTAGTTTCTGCTCACCCAGATCTGAAGTTAAGGAGACTTTATCTTATCTCTAAGTCCCAGTGGCAAAGGAGGACTGAAGAGATACCAGTTTTAGTTATCTCTGCATTTAGAAGAGGACTCTGTTGCCCTTTGGGCTGAGTGAGTCCCAGCCCCACCCCCTACAACTAGGATTCTTGGACATTCAGAGGAGAGGCAGGCAAACCACAAGTGGGAAAATGACTTCTGATTAGGGTATGTGGAAGGCTTAAACTATAATAGAGAAAGTTAACAGCTGTAACTGATCACATTTGTTCCTTGAGTTTGTGGATCATACTGGTTACACTAGTATAGAAAGAACTCTTTAAAAAGTCAAGAAGAAAAATTGCATTCAATATAAAATGGACAAAGAGTATGACTAACCAAATACAGAAGAATAAAAATAAATGACCACTAAATATATTTAGAATGTTTAAAATGCACTAGTAATAAAAAACTATACAAATAAAATGAGCTGTCATGTGTTACAGATCAGATGATCAAAGAAGATAACATTATTTATTGTTGTAGAAGATGTGAGAAAACATGTAGCTTCATATTCTATAAGAGGGACAACAAATTGGCATTATGCATACAAAATTAATTGTGTATTTGTTTAATTTAAGAAAATAAATGGGCTGGGCGCAGTAGCTCATGCCTGTAATCCCAGCATTTTGGGAGGCAGAGGAGGGCAGATTACTTGAGGTCAGAAGTTCGAGACCAGTCTGGCAAACATGGTGAAACCCTGTCTCTACCAAAAAATACAAAAATAAGGAAATAATTGGGCAAATTCCCAAAGATGAAAACATTTGTTATAGTATTGCTAAGTAATGTATATGATTCATGTATACAGTGGATTAATGATGCCTTCCACATTTATGGGAGTTCTAAGATTGCCTGTTTAATGCCTATATTGTTAGGTCATTCACTGCCCCCAACACCCACTCCCACCCCCAACTATGCCTCAGTTGCAGGAAATTTGGTTAGCTATTCTTTTTTTTTTTTTTTTTTTTTTTTTTTGAGATGGAGTCTCATTCTGTTGCCCAGGCTGGAGTGCAGTGGTGCAATCTCGGCTGACTGCAACCTCTGCCCCCTAGGTTCAAGCAATTCTCCTGCCTCAGCATCTCTAGTAGCTGGGATTACAGGCATGTGTTACCATGCCCAGCTAATTTTTGTATTTTCAGTAGAGACAGGATTTCGCCATGTTGGTCAGGCTGGTCTCAAACTCCTGACCTCAAGTGATCTGCCTGCCTCAGCCTCCCAAAGTGCTGGGATTACAGGCATAAGCCACTGTGCCCAGCCTCGGTTAACTATTCTTAACAAGTACAAAAGAAAGGAGTATCAAAGTTGAATGGGAAGAAGGAAAGCAAAGAGAGGAATTGAGATTTCTCAGTCTACAGAAATTTTGACTTTTTTTTTTATGGCTATAAGGATTGCCCAAGCGGAAGAATTCCTCCTGATCTTCTGTAATGCACAAGAGGCATCCTTGTGGGTTCCAGGTGAAATGCAAATATGATTTATTCATTTTGGGAGAATAGACTATTGAACCATTTCAAGTCATAATTTAAAACAAAAAAAAATTTTTTTAGAGATGAGGGTGTCACTATGTTGACCAGGCTGTTCTTGAACTCCTGGTCTACGAGTGATTCTCCCCCTTGGCCTCCCAAAGTGCTGGGATTATAGGTGTGAGCCACTACACCCAGCCTTTCAGATCATAAGTAACAGCTCTACCTAGACCAGTTCATCTGCCCTTGTTCTTTATATGAAGGAAAACCATATAATGTATTATCTAAAGCAAAACAGTTGAGAATGAAAGGGGATGCTATTAATAATTACACAGAGATTGTCCTAGGAAAACCAGAGCATGCAGTCATTTATGTATACCATGTTTTTAACATGCTCGAGGGAGAAAAATAGGTCTAATTGACATCAATATTAGTAGTTATAAATTGAAGCATCAATCAGATAGATAACTATACAGCTAGAGAGATAGATGTTGATCAATTTGTATAAGATTAGAGACACGTCACACAATAATTTTAATAGATATCCATTGTCCAGTAAATATAGTATATCAAATTTTCTTTCTTATCTGACTTCTGCTTCCTAAATAGGCTGATTTTATTACAACTACTTTAACAACTTGGAAAAATGTTGTTGCTAGCTCTTTAAATTCTTGTCTGTTTGCATAAGTAATGGCAGATACAGCAGATCGGCTCACTCAGCCTTCATTCCAAACCCTTTTTTGCTTGCTTTACTCTAACATAGAGAAGTATGTTCCCAGACTCTCCTGTAGCTAAGTGTGACCATGTGACTCAATTCTGTCTTAATGAGACTTAATTGGAAGTCAGCTGCTGTTGCCTCTTCCTTTTCCTCCTGATGGCTTGGAAGATATAAAATATTTGATGTGTGGCATCCATTAGCAAGAAAGCAAGGCAGGAAGGTAGAAGGAACCTGGTTCTTTGAGGACAAAATGTAAACTCCCAATACCAGCTTTGAACTATTTACAGATGGACATAACAAATCAACCTGTTTCTCATTTAAAAAATTTTCAGATAACTTTCAGTTAAATGAAGTTTTGACTAATATAGAAATTATAAATCAATGTTACATGTGTATAGTATTTTTTAAAATAATTTAAAATAATACTGGAATATAGATTGGCATGGTTGAATATAGATTACAACCAACTGTTGTAACAAACAATCCCCAAATCTCAATAGCCCAACTCAAAAAATATGCGTCTCTCCTCTTTCATATCTCAGTACAGTGCAGGGACAGGAAGGCAGGAAGTGGGAGTACATTCACCTGATTTCATGTTGCAGCCATCAACATTTGACCTCCAAGACCCCAGAGAAGGGAGAGACAGATTAATAGGCTTGTGTGTGAAGGATTATTTAGCTCTTCTACCTGAATTCCATAGGGCAAAACTAGTCACATGGCCCCACCTAGCTGAAAGAGTCACTGGGAAATGTAGTCTTTCTATCTGTGCAGGAGAAAAATGAACTGGTTTAGTAAATATGTTGAATTGTCTTTGCTATGGAAAATTTTGTGGAGAAGGATAGAAAATCAAGAACATCAAAACCTGGAATCCAAAAATCACAACATAGTGAAATGAAAATTAAGGAAGTAATTTTAAAAAATTACTATACTTGCTGTCTTAAAATATAGTTAAGCAGAAACTTAGTTCATTAGAGGGCTTGTGAAGTATATTTTGGTAACTGAGTTTTCTTAGTAACATGGGAATAACTGCCAAATTTTTGCTGTTTTGATTTTTTTTTTAGACAGGGTTTTGCTCTGTTGCCCAGGCTAGAGTGCAGTGGCACGATCATGACTCACTGCAACCTCCGCCTCCCGGGCTCAAGTGATTTTTCCACCTCAGCTTCTGAGGAGCTGGGACTACAGGCACACAACACCACGCCTGGCTAATTTTTGTATTTTTAGTAAAGATGTGGTTTCGCCATGTTGACCAGGCTGGTCTCAAACTACTGAGCTCAAGTGAGTGTCCTGCCTTGGCCTCCCAAAGTGCTGGGATTACAGGCATGAGCCACCACACCTGGCTTGATTTTTCTTAAAAATCTTCTAAAATCTTACTGTGTATCTCAAATCACATGGTATTATACATCTATTTACTGCTTCCAGTATAGGTCTATATCAGTTTCCTATTACTGTTGTAACAAATGACCACAAACAGGGTCTCAAAACAATAAAAATGTGTTATCTTATAGTTCTGGTAGTCGAAAGTCTGAAATAGGTCTCACTTGGCTAAAATCAAGATGTCAGCAGAGCTGTATTCTTTTGTAGGCTCTAGGGAAGGATCCATTTTCTTAGCTTTTCCAGCTTCTAGAAGTCACCTGCATTCCTTGGATGCTAGCCCCTTCTTCCATTTTCAAAGGCAGCAATAGAGCATCTTCCAATCTCTCTCTGACTCTGATCTTTTGCCTCCTTCTTCCATACTTAAAGGATTATTGTGAATACCTTGGGTCCATCAGATAATCCAAGAGAATTTCCCTATTTTAAGTCCAAGTGATCAGTTCCTTAATTTCATCTGCAACCTTAATTCCTCATTGCTAGGTAATAGAACAGGTTTCAGGAATTTATTCACGGACATTTTTGGGAGAATCATTATTCTGCGTCACACATGTCATAAAAAATTGTGATTATAAGTGTAATATGTAGGCCAGGTGTGGTGGCTCACACCTGTAATCCCAGCATTTTGGGAGGCCAAGACAGGCAGATCACCTGAGGTCCGGAGTTCAAGAACAGCCTGGCCAACATGGTGAAACCTTGTCTCTTAAAAAATACCAAATTGGCCATGTGTGATGGCTCACGCCTGTAATCCCAGCACTTTGGGACGCCAAGGCAGGTGGATCACCTGAGGTAAGGAGTTTGAGACCAGCCTGGCCAACATGGCAAAACCCCATCTCTACTAAAAATACAAAAATTAGCCTGGTATGGTGGCATGTGTCTGTAATCTCAGCTACTCGGGAGGCTGAGTCAAGAGGCTTGCTTGAACCCAGGAGGCGGAGGTTGCAATGAGCTGAGATCCTGCCACTGCACTCCAGCCTGGGCAACACAGTGAGAATCTGTCTCATAAATAAATAAATAAATAAATAAATAAATAAATAAATACCAAATTACCTGGGCGTGATGGTGCACACCTGTAATCCCAGCTGCTCAGGAGTCTGAGGTAGGAGGAATTGCTTGCACCTGGGAGGCAAAGGGTGCAGTGAGCCAAGATTGCGCCTCTGCACTCCAGCTTGGGCAACAGAGCAAGACTCTGTCTCGGAAAAAAAAAAAAATAAGTGTAATATGCTTGTTATAGAGAAACTGGTTACACATAAAATATGTTTTTCATAGAACTGATTACATACAGAAAAATAAAAAGAATAAAAAGTAAAATAAGTTGATTCTGTCAGCCAAAGATGATCACTATTAACATTTTGGTATGTACTTTCCAAATATATATATGTAATATACCTTAAATGTATGTATTTTAAATTGGATCATAATGTTTATTCTGTTTTCATTTAATATAAATATCTTCCCAAGTCAGTAGATATGACTTAATGTCTTTTTTAATTGTAATTATTATTTTTTCTTTTTTGAGACAGTCTCACTCAGTCACCCAGGCTGGAGTGCAGTGGTGCAATCACCACTTACTGCAGCCTCGACCTCCTAGGCTCAAGCAGTCTCCTCATCTCAGCTTCCCAAGTAGCTAGGACTACAGGCATAAGCCACCAAACCTGGCTAATTATTTTTTAATGTTTTGTAGAGATAGGGTCTTTCTACATTACCCAGGGTGGTCTCAAACTCCTGGGCTCAAGCAATCCTCCTGCCTTGGCCTTCCAAAGTGTTGAGATTACAGGCATGAGCCACCTTGCCCAATCTATAATTGTTTTTTTAATATACAAAACATTTATGGCCAGGCACTGTGGCTGTAATTCCAGCCTGTAATTCCAGCACTTTGGGAGGCTGAGGCTGGCAGATCAACAGGTCAGGAGTTTGAAACCAGCCTGGCCAACATGGGGAAACCCTGTCTCTACTAAAAATACAAAAATTAGCCAGGCTTGGTGGCATGTGCCTGTAATCCCAGCTACTAGGGAGGCTGAGGCAGGAAAGTCTCTTGAACCTCGGAGGTGGAGGTTGCATTGAGCCAAGATTGTGCCACCATACTCCAGCCTGGGCAACAGAGCAAGACCATCTAAAAAAAAACAACAACAACAACTAAAAGAACAAAAAAAAAAAACATTTTCATGGTCCAGAAATCAGAACAATATACAAGGGTATATTTAGAGATGTTTTGCTCCTATCTTTATCTCCTAAACTTTATTCCCACCAATCCCTATAATAACATTTTTCATTAGTTTCTGGTTTATCCTTGCTGTGTGCATGTTTATTCCCCCCAAAAAACCTTGAGGTTTTTTGGGGGGAATAAAAAAGTGTGCATATTTATATTTCTCCTTTCTTACACAAAAGGAAGCATACCATGTATACCATTTTGCAACCTGGATTTTTCACTCCTCATCAGTACTTAGAAATCTTCCGTGTTTTTTATGGCCACATAATACTTCATTGTGTGAATTTTAAAAAGCATACCCTAAATTTGAATTAAAAAAAAAATAGGCTGAGTGCGGTGGCTCATGCCTGCAATACCAACAGTTTGGGAGGCCAAGCGGGGCAGATCACCTGAGGTCAGGAGTTCAAGACCAGTCTGGCCAACATGGTGAAACTCCATCTCTACAAAAATACAAAAATTAGCCGGGCATGATGGCGGGTGCCTGTAGTCCCAGCTACTCAAGAGGCTGAGGTAGGCGAATTGCTTGAACCCAGGAGGCAGAGGTTGCAGTGAGCCAAGATCACGCCATTGCACTCTAGCCTGAGCAACAGAGTGAGACTCCATCTCAAAAAAGTAAATAAATAAACTTAGCTGTATATTAGATAATATAACCTCAGAGAGAAAAAGAATTAATAACTTTGAGCACAGGTTTTCACTGTACACATTTAGGGAAATACGATTTGAAGACAAAAAGAACTACAGTGAAATCTTAAAATGTTACTTAGATTGGTTGCTGGTAATGATTTCGGTGTTGCAACTCTAAAATTCTTTTGTGTGTGTGATACATCAAAGAACAAATGATTGATACTGAGAGCCAGGATTTTGTGGCAGATGGAAAATACGAATACCAAATGGGGGAAGTCAGGAAAGGCCTTGTGATGTCGGATTTGAATTGGAGGAGTCAGTGTTAATTCATGCTTTTTGTTTCGTTCTGTTTTTTAAGTGTGTTAACCAGCTTTGCCCACTAAAAAGGCCTATAAGCAAGAATAATCCAGAATAATTTCCACAATAAATACCATTCTTCACTCTAAAGAACCAGAACTGTCTTTAAAAAAAATAGTATATCCTGCATTTTATTTAATTCCATATGACAAAAATAATAGTCTAGATTAAGATATCCATTTTAATCAGTAGATGTGTCAAGTCACAAGATTTAATAATAAAAACAATTCAATCTGAGTAACAATTCCCCGCTGGGGCTAGGGAAGGCCTTAGCCCTACATGGCATTACGGTATAAACATGTCTCTCTGGCCAGGCGCGGTGGCTCATGCCTGTAATCCCAGCACTTTGGGAGGCCGAGGTGGGAAGATCACGAGGTCAGAAGATCGAGACCAGCATGGTCAGCATGGTAAAACCCTGTCTCTACTAAAACTACAAAAAAATTTTAGCTGTAATCCCAGCTACTCGGGAAACTGAGGCAGGAGAATCACTTGAACCCAGGAGACAGAGGTTGCAGTAAGCTAAGATTGCACCACTGCACATGCCAGCCTGGGCGACAGAGTGAGACTGCGTCTCTAAATAAATAAATAAATAGATGTATGTCTCTTCACCATGCAGAGAGGGATGGCCTAGTCCTGCATACAGGATGGGGTCAGTCTCACTGTACCTTCATGAGCCATCTTATTTACAACACTTTACATTTCTCTTTTCTTAAGTTACATGCACATCCTTGGCCGGGCACGGTGGCTCACGCCTGTAATCCCAGCACTTTGGGAGGCTGAGGCTGGTGGATCACCTGAGGTCAGGAGTTCGAGACCAACCTGGCCAACATGTGGAAACCTCATTTCTACTAAAAATACAAAAATCAGCCGGGCATGGTGGCAGGGAACTGTAATCCCAGCCACTCAGGAGGCTGAGGCAGGAGAATCACTTGAACCTGGGAGGCAGAGGTTGCAGTGAGCCGAGATCACACCACTGTATTGCAGCCTGGGCAATGGAGTAAGACTCCATCTAAAAAGAAAAAAAGTTACATACACATCCTTTTGGGAGAAGAGAGAACACTACATGGTACCAAATACCTACCCCCACCCCCCAAAAAAAATCACACCAAAAAGGACATAGATAAATAATAAAAACATTCAGCTACTGAAACACAGCAACATTAAGCCACCTCAGTTTTCTTTGCCCAGTGCTTGCAGCATACCCGGTCCCTCAGCCCGTGAGAAGGGATGGTACAATAGGGGGAGGTGACATCTCATCACCATGGAAAACAGAGCTGTAGAATCAGAACTCTTTAGAGGAATAGGTGAGTCTAGGGCAGGGATAGAAAAAGTACAAGGTGAGCCTGGAATGTTTGGTTGTGCCAGAAAACAAGGAAGTGTTAAAGACTCTTGGGAACGTAGAGAAAGGACAAAGGAGCCAGGGTCAAAGGTCAACATCAGGATCAAAATGTATAATGATGGTAAAGGATTGCTTTTTAAAACTTTTAATTCCATGAGTTCATAGTAATATTAAAAGGAGAGAGAAGCAGATGTTGTGAGGCCCTACTCCACGTCCCCTCAGCCTACCTGAATTCTCTCGTAGTTGTCAACAGTTTCCGACACCCTGACCTCAAGTGCCTGTGTTTCTCTCCTCTGTCTGGGGTCTTTCTCAAGAACCGCCTACAGCCCATGGCTGCTGGGTGACATCGTTTGAAAGCTGGAGGATAGGTATCCCTGGGAGTAGCCACCAAGGAGTGACGGAATCGGGAAGATTCGGAACAATTTCACATGGTTTCTCAGCGCGGTTTCATTGAGACTGAGCCCCAGTTGCCAACAGCAAAATGTTCAATATATCCTTAATTGGCTTTTATCCCTACCCTGTGTCACTCACCCTGCTAACTCTGTGTTTTCTGGTGTCATCTCCCATATAACCCACCCACACCCAGGTTTCTTGTGTCAGAGTTTGCTTTGGGGGTGGATATCAAAACTGAAAAAGTTAAAGAGCATAGGGAAAAGAAGAAAGGCTAAACTCCTCTTATAGAAAAATACCAACTAATATGTAAAAAGAAATGAGAGAAGCAGGAAGATTGCCATTTTACAACCCCAATGGAAAAGTTGATTTTGGCAAGGGCCATTAATTTATGCTAAAATCATTGAGTGAAAGGTTAATGGGGAACAGGATATTCACACGGTCTCAAAGTATTACCCCACTGATTACTTAATGATTACAAGGAGATATACCTGTTCAGTGGAGAAATCTAGTCAACACCTTGTCAGGTCTCTAGGCTGGGGTGGTTTTGTGGTGGCTTGGCCTCAGAGATGATGGGGAGAAGTGGCTGCTTACCTCTGAAGCAAGACACACTACAGCAGTAATTCTAATTCCATTGTCATGTAGCACCTTAGCTGAAACTGTGCCTCATGTGGGCCACAGTGAGTGGGGTACAGTATTGGATCCTTCTCTGGGGGGAGCACAGCTATATGGATTCCAGGCAGCTCCCTCAGCAGGGTTTAGTGCCTATGAGGACTGCAGTGGGCCCCAGTGGTGAGGTCTGTACCTGTCCAACGTGTTGATGGAATCCCCTTACTTACCACCTCACCATAAGGGGAAGTCCTCCTTCCTAGTTGATCCCGGCCGGGGGACGCAGTGGTGGAGGCCTGGCATTTCTTCTCATTCTCTGTTCTCTAAGTGGCCATCCTGAGTTTCTGTGCTCACCAGGGTTTCTACTAGTCCTCTGATACACTCTAGAACTCTCCCTGTTATTTTTGTTAAAATATAGTTGCTTATTAGTTGTTCTGACTGTCTTTGTGAGGAAGATGGGTGCTAGGGACTTCTAATAGACCATGTTGCTAATATTACTCTCCTCAAAGCTTGTTCTAAGCCTTAAACATTCCCTCTAAAAGACATAAGGTTATTTCTAATATTTCAATATTATGAATATACTTTGTGTTTTAATTTCATACATATCCTTATTTACTTAGAATATTTATAATTAATTCTTTTTTTGCGGGGGAGGGGATGGCGTCTCGCTCTGTCGCCCAGGCTGGAGTGCAGTGGCACAATATCGGCTCACTGCAACCTCCACCTTATGGGTTCAAGCAATTCTCCCTGGCTCAGCCTTCCAAGTAGCTGGGATTACAGGCACCCGCCACCATACCTGGCTAGTTCTTGTATTTTTGGTAGAGACAGGGTTTCACCATGATGGCCAGACTGCTCTCGAACTCCTGACCTTAGGCGATCACCTACCTCAGCCTCGCAAAGTGCTGGGATTACAGGTGTGAGCCACTATGCCCCTGCTATTTGTAATTAATTCTAAGAATTCTTTGTGTTGAATTCTTACCTAAATAATAGTTTCTTCTTCATAAGACAATCAATCCTCTCGTTTCATGGTCACCAGTTTCATGGTTCCTTCTTAGACCCACTTCAGGGCAGATTCATTTTGTACAACTTCAACTTCACTTTCTCTGCTATTCAGAAGTAATCTAGTCATCCTCTTTAAACTTGTTAGAAAGCAATATGTCTTCTTAAGCATCAGTTCCTTAAGTCCTCATGACATGGCCTTGCGTTCTTTTTCCTAAAACTGTATTTATTGACATCTGCACAGTCCAAGTGATGTAAGAAAACATATGTATTTATTTATCACATGATTACCTGATCATGTTATCCTCATAAATGTTGAAACATTGTAAGTTAAAGGTACTCTGTTTGGACAGTAGAGATTCTGTTGTAAAAGCTGGTGATGAGGAGTTCGAGAAGAGCCTGGCCAACATGTTAAAACCCCATCTCTACTAAAGATACAAAAAGTAGCCAGGCATAGTAGCACATGCCTGTAACCCCAGTTACTCGGGAGGTTGAGACATGAAAATCGCTTGAACTCCAGAAGGCAGAGATTGCAGTGAGCCAAGATCACACCACTGCACTCCAGCCTGGGTAGCAGAGCAAGATTCTGTCTCAAAAAACAAAAAAACAAACTGATGATGATCGTTCCAAAGCCAGGGAGCTGCATGGGTGAGAGCAAAGAAAGCTTTTTGTCCAAGTTGACCTCTCATAGCCTAGACAATGCTCTCTGTCCTAGGCTGCAACCACCACCACCACCTCAATTCCCCCAATATGCACGTACACACCAGTTCAAAACAATCCTTTATCTATCCAGAGCTTCTTACGGTTTGCTTGTTATTTCCTGGATTCCTGTAGTTTCTTTAAGTTTGATCTCAGGAGAAGGAGTCAGCAGCCAATTTCTTTCAACATATTCATAAAACAATGCCATTAAGACTGGGCTTAGTGGCTCAGGCCTGTAATCCCAACACTTTGGGAGACAGGAGAATTGCTTGAGGCCAGGAGTTCAAAACTAGCCTGAGCAACATAGCAAGATCTGGTCTCTACAGAAAATTTTTTAAAAAATTTGTTCTTAAATACCATTAAACACATTAAAACAGTGCTACAACAAAGGAGTGGGGCATGGGTTAAAAGAGAATAAAAGAATAAATGAATTAAAGAGGAGTGCCCCTGCATAGGACAAGAAGTCAAATAGTGTTCAGGGCTTATTATAAGAAAGAGCAATTCTGGCCGGACGTGGTGGCTCACGCCTGTAATCCAGCACTTTGAAAGGCCGAAGCGGGCAGATCACGAGGTCAGGAGATCAAGGCCATCCTGGCTAACATAGTGAAACCCAGCCCCACTAAAAATACAAAATATTAGCCAGGCGTGGTGGTAGGCGCCTGTAGTCACAGCTAATCGGGAGGCTGAGGCAGGAGAATGGCATGAACCTGGGAGGCAGAGCTTGCAGTGAGCCAAGATTGCGCCACTACATTCCAGCCTGGGTGACAGAGCGAGACTCCGGCTCAAAAAAAAAAAAAAAAAAAGAAAGAAAGAAAAGAAAAAAGGGAAAAGAAAGAGCAATTCTTTGGCCTATCATATTCTACCCCAATTCCCATAACCCCTAACATTCAACTTATTCAGATTTTTCTTTTGGAATTTGCTTTGTATTTCTAAACAAAGTTTTAAAACTAATTTCTTGATTTTTCAATTTTAGATGTTTTCTGTTGGCTAGAGAGGGAGATTTATTGTGAAGCTAATAAAGCTTAAGTTTCAGAGTCCCTCATTTTCATAGGCCTTCTCCAAGGCCCTATTCTTAACCATTGAATTTGGAATTTTATTTTCTTACATAGCATTCAGCTTGGTGCTGTGGCTCACGCTTGCAATCCCAGCACTTTGAGAGGCTGAGGCAGGAGGATCCCTTTAGCCCAGGAATTCAAGACCAACTTGGGGAACATATTGAGAACCGTGTCTCTACCAAAAATAAAAAATTTAAAAAATTAGCGAAACATGGTGGTGTGTGTCTGTGGTCCCAGCTCAGCAGGCTGAGGCAGGAGGATCATGCCATTGCACTCCAACCTAGGTGACAGAGCGAGACTGTCTTAAAAAATTTGGCCGGGCACAGTGGCTCATATCTGTAATCCTAGCACTCTGGGAGGCCAAGGCAGGTGGATCACGAGGTCAGGAGATCAAGACTATCCTGGCTAACATGGTGAAACCCAGTCTCTACTAAAAATACAAAAAATTAGCCCAGCGTGGTGGCACGTGCCTGTAGTCCCAGTTACTTGGGAAGCTGAGGCAGGAGAATTGCTTGAACCCAGGAGGCGGAGGTTGCAGTGAGCTAAGATCAGGCCATTGCACTCCAGCCTGGGTGACAGACCGAGACTCCGCCTCCAAAAAAAAAATTATCTTAAAGAGCATCCTCCAAATCATGTATGCTTCTGGCCCTACAAACCCTGAATCCACCCTTGATTTACTACTTTGGATGATGAGGGTTTAGCTAACTTAGATCATAGTCCTTGCAACAACACACCAATACACAAACATTTCCCCTTCCCAGTTTCCCAAAATGTAGTCAAGCTATTAATTTTTAGTTCGTTTATCATGTTTTAGCCTCTAAGGGCCCTTTCTTGTTATCTTTTTTTTTTTTTTTTTTTTGAGACGCTCGCTCTGTCGCCCAGGCTGGAGTGCAGTGGTGCGATCTCGGCTCACTGCAAGCTCCGCCTCCCGGGTTCACGCCATTCTCCTGCCTCAGCCTCCCAAGTAGCTGGGACTACAGGTGCCCACCACTACGCCCGGCTAATTTTTTGTATTTTTAATAGAGATGGGGTTTCCCCGTGTTAGCCAGGATGGTCTCGATCTCCTGACCTCGTGATCCGCCTGTCTCAGTCTCCCAAAGTGCTGGGATTACAGGCGTGAGCCACCGCGCCCGGCCTTTTGTTATCTTTTTCTACATTAGCCTGTTCTTTGTCTTACGGATCCTATATTTGATCTCTCCAGCAGTATTGTAGGGGTTGTCTTATTTTGTTGGTTGGTTGGTTAGTTTTTTAGTTTAGTTTTATTTTCTCAGTTGCCTGTTTCCTTTTAAGTTCCTTTTCCCTCATGGTTTATTTTGGCCTCTCTCTTATATTGGAGACTTTCCTAAAAGGGGTGGTCATCCAACATATTTAAGAATGAGGCACCAAAGCTGGACATAGTGGCACATGCCTGTAGTTCTTGCTACTTGAGAGACTAAGGTAGGAGGTTCGCTTGAGCCCAGGAGTTGAAGGCTGTAGCAAGCTATGATTGCACCACTGCATTCCAGTGACAGAGTGAGATCCTGTCTCTAAAAAAAAAAAAAGTAATAAAATAAAATAATTTAAAAATAAGAATGAGGCACTTAAAAGCTAATCAGAAGCTCAGGTTGGGAAGTTTTCTAAATGGTGAGTGTGGTAGGGAACCCAAAAGGTGGCACCCAGTGATCCTCACCTCCTGGTATTCATGCCTGTGCAACAAAAGGATTAACCTGGCCCCAGGAAGTATCTGGCCTTTACTCTCACTTTCTGGGAGGTAATCTCTAAACTGTTGGAATGTTCTTTGTTTAGCTGGGGGCCTTGGGCCATGCCAGATGGTCTGTGCTAACAACGTGATATATGGTAAGGGCTCTGAACCATGCATTGTCAGCTCAACCTCAGGAGGGTGTTGGACATGAAGGCCAGCCACACAGGCAGTCAGCCATGTCTACATGACTAATAAAAATTCTGGACACCAAGGCTTGGAGGTGCTTCCCTGGCTGGGAATATTGCATGTGTATTATCATACATTGTTACTGTGAGAAGTAAGAATTGTCTGCATAACTCCACTGGGAGAGGACAACTAGATGCTCTGCATTTAAAACTCTCCTGGGGCACAGCAGCTGCACGTCCTGGGGCTCCTGACCTCTTCATGTTTGCAGTGTAGCCCAAGTCGGTCAGCACTGGAGGACCTCAGCAGCCATGTCGAAGCCCCATAGGGAAGCCGGCACTGCCTTCATTCAGACCCAGCAGCTACATGCCATGTAGCTGACACATTCCTGGAGCACATGTGCTGCCTGGACATTCACACACCACCCATCACGGCCTGGAACACTGGCATCATCTGTACCAATAGCCCAGCTTCCCGATCGGTGGAGAAGTTGAAGGAGATGATTAAGTCTGGAATGAAAGTGGCTTGTCTGAACTTCTCTCATGGAACTCATGAGTACCACGTGGAGACCATCAAGAACGTGCACACAGCCACGGAAATTTTTGCTTCTGACCCCATCCTCTACCGGCCCGTTGCAATGGCTCTGGATACTAAAGGACCTGAGATCCGAACTGGGCTCATCAAGGGCAGCAGCACCGCGGAGATGGTGCTGAAGATGGGAGCCACTCTCAAAATCATGTTGGATAATGCCTACATGAAAAAGTGTGATGAGAACATCCTGTGGCTGGACTACAAGAACATCTGCAAGGTGACGGAAGTGGGCAGCAAGATCTAGGTGGATGATGGGCTTATTCCTCTCCAGGTAAAGCAGAAAGGTGCTGACTTCTTGGTGACGGAGGTGGAAAATGGTGGTTCCTTGGGCAGCAAGAAGGGTGTGAACCTTCCTGGGGTTGCTGTGGACCTGCCTGCTGTGTCAGAAAAGGACATCCAGGACCCAAAGTTTGGGGTCGAGCAGGATGTCGATATGGTGTTTGCGTCCTTCATCCGCAAGGCATCTGATGTCCATGAAGTGAGGGAGGCCCTGGGAGAGAAGGGAAAGAACATCAAGATAATCAGCAAAATTGAGAATCATTCTGAGGTTTGATGAAATCCTAGAGGCCAGTGATGGGATCATGGTGGCTGCTGGTGATCTAGGCGTTGAGATTCCTGCAGAGAAGGTCTTTCTTGCTCAGAAGATGATGATTGGGTGGTGCAGCCGAGCTGGGAAGTCTGTCATTAACAGTGATGTGGCCAATGCAGCCCACTGCATCATGCTGTCTGGAGAGACAGCCAAAGGGGACTATCTGGAGGCTGGGCACAAGCAGCACCTGATTGTCCGTGAGGCAGAGGCGACCATCTACCACTTGCAATTATTTGAGGAACTCTCCCCACCTGGTGACCATTACCAGTGACCCCACGAAAGCCACCACCGTGGGTGCCAATGAGACCTCCTTCAAGTGCTGCAGTGGGGCCATAATCATCCTCACCAAGTCTGGCAGGTCTGCTCACCAGGTGGCCAGATACCGCCCACGTGCTCCCATCATTGCTGTGACACGGAATTCCCAGACAGCCGGTCAGGCCCACCTGTACCGTGGCATCTTCCCTGTGCTGTGCCAGGACCCAGTCCAGGAGGCCAGGGCTGAGGATGTGGACCTCTGGGTGAACTTGGCCATGAATGTTGGCAAGGCTGGAGGCTTCTTTAAGAAGGGAGATGTGGGCCAGGCTCACGATCACGTCTGTAATCCCAGCACTTTGGGAGCCCAAGGCGTGCGGATCATGAGATCAGGAGATCGAGACCATCCTGGCTAACATGGTGAAACCCCGTCTCTACTAAAAATGCAAAAAATAAGCCGGGCGTGGCAGCGTGCGCCTGTAGTCCCAGCTACTCGGGAGGCTGAGGCAGGGGAATGGCGTGAACTTGGGAGGCGGAGCTTGCAGTGAGCTGAGATCGTGCCACTGCACTCCAGCCTGGGCAACAGAGCAAGATTCCATCTCAAAAAAAAAAAAACAAAAAACAAAAATGAGGGAGAGAGATGTGGCCATTGCGCTGATTGGGTGGCGCCCTGGCTCTGGCTTCACCAACACCATGCGTGTTGTTCCTGTGTGGTGATGGACCCCAGAGCCCCTCCTCCAGCCCATCCCACCTCCTTTCCCCAAACCATCCATTAGGCCAGCAACGCTTGTAGAGCTCACCCTGGGCTGTAATGTGGCACTGGTGGGCTGGGACACCAGAGAAGAAGATAAACGCCTTGCTGAAACATGTTAGCCAGGAAGGTCTCAATCTCCTGACCTTGTGTTTACAGCCTGCTCTGGTGGGACAGCCCAGAGCCTGGCAGCCCATCATATGGCCCCACCTAATCAAGGGAAGAAGGAGGAATGCCCAACCGGAAGCCCCGGGAGCCAGATGGCAAGAGGGTCACAGCTTCTTTTCATGTGTGAACTCTGTTCAATTCCTTTAGAAAACAGATGCCAGAGGACTCCCAATGCTGACCTGGGGTCAGGAAACAGCCAGTGAGAGTTAGGGGCCTTAGGGTATGGGGCAGTTGTTCCATTTAAGCCGACTCTGGCTCTGGCCCTTACTTGCTTCCCCTAACCCCTGGGCCTCCCCAATGTGCACCTGTCCCCGCCCTCCACTAAGCTGTCCTGCAGCGAACACTCCACCCTACACTTTCCATTTTCCCCAACTACTGCAGCGCCTCCGGGCCTGTTGCTATAGAGCCTACCTGTATGTCAACAAACAACAGCTGAAGTAAAAAAAAAAAAAAACCTCTCCTGGACACTGTCCCATGTGCCTCTTCAGTGAGTTATGTGAGTCCTTCTAACAGATTGTCAAACGTGACAATGTCTCAGGGATCCCAAGCTTGCAGTTGAGATCAGAAATCATGGTGGTCTTGGGGAGTCCCAATATTCGCAAGACCTTCATGTAGTCATGTCTCCTTTAGTATGAGCTGGAGTTAGGGACTTGCTTCTGTCAAATAAAATGTGACAGAAGTGACAGGATGTCCATTTTAAGATTAGTTTATAAATAAGGTTAGTCTTCCATCGTGGGTGCTCTCTTTCGTGTTGCTTGCCCTGGGAGATGACAGCATTCATGTCCTGAGGTGGCCCTGTGGAGATGCCCACTCATCCTGTGACCAATAACCACATAATTGAGGTTGGAAGCGGATCTTTACCCCAGTTAAATCTTCACATGAGACTGCAGCCCTGGCTGATAACTTGATTGTAATCTCATGAGAGACCTTGAGCCAGAGGTGCCCAACTAAACCATGCCCTGATTCTCGACCTGGACAAACTGTAAGATAATAAATGTTTCTTGTTTTAAGCCACTATATTTGGGGTAATTTGTTAGGCACTGGGCTACAATATAAGGTGATCTGCTAGACCTATGTATTGGGTATCCACAAATGTTTTTGTCTGGAGGTCTTTTTTTCTAGAGTGATTCCATTTATTCAGAAAAGAACTTTCCAATCTCCCAGGCAGCATATGCCTGGCTGCATGAGTTCAGGGTCCAGAGCGCGGGAAGAGAACCAAACTTTCACGCATTCTCTTCTTTTTAGCCCCTGTACGAACCCTTGTCATCTGGTGCACCTGATGTGCCTAAGTCTGGAGCCCTTCCCGGATCATTTATCTGGAGAGGTTGTTGCCTGGTTATGCCCAGCTGGAAAAGGGACCTGTTGAGTCTAACGGCTTTGTTTATACACTTTCAACAATTTTCTTTGTTTTAAACCTAGATCCTTGTTTTCACCTTTTTTTTTTTTTTTTTTCACTCCAGACTGGACGACAGAGCGAGACTCTGTCGTCCAGTCTGGAGTGCAGTGGCCAGATCTCAGCTCACTGCAAGCTCCGCCTCCCGGGTTTACGCCATTCTCCCGCCTCAGCCTCTCGAGTAGCTGGGACTACTGGCGCCCGCCACCTCGCCCGGCTAGCTTTTTGTATTTTTTAGTAGAGACGGGGTTTCACCGTGTTAGCCAGGAAGGTCTCAATCTCCTGACCTTGTGATCCGCCCGTCTCAGCCTCCCAAAGTGCTGGGATTACAGGCTTGAGCCACTGTGCCCGGCCTGTTCTCACCTTTTAAAGTAACTAGTGCTACTCATAAGAATAACTCCAGAGGATATGGATATACCATGAAAGAGAAAGCTATAAAACTTTTAGGAGATCATAAAAAACAATACCTTTATGACCTCAGGATGGAGAGAGATTTCTTAATCTAGTTTCAAAAAGCATTAGTTATAAAGAAAAACATGGTAAATTGGTTTACATTAAATATAAGAACTTTTGTTTATCTGAAAATATTAAAAGAGTACAGCCCAGGCGCGGTAGCTCACACCTGTAATCCCAGCACTTTGGGAGGCCAAGGCAGGTGGATCACTTGAGGTCAGGAGTTTGAGACCAGCCTGGCCAACATGGCGAAACCCTGTCTCTACTAAAAATACAAAAAGTAGCCAGGCATAGTGATGTGTGCCTGTAGTCCTAGCTGTTCAGGAGGCTAAGGCACGAGAATCACTTGAACCTGGGAGGCAGAGGGTTCAGGTACTGAGATCATGCTAGTGCACTCCAGCCTGGGCAACACAGCAAGACTCTGCCTCAAAATAAAACAAAATAAAATATCCCTGAAAATATAGTCTTGTAAATTGTTATTATATTCAAACAACAGAATACTATCCTTCCAAGAAAAGGAACTAAAGATATATGCAATATAGTGAATGACTCTTGAAACACATTTTTAAATAAAATAAATAACATATAAAAGAATAAATACAGTATGATTATATTATATAAAGTCCAAAAATAGGCAAAACTAGAGATGCATACATAGATTGTAAAACTATAAACAAAAAAAAGCATGTAATTACTATAAAAGTCAGGATAGTAGCTATCTATATAGGGGAAGAGATTATGATCAGGAAGGAATGCTAGTAATGTTGTATTTCCTGACTTGGGTAGTGCTTAATACATATGTGCTTTATAGTTATCGATTATTCTGTAATTCATATTTTATGTATTTTTCTGTATGTCTGTTGTAGTTAATAATTCAGAAGTTTAATTCTGCTTTTCATTGCTGTTGTTTCTGTCATTCTTCTGCTATTTAAATGCTGTTTTATTTTTCTCATGGTTATTTTTATAATGACACCTTTATATATTATCTTTCCTCTTAAGCAATATTTATTGCTTCCCTGCCATGCACAACATGAGCTGTATCCTGTTCCTCCTGTCTAACCTTCTTCTCTTTCTCCATTCAATTTTAGTAAATAACATTACCTGACTCAGGGCTTACCTTTATACATTTATCCTTCTGCTTGACTTGCCACCCTTGAAGATACCTTTAAATTCTGAGCAATTACAGATGAAGTTTTCAAGACTTATGCTACTTCCAAATTATCTCTCCTTTCTTCCATTTATTTTTGGCAGTTCAAGTTTTCCTACATTGTCATAGTATGTAACATTCTGTTATCCTCATTGTCACCTTTATCTTTCTTATTCCTAGCCTTATTTTTGTTTTAAATCTGGAGTTAAAAACACTTGATTCTTACTCTCAGTCCTATAGCTAAAGTTTGCTCATTTTCTCTTGGCTGGCTGTAGTTTGCTGGTAGTTTCCTCAAGAGTATTGTTTATATAGTCAATATTCTGTGGGTTCTTGCTAGCTTAAAAGTATTTGTCAGCCGGGCGCGGTGCCTCATGCCTGTAATCCCAGCTCTTTGGGAGGCCGAGGCAGGTGGATCACGAGGTCAGGAGTTCAAGACCAGCCTGGCCAATATGGTGAAACCCCATCTCTACTAAAACTACAAAAAATTAGCCGGGTGTGGTGGCAGGCGCCTGTAATCCCAACTACTCCGGAGGCTGAGGCAGAGAATTGCTTGAACCTAGGACACAGAGGTTGCAGTGAGCCAAGATCACACCACTGCACTCCAACCTGGGTGACAGAGCGAGACTCCGTCTCAAATAAATAAATAAATAAATAAATATTTTAAAAAGATGTTTGTCTGTAACCTTTATGTTTGAAGGACAGTTTGTCTGAATAAAGTCTTTGCATCAGTTTCTTTCCTTAAGTACAGTGAGGGTATTACTCTTCTGTGTTCTGACATTCAATTTCACTGTTGGGAAACCTACGTCAATCTGAATTTCCTTCCATTTTAAAGGACTCATCTTAGGCCGGGCGCAGTGGCTCACGCCTGTAATCCCAGCACTTTGGGAGACCAAGGCGGGCAGATCACTTGAGGTCAGGAGTTTGAGAACAACCTGGCCAACATGGTGAAACACCGTCTCTACCAAAAATATTGAAAATTAGCCACATTTGGTGGTGTACACTTGTAATCCCAGGGAAGCAGAGGGGCACACCTGTAATACTCAGGAGGCAGAGGCAGGAGAATCCCTTGAACCCAGGAGGGGGAAGTTGTAGTGAGCCGAGATTGTGCCACTGCACTCCAGCCTAGGCAACAGAGCGAGACTCCGTCTCAAAAATAAATAAATAAATAAATAAATAAATAAAGGACCCATCTTTCTACCTGGCTCACCAAATAATTATTCCTTGAAATTTGTATAAATTTACTTTTTACTTGAATTTATTTACTAACTATTGGTTCTAATAGTTCTGATGACTGTTCTGTTCCCTTTGCCCTCTGAAACGACTGGCCACTGAAATGACTGGAGAGGGACTTTGTCGAGAACAAAGACAGAGGCCAAGGACTTTCACACTGACCTTTTAAGAGATATTGTCACCCTGGTTCCAAATAATCCTGCCCCTGTTAACTCTATTTTATAGAACTTTGTTAGGCAGCAACATGAAAGAAAAAAACAGGCCAGGTGCGATGGCCCATGCCTGTAATCCCAGCACTTTGGGAGGTTGAGGCAGGCAGATCACCTGAAGTCAGCAGTCCAAGACCAGTCTGGCCAACATGGAGAAACCTGTCTCTACTGAAAATACAAAAATTAGCTGGGCATGGTGGCATGCGCCTGTAATCCCAGCTACTGGGGAAACTGAGGTGGGAGGATCCCTTGATCCTGGGAGGCAGAGGTGGCAGTGAGCAGAGATTGCACCACTACACTCCAGCCTGGGCAACAGAGTGAGACTCCATCTCCAAAAAAAAAAAAAACAAAAACAAAAAAACTGTGCTTAAAGTCTTTTTCTTGGCACTAGTGTCTCTACTTATATTTTATCCCAAACATCTTTCTTTTGCAATCCAATTTCTTTATTATACGTGTTTGGATAAACAGAATCTTATTACTAATACATATATTATTTATTATTATATAATTATATAGTTCAAAGTTTGAAAAGCTCTTTGTGAATTTAGAAAATGCAATCTACCACCATGATAAAAGAATCATCATAGTCCTTTAAAACTGTATGTAGATTTATATATATATACATAAATATATAATTTTTTTTCTTGCGATGGAGTCTCACTCTGTGGCCTGGGCTGGAGTGCAGTGGTACAATCTCCGGTCACTGCAACCACACCCAGCCTAGATTTATATTTTTATAATGTTGTCTAGGTTCTGAAAAATCAGCTTGTAAAAGCCACTGCATGTATAGATTACAGTATATTTAAGTTATGATTTCATTTCACATTAGATGTAGATATTCTTTATAAGTAGTCTCAATGTCTTTATAAGTAGTTTCCAGACTTTTGCTCAAAGTAACTTCCAAAGGTTTTTATCCCTTCATAAAACATTCAACCTTGCATGGATTAAATACATGCTCTGCCTGTAACCCCAATTGTATTATTTGGGGCAACTACACCATCAGTGACAGTGTAATTGTCACTAGAATAGAAAAAAAAATTACATTTTCTTCTAAATAACTTGATGGAAAGGGTCCAGGAAGATTCCCCTGGGTGCAATATTGTTTTTCCAAAATGTAAGTAGGGTACCAAATAATGGGTATCCTCCAGAACCTTTGTTCAGCCAAAACTAATAACACTTTTTTATTTGTAGTAACACATTTTTAGCTGCCCAAGTTTGTTAGTGAATTGCTCTTGCCAAAGTAATGAGCAGGAATTTTCTGCTTAGAGCGGCACTGTCCAATTGAATATAATATGCACTACATCTATAATTTAAAATTTTTCTAGTTGCCACATATAAAAAGTTTTTAAAGAGGTGAGATCACACCAGGTGCAGTGGCTCACGCCTGTAATCCTAGCATTTTGGGAGGCCAAGGCAGGCAAATCACTTGAGGTCAGGAGTTCGAGACCAGCCTGGCCAAAATGGCGGAACCCCATCTCTACTAAAATACAAAAATTAGCCAGGTGTGGTGGTGGGCACCTGTAATCCCAGTTACTTGGAAGGCTGAAGCACAAGAATCGCTTAAACCTGGGAGGCAGATGCTACAGTGAGCTGAAATCACGCCACTGGACTCCAGCCTGGGTGAGAGAGTGAGACTCCATCTCAATGGAAAAAAAAAAAAAAAGGTGAGATCAGTTAATTAATTGTAATTATGTATTTTGTTCAATTGGGTATATTCAATTCAATATACCCAAAATATCATTCTGATATGTAATTAATATAAAAATGTATTAATGAGGTATTTTACATTCCTTTTTTGTACTAAGGCTTCAAAATCCAATGTGTATTACAGTTGCACCACATCTCAATTCATACTAACCATATTTCAAATATTCAATAGCCACATAGGATTAGTGGCCACCAGGATGGACAGTACAGACTTAATTAGCTTCTGCATTACATTAACCTACAATGAAGACACCACTCCTAAAAGGTCTGGATTGTCTCCCAGAGTGAGAAGCTGAAAATGCTTGACTTCTCAAACTCAGTTTGCCTTGGAATAGAGTACAGAGAGTACAGTATGCTTTCCCATTAAAGGGTTTAGCATTCAAAAAATACTTTTTTTTTTTTTTTTTTTTTTTTTTTGCGGTAGCGGGGTGGGGACAGAGTTTCATTCTGTCGCCCAGGCTGGAATGCAGTGGCGCGATCTCAGCTCACTGCAACCTCCACCTCCTGGGTTCAAGTGATTCTCCTGCCTCAGCCTCCTGAGTAGCTGGGATTATAGGCGACCGCCACCACACATGGCTAATTTTTTTGTATTTTAAGTAGAGATGAGGTTTCACCGTGTTGGCCAGGCTAGTTTCCAACTCCTGACCTCAAGTGATCCACCCACCTCAGCCTCCCAAAGTGCTGGGATTACAGACATGAGCCACCACACCTGGCCCAGAAAATTTCTTTCCTTTTTCTTTCCCTTCCTTTCTTTCTTCCTTCCTTCCTTCCTTCCTTCCTTCCTTCCTTCCTTCCTTCCTT
>NC_045434.1:106484419-106578982 GCF_002776525.5 Piliocolobus tephrosceles | reverse complement strand
CTTCCTTCCTTCCTTCCTTCCTTCCTTCCTTCCTTCCTTCCTTCCTTCCTTCCTTCCTTCCTTTCTTTCCTTCTTTCTTTCCTTCCCTCTCTCTCTCTCCAACTCTTTCTTTCTTAAGACAGGGTCTCACTATGTTGCCCAGGCTGGTCTTGAACTCCTGGGTTCAAGTGATTCTTCCAACTCGGCCTCCCAAAGTGCTGGGATTACAGGCATGAGCCACCATGCGTGACCCAAAAATTTTTTCTTAAATAGACTTTATTTTTTAGAGCAGTTTTAGGTTCACTGAGGAATTGAGTGGAAAGTATAGAGAGTTTCCATATGCCCCTTACCCCTAAATATGAACAGCATCCCCCTCTATCACCGTGCCACACCAGAGTGGTGTATTTGTGGATCAATGAACCTACACTGACTCCTCATTATCACCTAAAGTCCATTTTGCTGTTGTACATTTCATGGGTTTTTACAAAAGTATAAGGACATGTGTCCATCATGATAGTGTTGTACAGAATTGTTTCACTGCTCTAAAAGTCCTCTGTTCTATACCTATTCATCTCTTCCTCCTTCCAAACCCTGGAAATTACTAATTTTTTTACTGTCTTCATAGTTCTTCCTTTTCCAGAAGGTCATATAGTTGGAATCATATGGTACAATATGTATATAGCCTTTACAGGTTTTTTTTTTTTTTCACTTAGTAATAGATATTTAGGTTTCTTCCATGTCTTTTTACAACATAACTCATTTCTCTTTAGCATGGAATAATGTTCCATTTCTTGGATATATCAGAGTTAATGTATCCATTCATCTGTAGAAGGACAGCTTGGTTGCTTTAAAGTTCTGTCAATCATAATTCAAGCTGCTCTAAACATATGTATGCAGGTTTCTGTGAGGACATACGTTTTCAACTTATTTAGGTAAATACTAAGGAGTACAACTGCTGGATGTAAGAGTAGGTTTAGTTTTGTAAGAAACTGTCTTCCACAATGGCTGTACCATTTTGCATTCCTTCCATCAATCAATGAGAATTTCTTTTGCTCCACATCCTCACCAGCATTTGAGCTTCTAGATCCTAAATAGAAAAAGATGAGAGTTTATAAAAGTTTTAAATGAAAAAAATACCCTATAAAACCTATTACTTGATTAAAATGTCTCCAGGCAAAGATCACATTAAGGAGGTGGTTTCACACCTATTATTAAAACTCCTTAGTGCTTTAACATGCCTCAGGGCAAATTCAGATCAAAGGGGTAATGCCAGGAAAACCTGTCATTTGAACGAAGCCTTCAGAGCAGAGATCAGATTAAAGGTGAGACCTTCCTATCTCTTATTCTGATAAAGGTACCCTCCATTAAACTGAAAAGCCTACTAAAATCCTTCCCCAATATTCATTTTGAAAAAATAAAAAACCGACAGAAGATTTGTAATGGTACAATAAATATCCATACACCCTTGACTTAGATCCTTGACTTGTTCACATTTTGACACGTTTTCTTTCTCTCTCTGTCAACCTATGCACATGCATAAACACACACACACACACACACACACACATTTTTGCTCAAGTATTTAGAAGTTAGCTGTAGACATTATGGTGCTTCACCTAAAAAACTTTAGCACACTTCCAATAATAAGGATGTTACCTTATATAAACACTATGTAGTGAAGAATTTGGCTTTGCCCAAGTAGAAGTTCTGGCCTTTGCCCTAGGCTTCATAGATGTAATCTCTGGGTACTTGGAATGTTATGCCTGACGGGAGTCTTTGCCAGGGCGCCTTGTGTCAGACTGGATAGTCTAACAATGTGATTTAGGGCAGGGGCTGGCCACACCAGAAAGACTCACATGTTATTTAGAGTGAAGGTGCTTTGGTTTTTAGTTTAGTTTTTTTTTCTCTTATATTTTTATTTTTCCTCTAGGTCATGTTCTCATTGGAAGGGTGGGGGCTCTGGTTCACGTGGTATCAGTTGACCTGGAGTTTGAGATCAACCACAGGGACAATTAGTCAATCATGCCTATGTAATGAAGTCCCAATAAAATGCTCAACACTTAGGCCTGGGTGAGCTTCCCTGGTTAGGAATACTTGGTGCATATTGTACACATCAACGCTGGAAGATAGTTTCAGCAAGAAAAAAAAAAAGACATGCATAGATAGGAAGATAAATAATAGGTAGACAATAGATAAGATATATAAATATGTATATAGCGAGAGAAAGAGACATTGCAAACATAGCACAGTACTAGCAATTGGATGAATCTCGGTGAAAATTCTGTGGGTGTTCATTATCTTATCCTTTCATGGAGTAATGTGTTCTGACTCTATGAAGAGAGGACAAGGGAAGCTCCACATTTGGTCCATCCTTGACTTGGCCTTATGTGCTTCTTCCCTTAGCTAAATTTAATCTGTATGTTTTTCCTGTAGAAACTATTACCATGAGTAGTTTTCAGTGAGTTCTGTCAGTCCTTCTAGAGGATTATTAACCTGAGGACGGTTTTGGGAACTCCCAGACTTGCAGTTGGTTGTCAGAAGTGAGAGTGGTCTTGGCCGGGCGCGGTGGCTCAAGCCTGTAATCCCAGCACTTTGGGAGGCCGAGACGGGCGGATCACGAGGTCAGGAGATCGAGACCATCCTGGCTAACACGGTGAAACCCCGTCTCTACTAAAAATACAAAAAAAACTAGCTGGGCGAGGTGGCGGGCGCCTGTAGTCTCAGCTACTCGGGAGGCTGAGGCAGGAGAATGGCGGGAACCCGGGAGGCGGAGCTTGCAGTGAGCTGAGATCCGGCCACTGCACTCCAGTCCGGGCGACAGAGCAAGACTCCGCCTCAAAAAAAAAAAAAAAAAAAAAAGAAGTGAGAGTGGTCTTTTATACATACGATTCTCTCTGACTTCCTAGTTGGCTAGGAATTGATGCAAACACATTATAATTTCACATTCTGATAATTTAACATTGATACAATACTCTATATAATAAATTTCATTTATTTATTTATTTATTTATTTATTTATTTATTTATTTTGAGAGACAAGATCTTGCTATTTTGCCTAGGCTGGTCTCAAACTCCTGGCCTCCCACCTAGGCCTCCCAAAGTGCTGGGATTACAGGAATGAGACACTGTACCTGGCCACCTAATACATATTCTTTATTCAACTTTTACTAGAAAACCCTGTGCATGTAGATGGGGCCTGTCAACTCTGCCCTTCACCGTAGGGTAATCTAGCTGGTTCATTTCAATGATGTCTTTAGATCTTTAGATCTTTTCTCTTGGCCAGACCAGATTTTGCCAGGAAAGACTCTTATAATCTCCTTCCAGAAGGAGGCTGCTAGCAGAGTGGGGAAAGAGGGCTGAGGGATTCTTCCTAAGTATATGAGCTCTCACTTAATCTTTCTTCTTTCAATATTGAATCCTTGCCCTTGACAGTACTAGGTGTTCCCACTCAAGCAATTCTCTATTTTCCTCCTTTTTGGAAAACATACTTTCTGCCTTCTGTCTGCCCAGCCAGCTTGGATTGAAGATGGGGATTTGAGCCTTTCACTGCTTCTTTAAAGTTAAGGTAGAACAGGGTCTAACTCCTTCTTAAAGTTAAATTCAAAGAGCCATAAAGACATCTGGGGGACACTGAGACTATACATTGAAAAAATGTTATTATATCAGTGTTTATTTAATTAATTAATTAATCTATTTATTTTGAGACAGAGTCTCACTGTGTCACCCAGGCCGGAATGCAGTGGTGCGATCTTGGCTCACTGCAGCCTCCACCTTTGCTACTTGGGAGGCTGAGGCAGGAGAATTGCTTGAATTATCCTGCCTCAACCTCCAGAGTAGCTGGGACTACAGAAACACGCAAATTTTTGTATTTTTAGTAGAGACAGGGCTTTGCCATGTTGGCCAGGTTGGTCTCGAACTCCTGACCTCAAGTGATCAGCCTACATCAGCCTCCCAAAGTGCTAGGATTACAGGCGTGAGCCACCGCATCTGGCCCAATTTCACTTTTTACCTCACATTCACCGCCCACTCGCCGAGGTCACTGGTGCTACCAAATCCTGGGGCCAGAAGGTTGTGTGGATAAACAAAACTGCTTTTTTTTTTTAATATGAAGTCTTCTTTATTATTATTATTATACTTTAAGTTCTAGGGTACATGTGCACAATGTGCAACAAAACTGCTTTTTCACTTTCATATTTTGCTTTCTCACTGTTGGTTTAGGGTTTAACTTCTTTGCATCTGTTAAATCAGTTACCCCTCTTCCATTTGCATTCCATTGTCTCCAATTTCTTGCTGTTGTCTCATTTCTCATTTTCTTTGTCTTTGTGGATACAGTTCAAGGCATTTATGCCTTGAAACAAAACAAAAAACAAAAAACTTTTACTAAATGTTGTAGTGTGATTTGGGGAGCGAGTAGAAATAAATGTAAACATTCACTTCACTTTCTTTAGCTTGAAGCTTTCCACTATTCTTTTTTTTTTTTTGGAGACAGAGTCTCGCTGTGTCACCCAGGCTGGAGTGTGATGGTACAATCTCAGCTCACTGCAACTTCCACCTCCTAGGTTCAAGTGATTCTCCTGCCTCAGCCTCCTGAGTAGCTGGGACTACAGGTGAGCACCAGCATGCCTGACTAATTTTTGTATTTTCAGTAGAGACGGGGTTTCACCATGTTAGTCAGGCTGTTTTTGAACTCCTGAGCTCAAGTGATTGCACTGCCTTGCCCTCCCAAAGTGCTGCGATTACAGGCATAAGCCACTGCATCCGGTCTCTTCTATCTATCTATCTATCTATCTATCTATCTATCTATCTATCTATCTATCTATCTATCTATATTTTTAACTTCAGTTAGTTTTCACAAATGACAGAGCTCCAGGGTCATAATGTATTTCATGAAGCCTTGTCTTTGAGAGTAGCAAAAGTAGTTCACACATATTGAAATAAAGCTATTCACAGCAGTTTAAATTATTTTTTAACAACTTTTAATTTTGAACAATTTTAAACCTACAGAAAAGATGAAAGGATAGTATAATAAATACCCACATACTTTTCACTAGGATTTATCCAATTGCTAGTATTGTGCTACGTTTGTGTGTGTATATATGTGTGTGTGTGTGTATATATATATATATAATCTATTATCTATCTTCCTATTTATGCATGTCTTTTTTTCTTGCTGAAACCATTGAAAGTAAGTCCTAAACATAACACTTCATTGTTAAAACACTCCAGCACGTATCTTTGAAGAATATAAACCACAATACCTTTATCTTACCCATGAAATAAAAAAGTGATGCAATATTATGTAAACACATAGTACCCAAGTACGTCCTCAAAATGTCGGATTGCTGTTCCAACTTAATATTTTCCCCTTAGCTATGACTTGCTCACTTCCCTTCCTCCTTGATTTTCTCTACACTGCCAGGAAAGGTGGGGCCAGTGAGAGTCAGCATAATTTGGCACCACTGTCATCCCCTCTCAATTCCACCGCCTCAGCGGTTACCTGGTTTCTGCTTGAGAAGTTGCTCAATCTAGTGTTAGTTGTGGTGTGAATGAGTCCTTAGTCTTTCTTTCAATCACTAGTGTGTCAACCCAGGTATTTTTATCCCAGATATCAGTGTCCACTGGTTTAAATTCCATTCTCTCTCTTTTTTTTTTTTTTTTTTTTTTTTTTTGAGACAGAGTCTTAAGCTGTTGCCCAGGCTTGCTCTGTTGCCCAGGAGTGCAATGGTGTGATCCTGGCTCACTGCAACCTCCACCTCCTGGGTTTAAGCAATTCTCCTGCCTCAGCCTCCCAAGTAGCTGGGATTACAGGCACATGCCACCACACCCAGCTAATAATTTCCTTCTCTTATAAGCTTAGTTAACTTGTCTAGAAAACCTTGGGAACCTCAAGAAAACCCCAGGAACCTGGGCTACTCTAGCAAAAACTGATAGAAACACCCATGGATTATGTTTTTGGCCTCATCAAATGTTTATATCTTTTCAATTTACTGTGCCAAACCACTTCAAGTCAAGATGAGAATACACAGTGAATCGATCCCTCTCCACTATAAGTAGTCAGGACATTTTCGGGTTCCTGCCCCAAGGATGATCTGAGAACCATTCTAGAAATCTTGCAACATTTATCTCTGCTTGCATTTCATAAAAATTCCTCCAAATTACTTTAGGAGCTAGGACTTTGAGTCAATTTCACTTCTGATACCAGTCTGTATAGATGTAAAAAAGTAATGATGGCCTGGGCATGGTGGCTCACCTGTAATCCTAGCACTTTGAAAAGCCAAGGCTGGCCAATCACTTTGAGCTCAGAAGTTGGAGACCAGCCTGGGCAACATGGCAAAACCCCGTCTCTACAAAAAATGAAAAAATGAGCCAGGTGTGTTGGCTTGCACCTGTGGTCCCAGCTACTCTGGAGGCTGAGGCTGGAGGATTGCTTGAGCTGGGAAGTAAAGGTTGCAGTGAGCCAAGATCATGCACTCCAGCCTGGGCGACAGAACGAGACCATTTCTAAAAAGAAAAAAAAAAAGAAAAAAAGCAATGACGGTATGATTAACTAAAAGACACAAACAAAGCCAAGCCAAACAAAGCCAAACAAAGCCAAAACAAAGCCAAACAAAGCCAAGCCAACCTACAAGTTCCTTTAATGTAGGTAAACACACAAGAATTTTAACAGCTTGAAGACATAGAGGACACAGCCACATACTCAGATAGCGAGGTCAGTTTCCTTGCTCTTCAGGTTCCCTCCTGAGGTCAGATGACTTTTGCTGAATTTACCTGATGAGGGTTGAGATACCATCAGATCTTTCAAGAAGCTCTCTTGCCATTCTCTTGGAGTTTTGTAAAGCCTTGGTTCCCTTCTAGCACTGGAAATGGTAGCTATGTGTCTGCCTGCTCACTAAGTGCAAGTTATTGGTGATAACTCCAGCCCGTTGCTGAATGTGAATTTGAGAAAAGAAGGTTGATTTTTCAGGCATACCATCCCTCTTAAAAGCCTAAATTTTAAGTTGGCCAGAGGATTACCTTTGCGATGTAGACACTAGAATTTGTGCAAAAAGGGAGAATAGGATCTTTTTTTTTTTTAAAAAAAGTAATATATAAAAACCTTTTAAATTATTAGATTGTCTCATTTTAAATGTTTTCCCCATATGGTGGTTTTTAAAAATTATGGTAAAATATACACAATGTAAAATTTACCATTTTCTACATTTTTAGGTGTGCAGTTCACTGGCATTAAATACATTCATATTGTTGTGCAACCATCACCACCATCCATCCAAAGAGCTTTCTTTGTCCCTAATTAAAACTCTTCTCTACCTGTTAACAACTCCTCATTTTCCATTTCCCCAGCCCCTGGCAACTCTAATTCCATTTTCTATCTCTATGAGTTTGTCTACCCTACATACCTTATATAAATGCAAATAGCCTCATAGTTAATGTGAAAATTAGTAAAATTAGTAAAAAGAGATGTGACTATATAGAAAAAACATGGATTGTGTTTTTATGTGCAAATGCGATGACACTATGTGTGTGTGTGTGTGTGTGTGTGTATATATATATATATATACAGCATACATATGCTATTTTGTAACTTTCTTCACTTAGCAATATAGTATTGTTATTGGTTATCTAATGCTGCATAACAAATTACTCCAAACCTTGGTGGCTTAAAACAACATTTATTATCTCAGAGTTTCCATGGATCAGGAATCTGGATGTGAGCTTTGTTGGGGCTCCTGTTTCAGGATCTCTCAAAAGGCTGCAACTCAAAATGTTGCCCAGCAGGAGGATCGCTTGAGTCCAGGAATTTAAGGCTGCAGTGAACTATGATCACGCCACTGCATTCCAACCTGGGTGACAGAGTGAGAGCCCACCACAAAAAAAAAAAAAAAAAAAAAAAAAAAAAAAAAAAAAGCTGGGCACTGTGGCTCATGCCTGTAATTCCAACACTTTGGGGAGGCTGAAGTGGGCGGATCAGTTGAGGCCAGGATTTCGAGACCAGCCTGGCCAACATGGAGAAACCCCGTCTCTACTGAAAATACAAACATTAGGCCAGGCGCGGTAGCTTATGTCTGTAATCTCAGCACTTTAGGAGGCTGAGGTGGGTGGATTACTGGAGGTCAGGAGTTTGAGACCAGCCTGGCCAACATGGTGAAACCCGGTCTCTACTGAAAATACAAATATTAGCAGGGCATGGTGGCACACACCTGGAATCCCAGCTACTCAGGAGGCTGAGGTATGAGAATCACTTGAACCTGGAAGGTGGAGGTTGCAATGAGCTGAGATCGCACCACTCACTGCATTCCAGACTGGGCAACAGAGTGAGATTTCGTCTAAAAAATAAATAAACAAACAAACAAACAAATAAATAAATAAATAAAAATAAAAATTAGCCGGGCATGGTGGCAGGTGCCTATAATCCCAGCTACTCGGGAGGCCGAGGCAGGAGAATCTCTTGAAACCCAAGAGGCATACATTGCAGTGTGAGCAGAGGTTGTGCCACTTCACTTCAGCCTAGGTAACAGAGTGAAACTGAGAAAAGAAAGAAAAGAAAGAAAAGAAAGAAAGAGAGAAAGAAAGAAAGAGAGAGAGAGAGAGGGAGGGAGGGAGGGAGGAAGGAAGGGAAAGAAAGAAAGAAAGAAAAAGACAGCAAGAAAGAAAGAAAGGAAGGAAGGGAAAGAAAGAGAGAGAGAGAGAAAGGAAGAAAGGAGGGAGGGAGGGAAGGAAGAAAAAGGGAAAGGAAAGGAGAGGAAGGGAGAGGAAGAGAGAGGAAAGGAAGGGAAGGGGAAGGGGAACGGGAAGGTGGAGGGGAAGGGTGTTGCCTGGGACTGCAGTGGACTCAGGCTTGCTCATGTTGTTGGCAGGATTCACTTTATCCCAGGCCGTTGGACCAAGGGGTGCAGTTTTGCTCTGGCTGTCTGCTGGAGGCCACCCTCAGTTCCTTGCCACATGGACTTCCCCATAGGGCAGTTCACAACATGGCAGCTTGCTTCATCAGAAGAAACACACGAGTCAGAGAGAGAGTGAGAGCAGAGTGAAAGTCAGTCTTTTATCATCTAATCTCAGAAGTGACTCTCTATCACTTTTGCCATATTCTACTCGTTAGATGCAAGTCACTAGGTCCAGCCCCCACACACAGAAAGATGATACAAGGGTGTTAATATTGGAGGCAGGAATTGGGAGCCACTGCAGAAACTGCCTACCACAAATATCTTTCTGTTTTCAGCATATATCTCAACTTCATCCTTCTTTTTTTTTTTTTTTTTTTTTTTTGTTGATTGTTCCTCTGTCTCTCTCTCTCTCTCTTTTTTTTTTTTTTTTTTTTGAGAGAGGATCTCTGGAGTACAGTGGCACAGTCACAGCTCACTGCAGCCCCAACCTCCCAGGCTCAAGTGATCCTCCTAGCTCAGCCTCCCAAGTAAGTGAGACTACCGGCACATGCCACCAGGCCTGGCTAATATTTCTATTTTTTGTAGATACAGGATCTTGCCATGTTGCTCAGGCTGGTCTTGAACTCCTGGACTCAAGCAATCCACCTGCCTCGGCCTCCCAGATTGTTGTGATGACAGGTGTGAGCAACCATGCTGAGCCTACTCTATTTTGAGATAAATGTCTGCAACTTAAAAAATTTGTCTAAAGATGAATATGCCTCTGCATCATGGAGAAGACTGCAGAGAGCCTACTATCCTTAACCTCTTCCTTGAAGGATAAACATAAATTCATCAAGAAACAAAGTGGGGGCCGGGCGCGGTGGCTCAAGCCTGTAATCCCAGCACTTTGGGAGGCCGAGACGGGTGGATCACGAGGTCAGGAGATCAAGACCATCCTGGCTAACACGGTGAAACCCTGTCTCTACTAAAAAATACAAAAAACTAGCCGGGCGAGGTGGCGGGCGCCTGTAGTCCCAGCTACTCGGGAGGCTGAGGCAGGAGAATGGCGTGAACCCGGGAGGCCAAGCTTGCAGCGAGCTGAGATGGTGCCACTGCACTCCAGCCTGGGCAACACAGCAAGACTCCGTCTCAAAAAAAAAAAGAAAGAAACAAAATGGGGAAGGTATTCCAAGGAAAGAAAAAAGTGTATGAAAATGGGTAAAAAATGGAAGGATGCATCATGGTGGGTTTAGAGAAATAGGAAATTTTTCCTTTTCTTTTTCTTTTTTTTTTTTTAGAGGTGGACTCTTGCTCTGTTGCCCATGCTGGAGTGCAGTGACATGATCATAGCTTGCTGCAGCCTTGACTGCCTGGGCTGAAGCTGTCCTCCTGCCTCAGCCTCCTGAGTAGCTGGGACTACAGGTACATGCCACCACATCCAGATAACTTTATTTTTTGTACAGACGGGATCTTGCTATGTTGCCCAGGCTAGCTTTAAACTCCTGACCTCAAGTGATCCCCCTGCCTTGGCCTCCTAAAGTGTTGAGATCACAGATGTGTGATCTCTCATGCCTGAGATTACAGGTGTGAGCACATCTGGCTGAAAATTTAAATATGGTTTGAGAAAGGGGTTCAGGCAGATGAGATTTACAAGATTTGGAAATAATAGCAGCATTTAACATGTGCCAGCCACCGTTCTATGCATTTAATGTGTAATAATTTATGTAATTCTTACAACAACCCTATCAGATAGAGTAGAATTATTGTGCTAATTTTCCACCTGGAAAACAGACACAGAGAAGTAAATAAACTTGCCTGAGATCACATAGCTATTAAATGGTAGTTTGACTCCTGGCAGTTTGACTTCACCACTAGGTTCACTATCTGCTTTTCTTTCATTTATTTATTTTTAACTTTTGTGTTTTTATAGAGACAGGGCCTCACTATATTGCCCAGGCTGGTCTCAAACTCCTGGGCATAAGTGATCCTCCTGCCTTGGCCTCTCAAAGTGTTGGGATTACAGGTGTGAGCTACCATGCCTGGCGACTATCTGCCTTTCTCTTAAAAACTTTGTATGCCATGGTAAGAAGTTTAGATTTTAATTTTAGGTAACAGGCTGGGCGCGCTGGCTCACGCATGTAATCCCAGCACTTTGGGTGGCCGAGGCAGGCGGATCACTTGAGGTCAGGAGTTCAAGGCCAGCTTGACCCACATGGCAAAACCCTGTCTCGACTAAAAATACAAAAATTAGCCAGGCTTGGTGGCAGGTGCCTGTAATCCCAGCTACTCAGGAGGCTGGGGCAGGAGAATCACTTGAACCCAGGAGGCAGAGGTTGCAGTGAGCCAAGATTGTGCCACTGCACTCCAGCCTGGGCAACAGAACAATACTCCATCTCAAAACAAAACAAAACAAAACAAAATTAGGAACAAAGAACCAATTATTTTTAAGCAAAGGAATGGTTTTATTAGATTAATTTTTGGGGAAGATTACTTTGGTACCAGCTTTGAGGGTTACAAGGAGAACAGGGAAGAGACTATTCCTATGATTCAGAGAGGAGGAGGACCTGAATTCATGACAGCTGGCAGTGAATACATAGATCAGGATTAGTGTACCATTTCCAAAGTAAACGAATAGGATTTGGTGACCAGTTGGATATAAGGATTAACGAGGAGTCAGGGACAACAAGTGAAGTTTGAGACTCTTGCAGAGCATCCAGGTGGAGCTGTCAGTTGCAATACTGCTGGGGAGAGAGATATGGCTAAAGATACAGATTAGTGAGTCATCCACTTCATTGGTGATAATTAAAGTCTATGGGAATGGATTGCTCAGGTTAGCTGATCCGAAACAGAGCCTTAGGGAACACCAGCACTCAAGCAATGGGCACAAGAGAAATAGCCCATAAAAATACAGAGAAAGAGGGGTAAAACAGGTAGGAAGATAATTAAAATACTAAACAGAAAGCAACAAATACCATAAAAGAGGTACAAACAAAATAATGTGGGAGTTCAGAGGAGTATTCCAACTTAGTCTTTCTGAGTCTCTGTTAACTCACCTGTAAAATTAGGTTGGACTAAGTGATCTCTGAAATCACTTTTGTCTCTAAACCTTTGAATCTATTCAATGTCTACCATGTGCCCATTAACATGGTAGATGCTATGGAAAGAAAGGCACAACCCCTACTCTAGAAGGGCTTTCTTATTTTAGTTTTTTGTTTGTTTTTAGAGATGGAGTCTTGCTCTGTCACCCAGGCTGGAGTGCAGTGGCACAATCATAGCTCACTGCAGCCTTGAACTCCTGAGCTCAAGTGATCCTCCCACTTCAGCCTCCCAAGTAGCTGTGATTACACACACGCACAACCATGCCTGGTTAGAAAAATTTTCGCTTTACTGGGGAGCTTAGTCTCTACACAGTTACTGAAACAAAACAAAACAAAAAAACCGAACAAACAAAACCCACTTGAGATGGAGATCATTTATAATTAAGGGTTGAATTTTGCGGCATAGCCTGTGGGCTGCAATCCAGAGAAGGAAGGTGTGATAACATGTGTATAGGAGCTTCATGGAGGAAGAGAGTGGACTTGGGCTGGATTTAGACAGAGAAGAATAATGTGGGCAGAAATAAAGGTATGAGTTCACTTACCTGACTGAACTTGAAGACCTCAGTTGGGAATTCATGGGACGTAAGGTTTTAGATAGGTAGCATAAGGCCTACCTTACTAATCAACTTATATAACTTAGTTGGGGCTTAGAATAGACATGGAAGCAGTAGTGAGCTACTGTAGGCTGTTGGGCAGGTTTGTGATGTTTATTGTACGGGATATATTAATAGCTATTTTTATTGCACAAACTGTCTATCACTATGATACGTTTTCCCATCGCCAATTTCACACTACAGTGGTTGCTGTGATGTGCTGCCCAGATCACCTCGCTCCAGGTCTGAAGCACGCATGCATGCCCCCAGCTTCTGGGAGAGTAGACGGCTGGCAACTCTCAGCTAAGTCCTTCTCCGGGACTTGCCCTCAGCTGAACAGAGCCACTTTGCCTAATGTCCCACCACCTTACCAGGAGCAGCGCACATTAATGACTGGTTGATGAGCTTTACAAAGGCCCAGCCTCCCCAACCCAGTTCAGAAAAACCTTTAAGTGTCCTCCTCGCAGCTCCAGAGCCTCCTAGCTGAGGCCTTTGTCGCAAATGCAGCACAGTTCATCTCCTGCTCAATCCTGCTTCCTCTGCTCTCAACAGGTGTTGATCCCAAGAATACTTCCTAATGAACTTCCTGCATTCTAATCTCCATCTCAGTTTGTTTTCTGGGGAATCAAACTGAAACACACATGATAATTATAGTTTGCACTCAACTTTTCATCTATGCTACTTAACAATTAAACTGCAGACACATTTTGTGAGCCCAGATTTTGGTTTGAGGAATGTTCTTCAACAATTTTGACACTTGTAGTTTAGAACACCAAGATCTACCTTTTATAAAACCTGCACTCTCTAAAATCACACACCCATTTTGGCACTATACATCAGTTCAGTTTTTATCTACAGTAGTAGATACAAACAGCTAAGCATACGTAAGGAATATCAATCAAAAGGAAATAATGAACTGGTGGTAACTATGTCTTAGCAGGATATACCATAGGTTAATGCTCAGCGTCTTGTATAGTAATACTCTTGGAGACACTAGGTACTCCATGGAGGTGGTCCACAACTGCAAATTTTACAGTGTTGTTTTGGATCACAAAGAAACTGTGATACTATTTGATTTTTTTTTTTTTTTTTTGTGCTTATCCAAAATATCTTAACCTATATACTTGGTACTTAACACTACTTAAAAAAAAATCAACTATGACACTAACAGACGGCTCTCAGCTAAGCACATTACTCTCCTTTAGTTTAAAAGCTCTACAAAGTTCGGAAATTTAAAACTTGAAATAAAAATGGGCAAAAAAATATTGTAAAGTTGGTGGTAATAAAGTGATCAGCATTGTTAGAATGGTTACCTCAGAGTGTTCAGAATATCAAAGTACCCCTGCAAAACATCTTGCTGAGATAATTGGTCTCGTAACTTTTTTTTTTTGAGACGGAGTTTTGATCTTGTTGCCCAGGCTGGAGTGCAATGGTGTGATCACAGCTCACTGCAACCTCTGCCTCCCAGGTTCAAACTATTCTCCCGTCTCAGCCTCCTGAGTAGCTGGGATTACAGGCACTGGCCACCATGTCCAGCTAATTTTTGTATTTTTAGTAGAGATGAGGTTTCACCATGTTGGCCAGGCTGGTCTGGAACTTCTGACCTTGTGATCTGTCTGCCTTGGCCTCCCAAAGTGCTGGGATTACAGGCGTGAGCCACCGTGCCTGGCCAGTCTGGTAGCTCTTAAGAGGGAAAGATGAAGGGTGAAAAATGAGAAATTGTCCATCTATATTTCCAATGGCCTATGTCCTTTTAACATTTATTCTTATTCTTCTTATTATTATTTTAAAGACAGGGTCTTGCTCTGTTGCACAGGCTGGAGTGCAGTGGCATGATCATCGCTCACTGTAGCCTTGAACTCCTGGGCAAGCAATCCTCCTACCTCAGTCTCCCTAGTAGCTGGGATTACATGCATGAGCCACACTGCCCGGCTCCCACATCACTTTTTTGTCCTTATGATGTCTGTTTTTAAAAATTTCCTTTCCTCTGTTTGCAAAGGGCAAAAATAAAACCATAATAAAAAATAAAGTAAAATGTACTTTCCTCAACACGATTAATAGATAGTTTTAGAGACAAATAACATTTAGTGTTCACTGAAATTATCAAATTTTTAACACAGAAATAGACGGGTTTATATGGCATTCTTTATAATACAACAAATTCCGTAAAGGGAAATATATTGAAAATGCTGGGTCTGTAATTGACAGATTGCCAAAGAATAAATTATATCCTGTGCTGTAATTATGTATTCAGCAATAACGAATACTAGGAGAAAATAGCAAAGTAGTAATTACACCAATTACAATTGATTAGTTGGTATTAACATAAAAAGATGTGCTGGTTGTGTTATACTCTATTATGTCACAAAAGGCTCTGATGTATTAAAGATATTTGATTTCTTTATAAAGTCCCTTTTTATAATTGACTAAACTGAGTTTGGAAGGAAATTGGAAATTTGTATAATTACTCATGATAAAAAAATTATTATGCTACAATTTTCATTGTTTTATGCTACTGTAGTTTCTAATTTTCTAATCTGTTTTTCCTGTGTTATTGGTATACTAGCACTGCATTTTAAAAAATGGAACAAAGTAATCCAAAAGAACTGTACTAACTGGAACTCATAAATACCCACAATTGTTTATTTTTTGTTAGAAATTGAGATTCAAGGTAGCAAGGTAATTGCTACTCTATATAAAGTAGAGCTCTGTTTCTTTATAAATCTCCAAAGTGTGAATTGTAACAATTTAGCAGGACAAATTACTTTACACTTCTGGTGAGTTGGATGCACTTCATAATTTTAACAGTAAAAGTGAAGTCTATGTGGGATTACATTTAAATTCTGAAAAAAATGCAAGGATCCTTCAATATATGAAACACCAAAGTAAATTTAATTATCTCCATTTTCTCAAGTCATGTAATGGAGAGCAGGCAGGTATAAATTGCTGCTGCATGGGTAATTTACTTTACTTTTTAATGACCTTGTGCCCTCTATGGTCAAACAAGAATACTACAGGAAATAAGCAGGACCTCTTAAAAGTAGGAGGAGAGCATAACAGATAGCAGACTGAAAAGAAGATCTTGAAACTTAGTGAAAAGCACAAAATAGAAAAGAAGCCAAATAACATTTAAGTGTGACTAAGAAGATGTTCTTAGGGCCAGTTTTAGTGAGTGGTAATTATAAGCAAAAGTCTAATATATATGGCCATTAACAGAATTCAATTTAAGACTAAGTTGTACATACATGAATAGCGAATTCTTTTGAAAGCATTTAGTTGTATAGTGTGGAAGAAGAAGGGAACACTGAGCTAAGATAAAGCTGAGCTTTTTATTATCCTGAATTATGTACCCTTAAAGCCCATATCCAAATTCCTTGACCAAACTTTTTTAAGATCTAGAGAAAAAAAAAAAAAAATACATGTTAGAGAAACTGTTAGCTGAGTATGGTGGCTCACACTTGGAATCCTAGCACTTTGGGAGACCGAGGTGGGTGGATCACTCCTGCCCAGGTGTTTGAGACCGGCCTGGGCAACATGACGAAACCCCATCTCTACAAAAAACAGAAATCTCAGCCAGGCATGGTGGCACCTGCTTGTAATCCCAGCTACTTAGGAGGCTGAGGAGGGAGCATCACTTGAGCCCAGGAGATTGAGGCTGCAGTGAGCTGAGATTGAGCCACCACACTCTAGACTGTGCAACAGAGTGAGATTCTGTCTCAGGAAAAAAAAAAAAAAAAGATTTCTGGTTGGTAAAATGTGGTGCTTAAAAGCAGGACTTGAAAATTGCACACATCACTTCATTCCTGTCTCATTGGACACAACCTCGTCACACAGCATATGTACATGGTTGGATGGGAAGCTGGGCAGTTAGTTTTTAGTTGAGAATCCATATGCCCAGCTAAAACTTCTGTTATTATAGGAGAGGATAGCATATATTAGAAGGACAAGTAAGGAGTCCCTGCTACAGTAAGTCACTGAGACAACAAGCTCTGAGTTTACCCCTTTCCTTCTGAAAGACATGTAAAAATACAACCGAGTGAGATATGCATAGGGATCATCTTGAGTCTGTATGATATATTCAGAAAGAAAGTTATTAAAAACTGCAGGTTTTGGCTGGTGTGGTTCATGCCTGTAATCTCAGCACTTTGGGAGGCCAAGGTGGGTGGATTACCTAAGGACAGAATTTAGAGACCAGCCTGGCCAACATGGCGAAACCCCATCTCTACTAAAAACACAAAAATTAGCCGGTGTGGTGGCATGTGCCTGTAATCCCAGCTACTCGGGAGGCTGAGGCAGGAGAATTGCTTGAACCTAGGAGGCAGAGGTTGCAGTGAGCTGGGATTGCACCAATGCACTCCAGTCTGGGTGACAGAGAGAGACCTTGTCTCAAAACACAAAAACAAAACTGCAGGTTTATTTATTTTTATTTTATTTTTTTTAAATAGGGGTCTTACTATGTAGGTCACAAGCTGGTCTCAAACTCCTGGGTTTCAGCTATCCTCTCACCTGAGCCTCGCAAAGTGCTGGGATTACAGGTGTGAGCCAATGTGCCTGGCTAAAAACTGCAGATCTTAAGTTACAGTGAATAACAAATTACTTGGTCCACATCTCTCAACAAACCGTAATAGCAAGTTTATTGACTTTTATGGCTATTTCCCAGCACAAACTATGAAACAGAACATCCCACTTCTCCACTACTAAAATTATGCCATAATAAATATAACCTATTATGTTTTTCTTTAAAAAGAAAAAAAAAAATCCTAGGGAGTAGTTGGGTGAACTGCTTATCATACTGGGCCAGCTAAGTGAAAGGGGTTCTCCCTCTCTAGTTTATAAAGATGAGGTCTCACTATGTTGGCCAAGTTGGTCTTGAACTGCTGGCCTCAAGTGATCCTTTCCCCTCCACCTCCCAAAGTGCTAGGATTATAGGCACGAGTCACTGTTCCTGGCCAAAGGGTTGCCTCTTAACCCAGGTAAGACCCAGGGTGTAATAGACATGTTATCTTTATCTGCCCAACTACTTCCTCTCTTGATAGAAGCGCCATCGTATCTTACTTTGGGGAGATATTACTCCAATCCTATAAACTGCCAAAGTATAGTACTCTACCCTCAATTCTACAGGTATATGATCGATATCTGGCCAAACACAGTGCCCCCAAGTCCTAGCTATACTTCTGACTCTAAGGACTGAACGTGAAATTTAGAGCACATCAATCAAAATCCTCTGAAATAATATATACTGATATATTTGCTTTCTTCTAAGGCTGCTTTAGCCTGTAAGTCTGGATGTAAGATGATGTAGGTCTGGAGCTGCCTGTGGCTTTGGCCTCTGTTGCACAGAGGAAGCCTATTTGTAAGAGATAACATGGCCAGAAGGATACACAGAGAGATGAAAAGTAGGATGACATGGGATCTCTGGAATTATTTTTTAAATTTTATTTGTTGAAAAACATTTTTTTGAGACAGGGTCTCACTCTGTTACCCAGGTTGGAGTGAGGCTGTGTGATCATGGCTCACTGCAGCCTGAAACTCCTGCCTGAATCCCCCCAAAGTGCTAGAATTACAGGCATGAGCCACCATGCCCAACTGGAATCCTTGGATTTAGCTGACGATGTAGCTAGTTCCACCTCTGTGCTTACAAATTAAATGAACCAATAAATCCCCCTTTACTGCTTAAGGTAGTTTTAGTTAGCTTTTTGTCACTTGCAAACAGACTTCTAATACCCAGAAATAAACTTCTAAGGATAGAGGAAGCGAAGTGGATCTAATGTAGTAAATGTTAGTCCTCAGGGTAGAAAGCAGAGTGAAACAGAAATAGAAACTTCTGTTCATGAATAGGTTTACAAAGTGTCCCATTAGTCCATCTTATTTTTGATTCCATGGTATCCTACAAATTTGTATTGAAATTAAATGAAATGTGGTTTCTGTCTGTGTTCTTCTGGCACTAAATAAAAATAGTACCTTGAGTAGCAGTCTTATGAATAATTTTCATTTTCTTTTTACTGCATTTTCTGATTTGCCTATAATAAACACGTAGATTTTTCACCATTTTAAATCAAACACTTATCGTTACTCTTTACCAACTATTGTATTAGTTTCCTATCAGTGATGTAGCAAATTGCTATAAAGTGGGTGGTTTAAAGCAAAACGTATTTACCATTTTACAGTTCTGGAAGTCAGAATACAGTGGGTCTGCAAAGCAATTTATCCTGGTCAACACTCTGACGGGAGATTTGTTTCCTTGCCTTTTCTAGTTTCTAGACACCACCTCCATTCCTCGGCTCATGGCCCCCTTCCTTCATCTTCAAGGCCAGCAGGTTAGCATCCTTTCTCCTCTTTAACCTTCCACCTTCTACCCACCTCTTAAAAAGGCCCTTGGGATTACATTGGATCTACCCAAATAATCCAGGATAATCTCACTTTAAGCCTTAATCACATGTGCAAAGTTCTTTTGCCATGGAAAGTAACACATTAACAGGTTCCAGGGATTAAGATATGGACATCTTTAGGGGCCATTTTGCAGCCTTCCACAACTATCTACATGTAAATGAATACGAAGGGTAATTAAAATAAAAACTGTGAAGCAAGCACAGCCTACCCTTGCAAATAAAAGGCACAATTTCAATGGTTGGATGAAAGCTCCCAGGGAAAAATAAGCTGGTCTGGCTTCAGCTTTCCTGACAGTCACAAAGTCTATTCTGGGGAAGTGAGGGAACAAAGCTTTAAGTGATTTCTTGGAAACAAAGGGCTTAATATTGTTGGGGTTTCTGGCCAGGCTGGAATGCTCATTTGGCAGGCATAAGTTCAGGGATGAACTCCTATGAATTTTTTTTTTTTTTTTTTTTTTTTGAGACGGAGTCTTGCTCTGTCACCCAGGCTGGAGTGCAGTGGCCGGATCTCAGCTCACTGCAAGCTCTGCCTCCCGGGTTTACGCCATTCTCCCGCCTCAGCCTCCCGAGTAGCTGGGACTACAGGCGCCCGCCACCTCGCCCGGCTAGTTTTTTGTATTTTTTAGTAGAGACGGGGTTTCACCGTGTTAGCCAGGATGGTCTCGATCTCCTGACCTCGTGATCCGCCCGTCTCGGCCTCCCAAAGTGCTGGGATTACAGGCTTGAGCCACCGCGCCCGGCCTCCTATAATTTTATACTTGCAAGCTCTCCAAGAGTAGGTACATAGTAGAACATTTCCAGCAGGTCAAGAAAGCAACAGGAACTTCATTAGAACACAGAACACAGTCTTGGGGACTTAGGAGGAAAGGTGGGAGTGGGGCAATGGATAAGACTACAAATAGGGTGCAGCATATACTGCTTGGGTGATAGATGCACCAAAATCTCACAAATTACCACTGAAGAACGTACTCATGTAACTAACCACCACTTGCACCCCAGTAACCTGTGTGTGGTGGAGAAGAACATGGTCAGATTTTGGGCCAGTTTTCCCCTGGGCTGTTTCTCAGTGTAAAATGATGGTACAATGATAGCAGGCATCTTTGTGATGACAGCTCTCATGAGCCACAGTGTTCCAGTCTGAACCAGTTGCCTTCTACAGAGTGTACATGTATAATCCTGAGAGCCTTTCACCAAGCTCTTTGGAAGAGTCCCGTCACTGCTTCCCTGTGTTTGGCTGGAAGAGCACACATCCTTCAGAAGCCCCTTAAGAAATGACTCAGGAAGGAAATGCTTTTGAGATCTCTTATATCTCAAAGTGTCTTTATTCTACCGTAACCCTTGGCTTAAAATTTGGCTATGTATCGAGTTCTAGGTTGGAAATAATTTTTTTGTAAGAATTCCAAAGGTACTTCTCCATTATCTTCTTTGTAGCTTCCAAAGATGTTGTTGAGAAGCTTGAAGACATTTTGATTCTTGATCCTTTATATGTAACAATCCACCCCTCCTCCCCTACTACATGCCTGCAGAATCTTCGTGTGCTTGGATGTTCTGCTATCTCACAAAGAACATGCTCCAGAGTTGGTCTATTTTCATCCATTGTGCAGTGACCTTTTGACTCTGGAAATTCTATCTATCAATCAGTTCTGGAAAATTCTGAATTATTTTGATGACTTCTTCCCTCCAGTTTTCTCTCAAGTTATTCAGCTACTGACTTTCCAGACTGGTCCTCCTATTTTCTCTTCTCTGTTTTCCATGTTTGTCTTTGTTGGCTCCACTTTCTTTGAGTTTGTCAACTTTAATTCCTAACTTTCCCATTAATTTTAATTCCTGTAACCATATTTTTAATTTCAATGAGCTGTTTTATTCTTTCTTAATAAAATTGCATCTTGTATTTATGGCTGCAATATCTTCTCTGAGGATATATTTTTCTTTTGTGAGACAGGGTCTGGTTCTGTCATTCAGGATGGAGTGCAGTGTCACATAGTTCATTAAAACAGTAACCACCTCCTGAGGCTTGAATTCCTGGACTCAAGCAATCCTCCTCCCTAGCCTCCCAAGTAGCTGATACTATAGGTGCACACCACCATGTCTGGCTAATTTTTGTATGTTTTGTAAAGATTAGGGTCTCATTATGTTGCCCAGGCTAGTCTCAAATTTCTGGGCTCAAGTTATCCTCCCATCTTGGCCTCCCAAAGTGCTGGGATTTACAGACATGAGCCATCACACCTAGTCTGAGGATATATTTCTTAAAAAAAAAGTTTTCTTCTTACATCATCTGTTTTCTCCATAGTCTTTCACAGATTTGTTTTACTCCTTGTCTTTCACAATGTACAACTGCCTTATCTGGTGATCCTCAACTGTCTATTCATGTTTAAAAGTGCGGAGCTAAAACAGTTTAGAAGCTGTGTTGGTTAGGGGGTGGTTTGTTGAGCCTCTCTGCTCTGTGTCCTGGCTTGGTCATTTCATTTGTTGGGAAACTCTCAATTTCAACAACTGTAGTAGGTCTTTTCTCTTAGGCTGGTCAGATACTCTACAACTCTTCCCATTTCCTTCAGGGAGAAGGCCAAGGGTGGGGAATGAAGAGATGGATGACAACACTCCATATGCATTCATTCCCACAGTCCCTATCTTTAACACAGAAATGTAGCTCTTGCTGGGTGCGGTGGCTCACGCCTGTAATCCCAGCACTCTGGGAGGCCGAGGTGGGCGGATGACCTGAGGTCGGGAGTTTGAGACCAGCCTGACCAACATGGAGCAATCCCACCTCTACTAAAAATACAAAATTAGCCGGGCATAGTGGCACATGCCTGTAATCCCAGCTACTCGGGAGGCTGAGGCAGGAGAATTGCTTGAATCCGGGAGGTGGAGGTTGTGGTGAGCTGAGATTGGATCACTGAACTCCAGCCTGGGCAACAAGAGCAAACCTCCATTTCAAAAAAAAAAAAAAAAAAAGAAATGTGGCTCTCAATTGTCTTAAGGTACCTTCAAAAGTACTGACCATTTATCAATATCATAGATCAAAAAGTTCTAGGTTTATTTTGTATTATAATGAACATCCTTTTATATTTTTCAAAATTGAAAAATAATTTTTAGATTTTTCAATTTATATTTATCAGTTATTGAGTTAAACACCTCAATAATTTTTTTTTTTTTTTGAGATGGAGTCTCACTCTGTCACCAAGCTGGAGTGCAGTGGTGCAATCTCGGCTCATTGCAACCTCTGCCACCTGGGTGCAGCGATTCTCCTGCCTGAGCCTCCCGAGTAGCTTGGACTACAGGCGCCCGCCACCACGCCCAGCTAATTTTTGTATTTTTAGTAGAGATGAGGTTTCACCATGTTGGCCAGGCTGGTCTGGAACTTCTGACCTTGTGATCCGCCCACCTCAGTCTCCCAAAGTGCTGGGATTACAGGTGTGAGCCACTGACCTTTCAATAATTTTAAGTCAGTCTTTACACATTAAGACTACCTTGCTTCATTTGAGACAGGGTCTTGCTCTGTCACCCAGGCTGGCGTGCAGTGTCACAATCATATCTTATGGTGGCTTTGAACTCCTGGACACAAGTGATCCTCCTGCCTCAGCCTCTCAAAGCACTGGGATTACAGACGTGAGCCACCACACCTAGCAAGACTACCTTTTGATATGTTGCAAATATTTTTTCTGAATTGGGCAGGAATCTTTTATACAATTTAATTCCTTACAAGTAGAGAAGAACATTAACTCTGGAGCTGGACTATTGGGTTCAAAACCTGACTGACATTTTCTATAAAAAAGCTGACATTTTCAGCTATAAAACTTTGGCAAGTTATGTTATTTAACTGGGGTCTGTTACATATCCACATATGAGAAAAACAGTAACCGCGTCCTGAGGTTTTTGTGAGAACCAAATAATTTTTATTCATATACATCTAGTTCACCTATCTAAGGTGTTCAGAACAGTGTTCAGCACATATTAAGCTTAATGTAACTATTACCTATGATGATGATGATAATGATGACTCTGTACAGTCACTGTATTTCTGAAGTCTTGTTTAGTAATCAAGAATGTGTTTCGAACTCTCTCTTTATTAGACAAAGTCATAAACCAAAAATTTCCAACTTCCTGTACATGTTGAAGGCTTTAAATAAGGATCCTTGGATACAAAATATGGTCCGCATGGCTGAAAATTAATTCTATGACACAATGTTATTCTAAAGTCATAACTTACTTTGAAAGCCTAAAGATTTTCTTTTATGGTTACAAAAATACCACCAAGCTAGACATTTTAATTCTGTTGAGATATACAAATAGAATTACTACAGCAGCCCACACATTCTATGATTTCTAAACATTTAAACATCAATGGTTTTGTGAAGATGCTGTTGTCCTTCACAGTTCATTAAAAGTTCAGATGCCTTTTGTGAAAGCCCACCTTTTCTTCTACCTGCTAAACTGTCTTTTCAGAAGTCTTGCCGGATGTTTTCTTTGTTTGCCTCTCCATGTTGCTGCTTAATTTGATAGATTTCATTTTCTAGTTGAACAATAGTCCGTTCAATCTCATAATTCTTACTGACCAGGGATACCCAACTAGAATGGGGGGGGAAAGGAAAAAAATTACTCAATGTAAAATTTCTCTTAGATTTTATTTTAAATGTATACACATGTTCACCTAGAGCTGTAACACTAACCTTCACTTTTTTTTTTTTTTTTTTTTTTTTTTGAGACAGAGTCTCGCTCTTGTTGCCCAGACTGGAGTACAATGGCAGAACCTTGGCTCACTGCAACCTCTGCCGCCCGGGTTCAAGCGATCCTCCTGCCTCAGGCTCCCGAGCAGCTGGATTACAGGCACATGCCACCATGGCCGGCTAATGTTTTTGTATTTTTAGTAGAGATGGGGTTTTCACCACGTTGGCCAGGCTGGTCTCAAACTCCTGACCTCAGGTGATCCTCCCACCTCGGCCTCCCATTGTGCTGGGATTACAGGCGTGGGCCACTGCGCCCGGCCTAAACTTCACTTTCAACTTTCCATTAAAAAAAAAAATCAAGGCACAATTGTGGAAAAGTAGGTAAAGGGTACATGGAATCTGTATTTTTTTTTTTTTTTTTTTTTTCAGAGAGAGGGTCTTGCTCTGCTGCCTAGGCTGGAATGCAGTGGTGTGATCACAGCTCACTGCAGCCTGGAACTCCTGAGCTCAAGCAATCCTCCCACCTTAGCCTCCCGAGGAGCTAAGACTACAGGTGCATGCCATCATGCCTGGGTTCATTTAAAAACATTTTTTTTGTAGAGACAGGGTCTTGTTATGTTGCCCAGGCTCATCTTGAACTCCTGGCTTCAAGCAATCCTCCTACCTTGGCCTACCAAGGCACTAGGATTACAATGTGAGTCACCACACCTGGCTCTCTGTATTATTTCTTACAACTGCATGTGAATCTACAATTATCTCAAAAGTTCAATTAATAAAAAAGCAAATTAGAAACAGATGAGAGAACTTGTAAATCAGAAGAAATAGGAAAGAGTGATGAAGACAGTATCTAATCAACAAAAAGGAAAGAGGCAATAGTTTATTAAATTGAGGAAAAAACATGAAAGGGTACCAAAGAGACTGATAACACGTACATGGAGATGGTAGAACAAGGAGAATAACTTGAGTAATGAAGGGACAAAGGGAATGGGAAAGCAGAAAAGAATAGAGAAATGACACAAGTATTCAAGATTATATTGTATAAAGGTATATGTGTGTATGTAAAAGAACATTTTTTAAAATGCATAAACCTGAGGTACAAACAAATTATCAAGAAAAGTATGAAATCTCCCTCCCTACAATATTTTATAAAATTAATTTTTTTCCTTTTTTTTTTAAAGACTAGGTCTCACTCTGTTGCCCAGGCTGGAGTGCATTGGTGCGATTATGGCTCACTGCAGCTTCAACCTCCCAGGCTAAGCAATCCTCCTGCCTTAGCCTCTACAGTAGCTGGGACTACAGGCATGTGCCACTGTAGCTGGCTATTTTTTTTTTTCCATTTAAAAGGAGAATAAAGGTAGAATTCTATTCAAGGCCAAAAATACTAGACTAAAAACAGGGTATTCTAAGACCAGAATGAACCTTTAACAATGGTTCAATTTAGCAAAGGATCCTTCACCAATGGTTCAATTCTCGTTTATAGTTCCCTTTAACACCTTATAGAAAGGCAGAGGCAGTGAAAGGTGAACTCAGAAAATAGCATTTTCTTTGACACCTATGGCATCCCATTTGAATGCTATTTGTATCACATTATTGAATCGACCTTAGACTGGGCTAAACAATTTAAAAGATGATGGAATTACAGATACTCACTTTGACTCCATTTCTCTCAATTTAGATCCAGCTGTGAGCTGCATGTTCTTTCTCTGCCAGTTTAAATCTTGAATATGTTTTCTGTAAAAAATTATACAACCTAATGACATTTTAATGTAAGACCAAAAATCAACAGAAAATTCTATAACACAAGAGAATATCTTAATCCCATGAGAACAATATTATGTACAGGTGTAGGCCAACTGTAGAAATTACCTTTCTTCTAATTATTTTTTGATTACAAGTTTCATAAAACATGCTCATTGTGAGAAATCACACACACGCACACACATCAGCACACACAGATTACAAGTCTCAAGTCCCTCTTCCCATGCATGTCTCCTTTTTCCTGGTAACTCCTGTTGAGTTTTTGCTGGGTGTCCTTCCAGGCTTTCCTATATGTGTGTGTAGAAATTGGTTTTAAAAATCAGATTATATGTGTTATTCTCCAACTTTTTCCCCCTCTAAAAGTGTCTTTCCAGTTTGCAGACTTGCAAGCTGCAAGTGGCAGAGATGTTTTCAGACCTCAGGCCTATTACTCATCTACTTAGGTAAGGCAAACCCAGTGCCAGATGTTGAACAAAGAGAGTGGATCAATTGTTTACTTTCACCTGGCTGCAGTCTCATTGCTTTCTTTTTCCTCCTATTTTCTATTTATTAAAGGTTCACTTAAAGTTCATTCTGTAATAGGAAAAAACAATTTACCTTAACTTCTGAAGTTCTTTCTGTGCGTGTTCAATCATATGAACTAGATTTCTGTAGGAAAAGAGGAAAATCAGATTAAAATACATTAAAATAGTACCAATTAATCAAGTTTTTCTGCTAAAAATCGTATTTATGGAGCTCTGTGCCAAGAACTATGTTGGACACTCCATAATCAAGGACTATCACCCATGCTGGAATGCAGTGGTGTGATCATGGCTCAGTGCAGCCTTCACCTCCCAAGATCAAGTAATCCTCCTGCCTCAGCCTCCCGAGGAGCTGCAATCCTCCCACCTTGGCCTCCCAAACTGCTGGGATTACCATGCCCTGCCTGATACTTTGAGTACTTAGGTTGCTTTTCTTATGAGACAGTCTCATTCTGTTGCCCAGGCTGGAGTGAAGTGGTGTGATCTCAGCTCACTGCAGCCTCTGCCTTCTGGTTCAAGCAATTCTCCTGCCTCAGCGTCCCAAGTAGCTGGGATTACAGGCGTGCACTGCCATGCCTTGCTAATTTTTGTAATTTTTTTTTTTTTTTTTTTTTTTAGCAGAGATGGGGTTTCACTACGTTGGCCAGGCTGGTCTTGAACTCCTGACCTCAAGCAATCCATCCACCTCGGTCTCCCAAAGTGCTGGGATTACAGGCATGAGCTGCACCCGGCTTTTTTTTTTTTGGACAGAGTCTTGCTCTACTGTTACCCAAGCTGGAGTGTAGTTGCACAATCATGGCAGCCTCAACCTCCTGGGCTCAATCGATCCTCCCACTTCAAGCCTTCAAAGTAGTTCGGATTACAGGTATAAGCCACCATGGTCGGCTAATTTTTGTTATTTTTTTGTAAAGAGAGGGTTTCACCATGTTGTCCAGGCTGGTCTTGAACTCCTGGGCTCAAGCAGTCTCCCCACCTTGGCCTTCAAAGTGTTGCAATTACATGTGTGAGACATCACACACAGCCTTTTGTCACTTCTTAAACTGTCATGACTTCTTGTCACAGAGAAGATGGAATATATCTGAGTATATCCACGTATTATTTCTCAACCCCCTTTTATCTCTATATTTCTTCATATACATTTATCCTGTCATTCTCTCCTCCTGTTCACTGCTAACTAGAGAGAGGTGAGAAAAAGAAAACTGTTGTAGATTTGAGATACCAGTCCATATTTGCATGTAACCTATGCACAGCAAAATAAAAAACAGATACCAGTCCAGGTCAGCTGTAACTAGCACAGGGGAAAAGTTCAATAATACAGAGTACCATATAATTATTTCAGAGAAGTAATAAAAACAGATTTTAATCTCTTTTTTAAGTTTAAATAACAGCTTTATTGAGATATATTTCCACATCATATCAATTTCCTCTTAAGGCAGTGGATCAATCACCTATAGGGTCCATTTTAACCACATCTGGCCCTAATATATTCTTGCTCTAAATCTAATATTGTTTCCTGGCTTTCGTGACTCAAATTTTCTGCTGCTCACCTGAGTTATTCTCCTATCTCTACTGACTGGTTTCCCTGCATTAGTTGCAATTATCTCAAGATTCAGTCTTTAAACAGCTGTGCCTCTCTAGGCTTTCCCTCAGGTCAACCCTCTTTCCTTGACTTCGACGATCACTCCATGCTGAGGACTATTGATTTTAGCACTCTATTCCAGACTCTGCCCACCAACAAGGGAGCTTTCCTTTGAACTGGCTCCCCCTGAAAGTTTAGTTTGTCTTCTCCCTTCTCCCACCCTTCCTCTTAAATATACTTTGATAAAATATAGTACACCTTCTCTGGAGAAGTGTCCACTGAATTTGGAGGAGACAAAATATGCTCAGGGGAATGTTAAGCACTATAGAGCACTTTGTGATTAAATGGAAAACAAGTGATGTGCACAGTAATTCTGTGTAGAGTTACTCAGAAGAGGGAGACAATACTAGAAGCAGAATTTCAATCAGGGAAGAAGACAAGTAAGCGAACTAGAGCTGGGCCCTAAACAAGCTGAATTTGGGTAGAACAGGTAAAGTCAAGGGCAAGTAAAGGCCCAAAGGCAGGATTTATGATAATCACCAGAGAAAGGACTAGTTTGGGTTGAGTTAAAAGTCTACAGTTGAGGGAGTAAGGAAAAGGCCTTGAATACCATGTTAAAAAGCCTGGCCCAGTCGGGTGCTCACACCTATAATCCCAGCACTTTGAGAGGCTGATGCTGGAGGATCACTTGAGGCCAGGAGCTTGAGACCAGCCTGGTCAACATGGTGAAACCCTGTCTACAAAAAACACAAAAATCAGCCAGGCGTGGTGGCGTGTATCTATAATCCCACCTACTCTGGAGGCTGAGGCAGAAGAGTTGCTTGAACCCGGGAGGGTTGCAGCGAGCTGAGATTGTGGCACTGCATTCTAGCTTGGGCGACCGAGCAAGACTCTCTCCAGAACCCCGCCTTCACCTCCAAAGAAAAAGAAAAAAAGCTTGGCCCTTACCTTGCAGATAATAGGGAATTATTAAAGGTTTTCAGGTAAGTTGACAGCAGTGTTCTTTTCAATGTCATATTTTTTCCTCTGCATCTATGCACTCCATTCCTGGAATGTTTTCCTTGTTTTCTTCTAAACATCCCAATTTCACCCTTCTTCAACAACCCTCAACTTAATGCCCCATCTTTTGTTTTTTTTCAAACAGACTACAGGTGTGTACCACCATACCTGGCTATTTTTTATTGTTTTCTGTAGAGACAGGGCTTCACTACGTTGCCCAGGCTGGTCTCAAACTCTTGGCCTCAAGTGATCCTCCTGTCTCAGCCTCCCAAAGCACTAGGATTACAGGTATGAAACATCATGCCTGGCAATGCTCTATCTCTTAATGCTTAGCTTACAGACCATAGCACACAATGTAACACTTGCCCCCATACTGCCAAAAATGGACTACTGGTTGCTTGGCATAAAACTTACTGTCTCTTCCATTAGATAAAGCTTCTTGAGAAGAATCACAGTTTTCCATTTTGTGAAACAGATTTATTGATGTCACTTAAATTTCTTAATCACCCTGATCCCGTTCTTTCTTTTTCCCCCTCCTTGCAATATATAGATATATAAAAGAAAGTTAGTTGTTGGCTTTGTAGAGTTTCCCAAATTCTGGATTTTGTCCATTGGCATTATGTGGCTACAAATACTTAATGCAAAATTCTGAAGATTTGAGAAAGAGTATTATCATTTCATGGTTTTGCTTTATTTTATACAGCTATGTTTCAGGAAACACACTCTAACAAAAGTTGTACACACTGTTATGAAGTTCAGTGGCCTTTTTCTCTTAAATTGTAAATACACAATCAGGAAATCTCAGGGCACAAAGGGGCCATGCGGATAATCTAACCACTGAATTTTGCAAGCAAGGAATCTGAATTCTAGATAGACAATAAATACTAAAGCTATAGCTAGTTACATGGAACAGAAACAGGAGGTCAGTGGCTTGTTTTGACAACAAATACTTGCTCAAATTTATCTGTAATCTCAAAATTACTACTTGTAGTGTTTTGCAGTCATTCATGGACACGTGCACAGCAGTGAAAAATCCGGGCTGCTGAGCATGCACATGCGCAGCTGAGGATGAACAAGGAGGTGCTTTGCCTCCTTGTTTCAGTTCTTACACAGTAATAAGCAGAGGATGAAGTTCAAGTTCTAAGTCTGGGATCTGTTAGTGGGGTAGTTTCAAGAAAGGTACTTTACATTTCTCAACTTTGTTTTCTCTTTTATAAAATAAAGACAGAAGTCTACCAGGATGTTTATTCTAGGATTTAAGATTATCTGTGTGAGAGATATGTATGTGTGCACATGAATATGTATATATTCCCCCTAGGAGAAATGGTACAGTATTTGCTAATCCAGTGTCCACAGGACTTAAAGAACATAATGCATGACTAATGAGAATCAACTGTTTAAGCAAACTTGATAACATGCTATCAAGTGGTGCTCTGCAAATGGGACCTCAGAACTCGTTTTCTTACAATATTATACATTAAATGTGGTAGTTTGGTTTAGGTCCTCTTAATAGTCTTGAACTTTGGGGTGGGTTTCAAAATAGTGGCCTTTCATATGGGTCGTAGTTCTAGAACATAATCCCAAGACAAAGTCTAGCTATATTATTTTTATCACACTTCCCCTATCCATACTTTGTGGGGGGTTTTTTGTTCGTTTTTTGAGATGGAGTCTCGCTCTGTCACCCTGGCTGGAGTGCACTGGCACAATCTCAGCTCACTGCAACCTCTGCCTCCCGGGTTCAAGCAGTTCTCCTGCCCCAGACTCCTGAGTAGCCGTGACTACAGAAGTGCCACCATGGTTGGCTAATCATTTTTTTTCTTTTAAGTAGAGATGCGGTTTTACCATGTTGGCCAGGCTGGTCTCAAACTTCTGACCTCAGGTGATCCACCCGCCTCGGCCTCCTGAAGTGCTGCGATTACAGGCGTAATCCAACGCACCCGTTTTTTTTTTTTTTTTTTTTTTTTTTTGAGATAGAGTCTCACTCTGTTGCCTAGGCTGGAGTGCAGTGGCACAATCTTAGCTCACTGCAACCTCTGCCTCCCAGGCTCAAACAATTCTCACGCCTCAGCCTCCAGAGTAGCTGGGATTACAGGCACGCGTTACCATGCCCAGCTAATTTTGTGTGTGTGTGTGTGTGTGTGTGTGTGTGTGTGTGTGTGTGTGTGTGTTTGTAGAAATGGGATTTCACCATGTTGACCAGGCTGGTCTCGAACTCCTGACCTCAAGCAATCCACCAGCCTCTGCCTCCCAAAGGGCTGGGATTACTGGCGTGAGCCACTGCACCCAGCACCTCCCATACTTTTAAAAAGTACTAAAACTTTGGGTGAGATGGAAAGAAAAGGAAAAAAAAAAGGTTCTTACTCATTGTATACTTTCCAGGCATTACATCCATGCTGTGACATTAGTTCCAGATTCTCAATTCTAACAGCTTGATGCTCTAACTGGGCCATAGAATTGTTTACACATTCTTGCCATGCAGTAATGTCATTTTTTTGACCAGAGGAAGGGGCTGGAAGCTCATATCTGAAATTAAACAACAAAATAAAATAAATCCATCTGTACTGTCAAGCCTTTACATCTCTTCCCAACAGAATGTCCCATGAGTCTCCATATAGTATAAAAACTACAGAAGACTGAGGACGTAAACCTTGCAATAATAAGAAACCGATACAGCCTAACAATCAATTTACAAATATGATTTAGCACCATTATGTTCACTTCAATGTGAACTTGTTAAATAAGCAACATTACATTCACATAAAAGATTGTTATATTAGCTATTAAATAATGTCACTGAAGAACATTTAATAATATTAAGATGTGAATAATATATTAAGGGAAAAAAGTAGTAGACAAAAACCTTAGCTACCATTTTTGTAAAATACTCACACCCACCCATCCACTAACATACCCATTCCCCGGTAGAGAAAAAAATGAGAAGTGATATGACTCCTTCTATTCCCTCTTCATACTACCCAGTCAGTCCTTCAACACTGCCTCTCTAGATATCTATAGATCTATGTCTACAGATATCTATAGATAGATATCTCTATCTACATCTCTGTATCTATCTATAGATCTCTATATCTATATCTATATCCATAGATATATCTTTATCTATCTATATCTGTATCTACAGATATCTCTCTCTATATAGTTTTTTTTCAAGACTGGGTCTCCCTCTGTTCCCCACGCTGGAGTGCAGTGGTACAATCTCGGCTTGCTGCAACCTCCATCTCCTGGAGGATGTCAAGTGATCTCCCTACCTCAGCTGTCCAAGTAGCTGGGTCTACGGGTGTGTGCCACCACACCCAGGTACGTTATTATTATTATTATTATTTTTTTGGTAGAGATGGGGTTTTGCCATGTTGTCCAGGCTGGTCTCAGAACTCCTGGATTCAAGCAATCCACCAGCCTCGGCCTCCCAAAGTGCTGGAATTACAGGTGTGAGCCACCACGCCCAGCCAACACTGCCAATATTAGCCAGCAAATACATTCTTCACAAATCTCAGCTCATTACTGAGTTACTACAAACTAAATTTTAATTTCCATTTTAATATTCTTACCGTTTCATACTGAGCAATTCAATTGGTTGTCGAGCAGCCAGTCTTTCAAATTCATTTCTCATTATGTCAGTCTGATGTGTAAATCAGAAAAAGATTTCTAAGATCATGTTGACAATTGAAATTAACAATCACCAAAGAATAGATTTAAGCTACACTACCTATTATAATGAATCATTTACCTTTCCCTAATTCTTCTCTGAGTTAAATGCTCTCTAGAATCACACACACACACACACACACACACACACACACACACACACTCACTCACTTCACATTTCAGCTTAGGCAGGAAAAGTGGCATGTATTAAGGAGCCCACAGAGAAAAGGATTAATCCTAAACCAGACATTCTCAATTCCAGAAGCATGTCACCATCAGTTGGACAGTGCTATGGTTTGAATGTTTGTCCCCTCTGAAACTCATAGGGAAACTTAATCCCCAATATAATAGTATTAAGAGGTGGGGTCTCTAAGAGGTGATCAGGTTATGAAGGCTCAATCCATTCATGGATTAATGAGTTATCACCAAAGTGGGTACGTTATAAAAGCCAGTTTGTCTTTCTCTTGTGTGCCCCTATGTGCCAGGTAATGCTCTGTGCTGCTTCAGGACTGTATACCAAGTACACATCAGCAAGAACGCCCTCACCAGATGCAGCCTGTGAACCTTACTTACACTTTCCAGCCTCCAGAAATCTAAGAATTTTTTTTTTTTCACGATGAAGTATCACTCTTGTCCCCCAGGCTGGAGTGCAATGGCGCAATCTTGGCTCATTGCAACCTCTGCCTTCCAGGTTCAAGTGATTCTCTTGCCTCAACCTCCCAAGTAGCTGGGATTACAGGCGCCTGCCACCACGCCCCGCTAATTTTTGTATTTTTAGTAGAGATGGGGTTTCACCACGTTGGCCAGGCTGGTCTTGAACTCCTGACCTCAAGTGATCTGCCTGCCTCAGTCTCCCAAAATGTCTTTTCTTTATATTCACTATCTTCTCTAGCAATTTTACTGTTTGCAAGTAAATGTAGTATGGTTATTCCTCTTTAGGGATGTTTTGGCCAATATCTTATCCCATTTCCGTTCTGCACATTTCCTACCCTGAGTATAAAGAACTGCTTAAAATATTCGTTTGTAGTAATACTTCAGTTATTCCATGTAATTTTAATTTTCTGAGGGCTTCAACTATCTTAACAATTAGACTAGAGAATAAGTATCAAAGGCCTTACAGAAGCCTGCATTAATGTTTAAAAGTTTTGTATTAGGCCAGGTGAGGTGGCTCACGCCTGTAATCCCAGCACTTTGGGAGGCTGAGGTGGGTGGATCACGAGGTCAAGAGATTGAGACCATCCTGGCCAAGATGGTGAAACCTCGTATCTATCAAAAATACAAACATTAGCTGGGCATGATGGCACACGCCTGTAATCCCAGCTACTCAGGAGGCTGAGGCAGGAGAATAGCTTGAACCCGGGAGGCGGAGGTTGCAGTGATCCAAGATCGCGCCACTGCACTCCAGCCTGGCAACAGAGTGAGACTCCATCCAAAAAAAAAAAAAAAAAAAAATTTGTATTAAGCATTTCTTTCTGAAGAAAGCATTTTGCAGGGGCTACTGCTAAATTACACATAATCTTAAGAAAATGTAGTTATCTAGTTTCCTGCAAAAAAAACTAAGGCATTTTAGCTAGAAAATTCTGCAGTGACAGACAAGGAGTAACAGCTATTAATTAAACAAGAGGCAGTATAAAAATGTGGTATAAGTAGTCTTGAGCCATATAGCACAGGAGGAACCCTTAACTAACTCACATGATCAGTAAGTGATAGATCTGGAATTTTAGCTCAATTCTCTCCAAAGACTAAGCCAGTGTTCGTGGAGCTAAGTCATGGGCGGCGGGGTCGCTGGGGGAAATCCCTGCTCATAGAGTAGTCTCATCTCAGCTTTGAGAGGCCTTCCTCAACCACCCAACCTAGAGTCACCCAGTCACTCTATCACTATCATTCTCTGTGCAGCATTTATCAACAGTTTTTCTGATCTATTTATTGTCCATCTCGACACTCTAGATTGTAAGGTTCATCAGTATGGACCCTGCCGACACTGTTCTCCAATACCCAGCATGGAATAGACCTTAGTAAATAGTTGTTAAGAGAATTAATGAAAGAGTAATTTCAGAGGCAGTTTGAAGAACGGTTAAGGTCTTAGTCAATGAGCCTTTCTAAGCTACAGTTTTCCCAGCTAAAAAATGGGGATAGCGAACATAGTTATATAGTTTATAGAGCTGTTTTGTGCACCAAGAAAGACAGTGAGCCTAGTATACATTACCAACTATTACTAAGAAAGGATGCCAGGTGTGGTGGCTCACACCTGTAATCCCAGCACTTTGGGAGGCCAAGGCAGGTGAATCACTTGAGGTCAGGAGTTCGAGACCAGCCTGGCCACAATGGTGAAACCCTGTCTCTACTAAAAATACAAAAATTAGTTGGGCACGGTAGTGCATGCCTGTAATCCCAGCTACTTGGGAGGCTGGGGGAGGAGAATCGCTTGAACCCAGGAGGCAGAGGTTGCAGCGAGCCGAGGAGTTGCATGCACTCCACCCTGGGCAACAGAGCAAGACTCTGTCTCAAAAAAAGAAAGGATTAAATAATCAGTAAACTAATTACAGGGGAATCATTTGAACCCAGGAGTTTGCTAATTAAATAATTAGTAAACTAATTACAAAGGTATTTAAGAGAGAAGGAAAAAAACTGGCAAAAGTATTACAAAAAGTCTGATTGAATGCAGTTATTTGAAAACGTCAGAAATCAGTCCAATAAAGACACATTACTGTACTTAGTTCTCTCTCTCTTTTCTTTTTATGAGATGGAGTCTCGCTCTGTGGCCCAGGCTAGAGTGCAGTGGCACCATCTCGGCTCACTGCAAGCTCTGCCTCCCGGATTCAGGCCATTCTTCTGCCTCAGCCTCCTGAGTAGCTGGGACTACAGGCACCCGCCACCATGCCCAGTTACTTTTTTGTATTTTTAGTAGAGACAGGGTTTCACCCTGTCAGCCAGGATGGTCTCGATCTCCTGACCTCGTGATCCACCCGCCTCAGCCTCCCAAAGTGCTAGGATTACAGGTGTGAGCCACTGTACTTAGTTCTTAATGTGGTTAACATCTATACCTAGGTAACAATATTTAGAAAAAGCATAGGAAAACACGTTCATAGGAACATATGTCTTCTACTTAAAACTTAGCCAAGGCTGGGCATGGTGGCTCACCCTGTATCCCAACACTTTGGGAGGATGAGTTGGGCAGATCACTTGAGGCCAGGAGTTCAAGACCAGCCTGGCCAACGTGGTGAAATCCCGTCTCTACTGAAAATACAAAAATTAGCCAGGCATGGTGGCAGGCACCTGTAATCCTAGCTGCTCGGGAGGCTGAGGCAGGAGAATCACTTGAGCCTGGAAGGTGGAGGTTGCAGTGAGCAGAAATGGCACCACTGCACTCCAGCCTGGGTGACACAGTAAGACTCTGTCTCAAACAAAAACAACAAACTTAACTAACAATTTTTTCATGTTACTTTAATGCAAATAATATCCTTTTTTTTTTTCCTCTGAGACAGGATCTCATTCTGTCGCCAGGCTGGAGCGCAATGGCATTATCATGGCTCACTGTAGCAGCCTTGAACTCCCAGGCTCAAGTGATCCTTCCACCTCAGCCTCCTGAGTGGCTGGGACTACAGGTGCATGCCATCATGCTTGGCTAATTTTTTAATTTTTCTTTTGTAGAGAAAGGGTCTCACTATGTTGCACAGGCTGGTCTCAAGTGATCTTCACACCTCAGCCTCCTAAAGTGCTGGGATTACATGTGTGAGCCACCACACCCAGCTAAACACTGCCTTTTAATAATACAATCCTTTCATAAATCAACTATTAGGTATAATGGGAAAAAAACCTCCAAGCTGTACATATTGAAATACTTGAATCTAATAATTTAGAAATATCTTACATTTCACTTAGCTAATTAGACCCTAAACTAGAATCTTGGGTGTACTTCAAGGTTATACATTTAAAATAGCATCATACTCACTATGTGGAGTAGAACAGCATCTGACTCCCTAGGCAAGCATGGGCAATCCTTTCTCTAATCCTCTTGTCCTTATATATACTTCCACTATAGGTCCTTTACATATTTATTTACATTTATACATACTACTGTAAACTTTCTGTTTTATACATCTAGCTCCTCATTGTATTGTATTTTTCTGTATTCAGAAACCCTATCTTTTTTTGGAGAGGATGCTTGTCTTAAACAAAGAAAAGAAAAATTAAAAGAAAACAAAATACATATTTTTTAAAAACCCACATATTTTTATCTCTATGATTTCAGAATCTAGAATGGCACCTAGCACTTGGAAAATATTCGTATCAGTGAAAGTTCTTGCCTACATTAATCAGAAATGTGTTAATAAAAACATCGGACAGATTATAGAAAAAAGGAGAAGGCTGAGAAAAGAGTAGTATACGTTTGGATATGGTTTGTCCTTTCAGTCATACCACAAACGTTTGGTAAATAACTAGACTTTAATACGCCACTCTCCAGTGGTTCTAAAGAGCTTAGGTAGTTAGGCTTATACATATTACAAAACTCTAGATCACTTGCTGTAGAGTGACTCTTGGCAGGAGACGGTCCCTTTGAGAATTTAGGCATGGATCCTATCTCAAAGAATTGTAGCCACAAATGTTTGCATTAAGTGAGTCGTGGAGTCCCAGAAAGTCTTCCTATGGATCTTAGAATAAGAACCTCGGAGAAGACCTATCTATCTAGCTGTTTTCAACAGACTGATTCCTATGCAGGCAATGGTTAAAACTGGAATTTAAAAATCACTTTTATGTAGCTGAAGCTCTCAATCCAAAATAAAGGTTCACAGGAAACCTCGTTCACACCTGGGCTCAAGACATACTTACTTCAAAGGCAGAATAATCCGGGGCTGTTAGGTAGCTCAGGTAGTTCTTAGTAGGTCGGTATCTGCGAGTTTCCTCCTCCACCAGCGCTGCAGCCTTAAAAAGAGAATTGGGGCCAAGGTAGAAGCGGCAAATTGTAACATGTCTTTTTCGGTACCGAGCCAGCGAACAGTGAGTCAGCTACAAAGACACCCCGCACTCACCGCTTCCCGCACACCAGGGGCTTCATAACCTTGATCAAAATACGGCAGCGCATCCACCACAACCTCTCCAGCCACCAAACCCGTGCCCGCCATTCCGAGGACCTCAGGTTTGCCTGTGTTTTCTGCGTCTGCGTAAACTGAGTTCTATTTAGATACGCCGGCGCCTTACACTGATGTAATCACGTTCCCTGCGTATTGACGTTAGCGCATGCTCAGTTGCTAATTTCGAAGGCGGGTCCACTGGGTAGCTAGAAATTGCCGGACTCGTTTGTTTTGGGCGGACGTGACGTCACGTCTTGGCTTCACTGCGTCAGCGGAAGGCCCCAATTTCCTGTCTTCTGCTTACTGTACTTTTTTTTTGCCAGCCAATGGCGGCGATTTGAAGTTGGGGCTTTTCGTTTCCTCCAAAACATTGATATCTGGAACGGAGCCCCTTAACACTTTTGGAGGGAACTGGCTGCAGGATTTGACGGGGAGACATAACTGGTTTCTCACCTCTGCTTACTCCCACCATCTCCCTTTAATCTTCTCTTCCTCTGTGCCGGACTTCTTTTTTATTATGGACACACGGTCTTGTTCTGCTGCCCAGGTTGGAGTGCAGTGGCGCGATCATAGTTCACTGCCGCCTCAACCCTCCCCCCGCCCTCCCCGGGCCCAAGCGATCCTTCCACCCCAGCCTCGTGAGCCGCGGGGCCTAGAGGTGCACACCACCACGCCTGGCTAATTTTTAAATTTTTTTTTTTTTTTTTTGAAACAGAGTCTCACTCTGTCGCCCAGGCTGGAGTGCAGTGGCGCGATCTCGGCTCACTGCAAGCTCCGCCTCCTGCGTTCAGGCCATTCTCCTGCCTCAGCCTCCTAGTAGCTGGGACTACAAGGCGTCCCCCACCATGCCCGGCTAATATTTTGTATTTTTTGTATTTTCACCGTGTTAGCCAGGATGATCTCGATCTCCTGACCTCGTGATCCGCCCGCCTCGGCCTCCCAAAGTGCTGGGATTACAGGCGTGAGCCACAGCGCCCGACCATTTTAAAATTTTTTTGTAGAGTTGGAGCCTCCCTATGTTGCCAAGGCTGGCCTCAAGCTATCCTCTCGCCTAGGCCTCCCAAAATGTGGGGAATACAGGCGTGAGCCACTGCACCCCGGGTCGTTCCTCTTTTACTTCCTTGCTGTACCCCGACTATCCTTCCCCCTCAGCACCCTGAAAACCTTTGCATTGGATAAGTACAATTCTTAAAGAGGCTCTAGAATTGGGCGCCAGTCTCCAATTAAAATTGTGAAGCTTTATGGTCTGAGTATCAAAAGGAACCTCAGTTCCTTAAAAATCCTGTCATTTTGCCTTTAGGACTTAAGGGTAATAGAATGGCACTCCTCACTGTCTCCGAACCATTCAAGCTGCTGCCCATGCACTTTGTCTTCTGCATGGCTCCTGGACTAAGCAGCCTCCCTTTGATTAAGCAGGTAAAGACCAAATAAAGTTGTCAGACTATATACCCTGCCCAGTGTGCAGTCTAGACCCAGGCTTTGTCTGCCAAGAGCCTGGAAATGTTGACCTCCATTATGAAGCCTGATCAGTCTAAGACTAATTCTTATTACGTAAGTACCATTAGGTAAATGTGCTAGCTGTAGATTTAAGTGACATAAAAGATCTTTACATCTTAAGAATTCTCCAAGGGATCTGTGGGGTTTTTATGTATTTATTCATTAAAAGATCTGTAAACAACATTTTGTACAAATCTTGATTCTTTTACAAAAATATCCAGAATTCATAACACTTTACAGAAACAAAACACAACAGACCTAAGGAAATGAAGCAGCTTCAGGCTGCAAAGATGAAGACAGCATTCCTGAAGCAAAGGTCTCCTCCTAAAGGGATAGCCAGGATCCATCACAGTAAACCCTTTTACCCCCATTTTATAAACATCCAATTATTAACTGTTCCCGCTGGGTTGGAGTGTAAGAAGAGACCAAATGGAGAGATGTCTAGTAGAAGCCCCATTAGGGTAACCTGCTTACATTAAAAAAAAGGCTGTTCTATTCCCTGGACCCACATCTGTAGGAATTATATTATACAGCATCAGTCTTAAATGGTGTTCTGCTTCAGATTCATGCATACCTGAATGGGTTGTAATGAAATACTGTACAAGTCAATAAACTGTATCACAATACAACTTAACAGTTTTGTAAGGTTGAATAAATACTTTCTGTGCCAGTTGAAACCATCAGCAGAAACTGAAGAAAACAAACTGACATTTGCTATAACATTAATAAATGAAAAGTGCACCATCTGAACTTGAATTTGCCCATGAGTTTGAAAAAAAAAAAAAAAAAAAAAACAGGCCCGGTGCAGTGACTCACGCCTGTAATCCCAGCACTTTGGAAGCCCAAGGTGGGTGGATCACCTGAGGTCAGGAGTTCGAGACTAGCCTGGCCAACATGGTGAAACCCCGTCTCTACAAAAAATACAAAATTAGCCAGGTGTAGTGGTGGGCACCTATAATTCCAGCTACACGGGAGGCTGAGGCAGGAGAATTGCTTGAACCTAGGAGGCAGAGGTTTCAGTGAGCCGAGATCGTGCCATTGCGCTCCAGCCTGGGCAAAAAGAGCGAAACTCCGTCTCAAAACACACACACACACACACACACACACACACACACACACACAAAAACATTGCACCATCACTGAAAAATTTCTCTTTCCAATCACTACTACTACTACTTTAGATATTAAAGGTCTGGATGACTAAGTGGTGTATGTTCAAGGAATGTTCATATTTTGAGTCTAATTAGAGCAAAAATTTCAGCATTTCTAGGGGAATAAAGAGTCTCATCTAGGCATCTATATATAAAGTCCCTTATCCTCAGAGCTGAAAAGTGGCTCTGATACACTTAATAGAAAATTTTTATTAATAAAATAAATAGCTATATAATCCTACTGAGATGAAATTTCCATCTGGAGGACTAACCAACTTTCTCTGTGTCCATACAAGTCCCGGCTTCAGTTCTGTGTTGTATAACTTTGGGCAACTTACTTAACTTCTTTGAATTTGTGTTTTTTTCTTTTTTTTTTTTTTTTGAGATGGAGTCTTACTCTGTCACCCTGACTGGAGTGCAGTGGTGCGATCTCCGCTCACTGCAACCTCCACCTCCTGGGCTCAAGCAATTCTCATGACTCAGCCTCCCAAGTAGCCGGGATTACAGGCACCTGCCACCATGCCCAGCTAATTTTTTTTTAATTTTATTTTTAGTAGAGAGAGGGTTTCACCATGTTGGCCAGGCTGGTCTCAAACCCCTGACCTCAAATGATCCACCTGCCTTTGCTTCCCACAGTGCTGAGATTACAGACGTGAGTAACAGCACCCAGCCTTAGTTTCTTTATTAGTAAAATGGAGATGTAAATATCTATCTCATAAGGTTGATTTAAGGATTGGTTGAGATGATATGCATACATATACCACAGTGCATGACACATGGTGGACACTAAAAAATAAAGGTGGCTCCCATGCCCTTGAGAGGACATTTTCATAATAGTTATAATTCCACAAAGTTTAAATTTATTTACTTATTTTAAAAATGTTTTTGTAGAGATAGGATCTTGCTATGTTGCCCAGGCTGGTCTCAAACTCCTACCCTCAAACTCCTGCCTTAGCCTCCCAAAGTGGTGGAGATTACAGGTGTGAGCCACTGGATCCAGCCTCCACAAAGTTTAATGTTGACATATGAGGGACAAGCAAGCTACTCAATGCTACACAATTTGGAGGAGGAGTTGCAAGATGTCTAATTTTATAAGGTACTTAATAACAGTACTTTATAATATTACAAGTAGGGCTTCCTTCTGAGATTCCCCTAGATACAATATAAGGCAAAATAATGGAGATATGTGATGAGTCTATTCCTTTGCCCAGGTCAAACAGCCCATGGGTTTAAAGCTGCCATGATAGTTCAGTGATGAGAATCATGCATATAAGGCCAGTGTTCTCCATTTCCATCGTGTCTCTCTACTATGTGAAACTCAGCATTTCTCTCATTATTCTCATCTTTGAGCTATTTTTTAAAATGTAACAACAAGGCTTTTCCTTGTGAAAGACAACTACTTTCATAGATGAAGCACAAAACAGAGAATGAGCCCAAGAATTACATAGAAAAGGCTGCCATAAAAAAAAAAGGGGGGGGGGGGGACAGAGTAAAGATGGCATTGGTTCCAGACCATTCCCAACAATTCTCCAGTGATTACTACAGCAGCAACAGGAGAAGCCGCCTCCGACAGCCTGACTCGCTCTTTAACCTTTTAAAATTTCAAGAATTTTGTAGAATACTTCATGGGATCCTGACCCTTGGAAAAATACTTTCTTTGGCACTTTCTGTTGTATATTCAGGATGGAGACAATCAGAAGTTTCATTTCTTCTGCAGAAATTTCATTTTACTTCCTAAAGGGAAAGAAAAAGACGGTGAACTCTCGATTCATTTTTATTTATTGTACATTATTTGAGGCAAGGGGTTAACCAGTCAGTCATTCAGAACAGCCCAAGAGTTAAGCTGACATCTCAAACTCAGTTGATGTGTTTAACCACCAAAACAAAAACAAAAACGAACCCCAAACCCCATGTGTCTAATTAATTGCAGAGGTCAAAAAGAGCTCAGACATCATGTAATCCGGTGGTTTTCAACCTTGACTATAGGTTAAAATCACTTGGCTTCTCCCCAGAGATTTCCTGGAGCCCAGGGGAAAATTTTTTAAAGTTCTCTGGAGATTATAAAATGTAGTCAGAGCTGGGAACCACTGATCTAATCTAACTCCATAGTATAAAGATGAAATAACAGCCTAAGGCCTAATATGTCCATGGTCTGTCAACTAGTGAAGGACAGGGCCTAATTAGGGGGCATATATTTCAAAGACAAAATATAAATATCATAGAATATAGGTTATTCATTATTTTAGGCTAGCCACACCCCTGTTCTCTTATATCATACTAGACAATTAACTATTATTGAAAAATCATAAATGTGTTTATGAACTAGAAAATTAAAGACTTGTAAGAAATCCTCTTTTGCCTCAGAAGTCCCTCTAAACCAGGTGTTTTTAATCTGGAGTACCAAGCATAGACTTCATGGGGTACATGGGCAGCCTAAAATTATACGCAAAATTTATTTATATGCTGTAAATACATTTTTCTGGGAAAAAGGACCACAGTTTTTGTAAGATTCTCCAAGGAATGTGTCCTAGAAAAGATTAATAATCACCATATACAAACATATCATGAAATAAATAAACTTCTATCAGAGAGGTTCACCTCTGGGAAATGGCCCCACAGACCACTCTGATGAGGGATCCCAAATTTTGAGAAAAATGCTTCTTTTTCTCCAAAACACTTTGAAACTAGCATCATGGTTTATGGTCAGCCTATTTAAGGCTATATTACTGATCTGATTATAAAGCTTTTGTGATGAGGCCCATTTACCGCAAAGCTTTTTCAGCCACATTTTTTATTTTTATTTATTTTTTATTTATTTATTATTTTTTAAATTTTTATTTATTTATTTCAGAGACAAGAATATCACTCTGTTGTCTGTGGCAAGATCATCTTACTGAGGCTTCAAACTCCCGGGCTCCAGCAGTTCCAGTTCCCCTCAGGCCTCAACCTCCTACGTAGCTAGAACCACAGGCATGTGCCAGCATGCCTCATTTTTTTTTTTTTTTTGAGAGTTTTGCTCTTATCGCCCAGGCTGGAGTGCAATGGTGTGATCTCTGCTCACTATAACCTCTGTCTCCTGGGTCCAAGCAATTCTCCTGCCTCAGCCTCCCAAGTGGCTGGCATTACAGGTGCCTGCCACTAAGACAGGCTAATTTTTATATTTTTAGTAGAGACAGGGTTTCACCATGTTGGACAGGCTAGCTAGTCTTGAACTCCTAACCTCAGGTGATCAACCTGCCTCAGCCTCCCAAAGTGCTGGGATTACAGGCATGAGCCACCATGCCAAGCCATGTCCAGCTAATTTTAAAATTTTGTGTAGAGATGGGGTCTCACTATGTTGCCCATGCTGGTCTCAAACTCCTGGCCTCAAGCAAACCTCCTTACTTGACCTCGCAAAGTGCTAGAATTACAGGCATGAGCCAATGCGCCTGGTCTTCAGCAACATTTATCTAACAAGAAAACACAGCAACTTACCAAGACTCCGCAAAATTCTATTCATCCCACTGGGCTCTGACTCAGGAATTGTTTCCAAATACTGGATGGCCCGGACCTCAAACAAACCTACAAGGAAAAACTCATGTTGGTGAAACTGTCTAACACTCCAGACTGGGAATTACATAAAACTCTGTGCTCATTACCAGTGTATTATTTCCAGGGCTAAAACAATATTACAAAATAAACAATTCTCATAATAAACAACTTGGACTTTGAGTCCTTGTTGCTTTACAATACTTTTTATTCATAATATAGTAAAATCTTTCAAGGTATTCACTAAATAGAGAGGGAGAACTTAATAATGAAACCAACCTTTAACTCCACTTTTCCGGAGCTCTCGGTCCTGGATGAATCCTGCAAACATCTGAGTCTCCATGAAGAGATCCAGGAAGTGGCGTACACTTCGGGAGGTGTGGGACTTACGGAATGGTTCCCTTTGGAAAACACGTTCCCCACGCTCCGTGACAGTCATGTTCAAAGAATAATGTCCTACCAACTCCACAAAAAACCTGACAAATGCTTCGGACACCAGAGAGTTGAGTGTCACATCTGCTGCAATATGAAAAGAAAAAAGAAAAAAATCTCCTCAGTTATCTGGATCTGTAAACACTGGCTCTGGTTATGGAAGTCATGCCTAAGAAGTTATAGATCAAAGGACTGAGAATAAATCTAGGAGTGTTCATTCTTCACTTTATTTCTCCATGACCTAGAAAAGGCTAATTGATTCTACCCTTACCTTCATTTTCTTTCCATACATACTCCTTCTACATCTTGCAAACTGGCTTGCACATCTGTTGATTTCATTGTAACTGCTCTTTCAAAGGCCACTGGTGAGAGCCAGCCAAATTTAATCTGCTCTTCTATTTTTATCTCCTTTAAGCTTCATGTTGCATTTGTGCTGACTACCTCCTCATTTCTTTTGTCCCCCACAACTCTATGCTCTTCTGATTTCCTGGTTCCCTTCCTGACTTGATGACAAAGCAGTTATTTTTCTCTTGTCCTTTTTTTCTCTTCCTGAGCATGGTGCTCAGACACTCTTCTTCAACACTCCCTTCCTTAAAGGGCTAATTGGCACAGAGATAGAGCTGGCTATGATAATACTGTAATTCCAAACCTTAGTTTTCCAGCCCTGTTATCTCACCACCTACATTTTCAGGCTACCTATGGGTGGTTATCATTTGGCTGTCCCATTAGCACATAAGTTCCATCTGTCTAAAGGTCACTATATCAGGTTCTTTTTGGAACTTGGACTATGAATCAATTAAACAAACAATACATATCTAAAGCCAAATCCATTATATTTCCCCACCAAATCAGTTTCCCTCTCAATAGTCCCATTTTTTTAAATAAAGATTTTTTTTTTCTAAAATACAGACAGGGTCTTGCTATGTTGCCCACGCGCTGGTCTCAAACTCCTGGGCTCAAGCAATTCTCCCACCTCAGCATTCCAAAATGCTGGGATTACAGATGTGAGCCACCATGCCTCGGTGACATTGCCATTTCATACTACACTATAATTATTCCACAAAAATAGTGATTTGAGTGCTTAAGATGTGTCGCACTGTATTAAATGCTTTTACAAACATAATGATCTATCATTATTTTTTTCTTTTACAGAGGAAACTGAGATGCCAAATGATTAAATAAATTCTCCAGGGTCATCCCATCTAGTAAGTGAAGATGCTGGACTCACAAGTCAGGTGATTTTTAATCCCTATAATATACTACATTATATTGCCTTCCAGGTCCCAGGCTCAAACTTCAGATTCAACTTACACTCCTTCTTTTTCTTCCATATCCAGTCTTTCCCCCTTGACCCTTCACACTGTCTGTTGCTCTTTTCCCAGGGATCCACTCAGGATGGGAATTAGGGACCTAAGTTTACTCAGAGTTCTACCATAACGCAGTTGCGTAATAGTGGGTGGCTCACTTTTCTAAGTTGGCCTGTCCACATCTGGGCAGCTAGCAGGGCTGACCAGGTGATTTCCAAGGTCTCTTTCTGAATTACACTTTGACTGTAATCTAGGGTTTTGTCCAACTCCCTTCCTTCTCATCTCTTTCCTTCTGCAGCTGAGAATCCGTGTCTATCACTGCATTTATCTTTTTTTTTTTTTAATTAATTTTTTTTTGTAGAGATGGGGTCTTGCTATGTTGCTCAGGCTGGTATTGAACTTATCCTGCCTTGACCTCCCAAAGTGCTTGAGATCACAGGTATGAGCCAGCACACCCAGCCCCAACACTGCATTTATCTTCAACACTTTTGCCTCACTGTTGTCTTATTTTCTTTCTTTTAAAAATTATGTTTTTCTATAATTTCTTTATTCTTTCCTTTTTAATGTATATACTTTACACATTCTTTGATATGTATATTTTATAAGATCAGCAATGAAATGAATAAATTCTCTACCACAAACAAAGCTTACAAACAGAACATCACTAATATCTTTGAAGTTTCCTGTGTGACTCTCTCTAATGGCATTCTTCTCCTACTTTCCAATAGAGTGACCATGGAATTTTGTATTTATTATTCCCTTGCTCTGCATTATAGTTTCACTATACCCATATAAAACCCCAATAGCATATTATTAGGTTTTGTATGTCTTTGAACGGTATACAAAATGTTGTAGTCTTCTTCAACTTACTGTTTTATTCAATATATGTTTTTAAGATTCATTTTTAACTGGGTGCAGCTAAAATGGCTCATGCCTGTAATCCCAACACTTAGGAGACTGAGGCAGGCAGCTCACCTGAGCCCAGGAGCTTAGGACCAGGCTGGGCAACATAGACTCCATCTCTACAAAAAATTTAAGAATTAGCTGAGCGTGGTGGCACAGGCCTGTGGTCCCAGCTACTCAGGAGGCTGAGGACAGAGGACTGCTTGAGCATAGGGGGTCAAGGCTGCAGTGGGCCATGATCACACCACTTGCACTCCAGCCTGGTTGACAAAATAAAACCTTATCTCAAAAAAAATTCATTCTTAAAGCTTTATTCTCCTGAAAATGGATATTCACATTGTTTTTAGTTTTTGCTATCACCTATACTAGCACTATGAAAATTACTGAACTTGTTTCCCAGTGATCATGTACAAGAGATTCACTAGGGTATGTATCTACAAACTACATTGTTGGGTTGCAGGATATGTACACCTTTAATTTTACTAGATAATGCCAACTTCAAAGTGGTTGAACTACTTGACACACTCTTACCAACACTTGATATTGTTAGACTTAAATTTTTTTTTTTTTTGAGACAGGGTCTTGCTCTATTGCCCAGGCTAAAGTGCAGTGGCACCATCATAGCTCAATGCAGCCTCAAATTCCCGGGCTCAAGTGATCCTTCCACCCTAGCCTCCTGAGTAGCTGGGACTACAGGCACACATCAACACTCCTGGCTAATGTTTTAATTTTTTTTTTGTAGAAACAGGGTCTTGCTATGTTACACAGGCTGGTCTTGAACTCCCGGGCTCATATGATTCTCCCACCTTGACCTCCCAAAGTGCTAGGATTACAGGTATGAACCACAGTGCCTGGACAGATTTTTTAGTTTTTGTGAATATCGTGGGTATAAAAAATGGTATTGCACTGTGGCTTACATTTACACTTCCCTGAATGTAAATGATGTAGTGAGGCTGCATGTCTCTTCAATTACTTATGTGCTTATCATGTTTCTTCTTCTTTGAATGTTCGTTCCTATCTTTTCCTCATTTTTCTGTTGGATTGTTTATCTTTTTCTTACTGATTTGCAGGTGTTTTTTTAAAAAATAAATTCTAGACACTATTCATTTGGTAGCTACATATGTTGAAGATGTCTTCACCTAGTCTGTAACTAGTTTTTAAAATCTCTTTTCCATGGTGTCTCTTGATGAAAAGAAAATTTAAAGATTTAACACAGTCAAATTAACCTATCTTTTCCTTTATGTTCTCTGCTCTTTGTCCCATGTTTTTAAGAATCCCACCACTGTGTTATTGACATAAAATATTTTCTTCTATGCTTTCAAAAATATTTTCAAAAGCTTTGCTTTTAACATTTAAGTCTTTAAATTCACTGGAATTAATTTTCTGTATAGTATGAGGTGTACATCCATATTCATTTCTTTTCATATAGAAGACCAATTGTTCTATTTTTTATTATTATTTCTTTATTATTATTATTTTAGACAGGGTCTTACTCTCTCACCCAGGCAGAAGTGCAGTGGCACAATCTTGGCTCACTGCAACATCCACCTCCCGGGTTCAAATGATTCTCCTGCCTCAGCATACTGAGTAGCTGAGATTAAAGGTGTGCACCACCACACCTGGCTAATTTTTGTATTTTTAGTAGAGACGGGGTTTCACCATGTTGGCCAGGCTGGTCTCAAAAACTGCTCACCTCAAGTGATCTGCCCACCTCCGCCTCCCAAAGTGCTGGGATTACAGGTGTGAGCCACCACGCCCAGCCCAAGGATCATTAAATGATCCATCCTTTTTCCACTGATACACAACGCGGGCACTGACACAAATCAAGTTTCCTTATGCATACGCACTCTGTATTCTTTCTGTTGCTCTATTTCTGCACCAAAACCAAACTATCTTAATTACTATCTTTATAATAAATTTTGATGTCTAGTAGTGCAAGCCTTCCAGTCTTGTTCCTTTTTGAGTGCCTTGGCTATTCCTGGCCCTTTGTACATCCAATTAAATTTTATGGTTGGGCGCAATAGCTCACCCATGTAATCCCACGGCTTTGGGAGGCCGAGGTGGGTGAATTGCTTGAGCTCAGGAGTTCAAGATCAGCCTGGGCAACATCGTGAAACCCTGTCCCTACAAAAAATACAAAAAACTAGCCAGGTGTGATGGTGCACGCCTGTTGGCCCAGCTACATGGTGGGCTGAGGTGGGAGGATTGCTTGTGCTCAGGAGGTCAAAGCTGCAGTGAACCAAGATTACACCACTGCACTCCAACCTGGGTGACAAAGCGAGACCCTGTCTCAAAAATAAAAATAACAATAATAAATAATAAATTTTACCATCAATCGGCTGAATGGAATTCTAATTCTCTCTTGAACCCTCTCCCATCTCACTTTCTTCCCCTCATTCCACTGAATCTGCTATTATCAAGGTCTTCATATTGTCAAATCCACTGGTCAAATCTTAGTCCTTGCCATACTTGGTCTCTTTGTAGCTGTAGGCATAACTGATTACTCTTCTTTTCATGAAGTATTCTATTTGCTTAACTTCTGCAATGTCACACTCCTGTTTGTTTTTTATTTTTCTTTTCACTTTTTGTAGAGATGAGGTCTCATTATGTTGCCTAGGCTAGTCTGGAATTCCTAGGTTGAAGCAATCCTCCTGCCTTGGCCTCCCAAAGTGCTGGGATTACAGGTGTGAGCCACTGTACCTGCCCACACTCCTGGCAGTTTACACACATACTTTCCTGGTTTTTCTCCTTTACTGGCTGCTCCTCTTAGTCTCCCTTGCTGGATAGTTCTCCTTCCAACCTCCAAGTGTTGGAAATCTAACGACGCCATTTACAAGCAACAGAGGGCTCAATCCTTAAACCTTTGTTATTTTCTAACAATACTCACTCCATAGGATCATCTCATCTGGTCCCACAGTTTTAAAACAGCAATTTCTAAATGTTTGCTTTTAGCCCAAATCTTTCTTCTAAAACATTTCCAGTTGGATGTCTGCTTAAGTATTAAACTTCTAATAGGTATCTCAAACTGTAACATCCAAAACTAAACTTTTTATTACTCCTCTAAATCTGCTCCTTCTAGGCCAGGTGTGGTGGCTCACAGCTTTGTGAGGCTAAGGCAGTGTAATCCCAGTGCTTTGTGAGGCTAAGGCAGGAGGATTGCTTGAGACCAGGAGTTTAAAATCAACCTAGGCAACATGGTGAGACCCTATCTCTACAAAAAATAAAAAGATTAGCTAGGTGTGGTGGTACATGCCTGTAGTCCCAGTTGAGGCAGGAGAATTGCTTGAGCCCAGGAGGTTGAGGCTGCGGTGAGCTATAATTGCATCACTGCACTCCAGCCTGGGTGACACAGCAAGAAAGAAAAACAAAAAAAGAAAAAACCCCAAAAAAACAAAAAAGCCCTGCTCCTTCCCTAATATTCCCTGTTAGTACATAGCCTTAGTTTTCTCATCTGTAAAATGAGGATTAAATAATGATACCTGCTTCATAAAGATAAAACAAAATGTATGTTAAGTGCTTAGCATAATGCCTGATAGAGTGTAAGCACCCAATAAATATTATTTGCCCATTTATTTAACAAGTATTTATTGAGTACCTACTTACTGAATACTGTTTAAAGTACTGGAGATAGAGAACAAAATAAAGCCACTGTTCTCACAGAACTTATGCTGTAGCATATGAAATAGTGCTAAGAGCCTTGAAGAAAATTAAAGCAAGGGGAAGAGGATAAGGAGCACTAGGGGAATGGGTACAATTTAAAATAGGACAGTCAGGAAAGGCCTCAGGGAGAAGGTGACATGAGCATGGACCTACAGGAAGAAAGGGCAGGAGTCATGTGGATATCTGCGGGAATAGCATTCTACAAATGTAACTAAGCAAGTGCAAAGGTCCTGAAATAGAAGAGGACTTGGCATATTGAGGATAAGCAAGGAAGCTGACTATAAGATTTTCAAGGCGCAGGCAATCTAATGCTACTTTGGTATATCCTTTAACCTAGTGCTGGGCATTCGGTAAATATTTACTACCTTAACCCTTAAGTCCTTGGCTCACTTGATACCTTGTGAAAAATTCTGCTCCTGAGTCAAGATTGCATTTCGTTCTTCCAAAATCTGCATCAGGGCAGCTTGAAGTTTTGGTGGTAGAATTTCATCCTCATCAGATACCTTAAGAAAAAAAAATGGAGATTTTTCTTTGTATGAGATTTGAGGGATTAAGTCTCAAATATGCCCTAGTTATTTCTTTTTTTTTTTTTTTTTTTGAGATGGAGTCTCACTCTGTCACCAGGCTGGAGTGCTGTGGCCGGATCTCAGCTCACTGCAAGCTCCGCCTCCCGGGTTCACACCATTCTCCTGCTTCAGCCTCCCGGGTAGCTGGGACTACAGGCGCCGCCACCTCACCCGGCTAGTTTTTTGTAGTTTTTAGTAGAGACGGGGTTTCACCGTGTTAGCCAGGATGGTCTCGATCTCCTGACCTCGTGATCCGCCCGTCTCGGCCTCCCAAAGTGCTGGGATTACAGGCTTGAGCCACCGCGCCCGGCCTGCCCTAGTTATTTCTCCAAAATTCCACAAATGACTTTATGTATCTTGGCTAAAGAGTCAGTCTGAAGTCTCCTTCCCTACATGAAGAATCTTTCATGTTTATGGTGTATATATTTTAACTATATTAAAAAAATTAATAATATACTTTATAAAATTTTCTGGCACTTTTCCACCAGATCTCTCTCATCTACAAGTCTTCTATTATATTATGAAGATCATCCACAAATAAATTGTATTTCAAACATGATGAGCTAATCGATTCTGAAAATGTCCTGGGAAACACTCTTCTTTTCACCCTGTGTTTCAGAGCTCACACTCCGACTACAGGTTATATCCGGAGGGCTGATCTAAGAAGGCTTTATGAACTCTTCCTTTCTACTTCAATATTAAGAATAAATGGTCACTTCATTTTTGCTCCTACTGTACCTTGTACAAATTTCTATTATACAATTTCTAAAACTTTATGTATGTCTGTTTCTCCGCATTAGACTGTAAGACCTGAGGGTTCAAACTGTGTCTTACTCATTTTTACATTCTAACAGAATATCTAGAAATAATCAGTGCTTAATAAATGCTTTTAAAATGTAATTAAATTAGAGGCTTATGTGTCGACCCACCTGGAGTTGAAGGGTGGTTTTACCTCCTTTGAGAATGACACATTTATGTTTCCTCCTTCCTTTGGGATAGGCAGCTATAAACTGAAGCCAAATTTTTCAGGTCGATCTTGCTTGATTGGCCATGGTGTCAACTCAAGTATGTATAGGAACTAAAAGTTTTGCTTGAGTCATATTCTCTAAGTACTTTCACATATTGTCTGTCCAATTATCTACAGTAGACATTTATCCTAAAACATTAGTAATTACCTCCTTTGGCACTCACCTCCTGTAAGAACTTGTCTGCACAGAGATCAACTATCAGCACCTATGAAATAAAGGAGCCAGGCAAGTTCAACCAGAGACATTCACAGACAAATATAGGCAATGAGAATAGTTTTAAACAAAATTTACTCAAAGTTTTAGCCCATTTAAAAGTTAGCCAATCGACACAACAAAAAATAAATTGCAAATGAAAGAATGATGACGTGCATACCTATAGATTAAAAGAGACTAAAAACATATCAACTAAATACGATGTGTGGGGCCAGGCACGATGGCTCACACTTGTAATCCCAGAACTTTGGAAAGTTGAGGCAGGAGGATCTCTTCAGCCCAGGAGTTGGAGACCAGCCCTGGCAACACAGTGAGACCCTGTCTATACACAAAATTTAAAAATTAGCTGGGCGTGTGGTACACACCTGTAGTCCCAGCTACTCAGGAGGCTGATCTGAGAGGATCACTTGAGTCTGGGAGGTCAAGGCTGCATTGATTGTGATTGCGCCAATGCATTCCAGCCTGGGTGACAGAGTGAGACCCTGTCTCTAAATAAATAAATAAATGAATAAATAAGTACAATGTGTGGACTTCGTTTTGAACCTGATTTAAACAAATTATTAAAAGTTTATGAGACAACTGGAGATTTAAACACTGGATTTTGCTGATATCAAGGAATTGTTGGATATTTTAGGTGTGATAATGGTATTGAGGTTATGTTTAAATATGCCCTTATGTTATAGAGATTCACACTGTAATATTTAGAGATGAAATTGTGTCAGGATACCCTTCAAAATATTATGGGAAAGAGGAATGGGTAAGGGTAAAGACTGGCCATTACTTGATAAGCACTGAAATGGGGTGACTGGTACACAAGGATCATTTTACTCTTCTGTTTACTTTTACATATGTTTAAAGTTTCCAAAATAAAAAGTTTTTTTTTTTTTTTTTTTTTTTTTAAGAAGGACAAGGCAGCAGAGTAACAGGGAACAGTCTTTTCAGTAAGTGGTATCGGCACAGATGGTACCATATAAAAACAAATGAAACAACCCCTACTTCACATTATACACACAAAAAATCAAGTTCCAGGAGGATTCATAATCAAAAGTTAAAGGCAAAATAATGAAAGGCCCAAGAGATAATATAGAAGGATATTTTCATGAGGTTAATATAAAGTAACTTAAGCAGCTCACTAAAAACACCATGTATAAAGAAAAAGACTGATAATTTTAACCACATTAAAATTAAGAATTTCTGTGCATTAAAAAACATCATTTTTGAAAATGAAAAGGGAAGCCACAGACAAAGAGGCCAGTATCCAGAATATAAAAAGACATGTTAACGCCAGGCGCAGTGGTTCACGCCTGTAATCCCAGCACTTTGGGAGGCCAAGGTGGGCGGATCACCTGAGGTCAGGAGTTCAAGAGCAGCCTGGCCAACATGCTGAAACCCTGTCTCTACTAAAAATACAAAAATTAGCCAGACGTGGTGGCTACTCAGGAGGCTGAGGCAGGAGAATCGCTTGAATCCAGGAGGCAGAGGTTGCAGTGAGCCGAGATTGCGCCATTGCACTCCAGCCTGGGAGACCAGAGCGAGACTTCATCTCAAAAAGAAAAGAAAAGTAAAGAAAAAGAAAACATCTTAAACAATAAGAGAGTAGGGGTTGGGTGTGGTAGCTCACACCTGTAATCCCAGCACTTTGGGAGGCCGAAGAGGGCAGATCACTTGAGGACAGGAGTTTGAGACCAGCCTGGCCAACAAGGTGAAACCCCGTTTCTACTAAAAATATAAAAACTTAGCTGGGCACGGTGGCATGCACCTATATTTCCAGCTACTTGGGAGGCTGAGACACGATAATTGCTTGAACCTGGGAGGCGGAAGTTGCAGCAAGCTGAGATCACGCCACTGCACTCCAGCCTGGGCAACAGAGTGAGATTCCATCTCAAAAACAAAACAAAACAAAAACAAAACCAAAAACAAAACAAGAGAGTAAACAATGTAGTGGAAAGAGACAAAGATTTTTATAAAAGATGATATTCAAGAGACCAATAAATAGAAGGATGCTCAAGAACAGGAATCAAATTAAATTAAATTTGTGCAAATTAAACCACAATGTGAATAACACTACGCACCCACCAGATAGGCTAAATTATACAACTGATGACAGTGATGGTGAAGACGTGGAGCAACAGGAATTCTCATACGCTGTTGAAGGGAATTTAAATTGGCACAACTACTTTGGAAAACAATTTAACTTTATTTATTAAAGTTGGAGATATGTTTACCCTATGACTCAGCAATTCAATTTCCAAGTATATACCCATTGAACTACGTGTGTATGCACTGGGAGTCATGTATATTTATAGCAACATTATTCATAACAACCTCAAACTGGAAACAACTCAAATGTTCAACTGTAGAATGGATAAGAAAATTGTGGTACATTCACACAATGGAATCCTATATACAATTAGAATGATCAAACTATTGTTGACCTTATCAACATAGATCAATCTTACAGATATAATATTGAGCAGAGGAAACCAGGCAAAAATATATATACCATATGAATCTATTTATATCACGTTTAAAACCAGACAAAGCTGAATTACATTGCTTAGGGAGGAATGCCTAGGGGTAAAACTATAAAGAAAAACAAGTCAATGAATACCATAAAAGTCAAGATAATGATTACCTTTGGTGGGGGATGGGGATGGGGATGGAAACAGCGATTAGAAAGAGGCATGAGGGGGACTTCTAGGGGGTTGGCACTGATTCCATTGTGGTAATATTTCCATTCCATTCTAATGCTGGTTATGTATCTGTACATTTTGCTTTAACCACGTATCTATATTGTGTTGTATTTGAAATAAAGTTTTTTGGGTTTTTGTTTTGAGACAGTGTCTCCCTCTGTCGCCCAGGCTGGAGCACAGTGGCATGATCTCAGCGCACTGCAACTTCCACCTCCTGGGTTCGGGCAATTCTGCCTCAACCTCTCAAGTTGCTGGGATTACAGGCATGTGCCACCACACCTGGCTAATCTTTGTCTTTTTAGTAGGGATAGGGTTTTACCATGTTGGCCAGGCTGGTTTCAAACTCTTTGACTTCAAGTGATCCACCTGCCTCAGCCTCCCAAAGTGCTGGGATTACAGGCATGAGCCACCATGCCAGGCCGTGAAATAATTTTTAAAGTTAATCCAGAGTACTGTACCCTTCAGAATAACACAAGAATGAGCCCAAGGTTACTACTGTAAATAAGATACAGGTTTGAATTTATGTGTACTATCAAATTTTCCCATCTTAATACTAGAAATATTATAAACAGCAATATTATAATATAATAGAAATATTATAAGTAGCATAAAGTAGTAATAATAACTATATTAATTAGTAACTATTCCACCACTCTTAAGATCACTTATTTTTACTTCTCAGTGCTCCAATATTAGGTTCCATTCTTCCATCTCACCTCTTCAATGGGTAGGTCCTGGAGCTGTGGTAAGCAGCAAGACAGGATTCCAATAAGGAATGGAGTAGGTGAGCAGACAATGTCAATCATAGATGCTGGCAGGACTGGGATATAGGTATGCTGCCAGGTGAACGGATACAGTGTAGCTACCACGGCATGGCCACATTTTGACAGGGTGCTAGCCAGAGGAGAAAACAAATGGTGTCATATATAGAGCAACATAAGGAGGACATTTCAGTTATTATGTTAAAGAATTAAAAATTGATGCTGGTTAGTGATCATAGATTAAAAACTATGTGAACAGTCATTAATTTTTTAACATTTTAGTTAAAATTTAAACTTAATTTACTGAAAATGTTCAATCTCAATCCAGCTCATCTCCACAATTTCTCATGCGAAAAATTAGTGGACTTAGCAAAGTATTACCAACTTTTGACAATAGGGTAAGCAAAATGCATTTAAAAGGGAAATTTATTATAACCCAAAAAAGTCATTTGTATAGCCTAATGCAAGTGGCTTTTTGATGATTTATCATTTGAAATTATCCATGCCACTATATACCACTAGATAATTGAGAGACTGATCCTACATTTTAAAAATATGCCCAAATTTTTGTTCTCACTCATAGGTGGGAATTGAATAATGAGAATACTTGGGCACAGGGTGGGGAACATCACACACTGGGGCCTGTTGTGGGGTGGGGAGAGGGAGGGAGGGATAGCATTAGGAGAAATACCTAATGTAAATGATGAATTAATGGGTGCAGCACACCAACATGCATACATATGTAACAAACCTGCCTGTTGTGCACATTTACCATAGAACTTAAACTATAATAATTTTAAAAAGCTCCAATTTTAAAATTTGGAACAAATAAAACACCAGTGTGAAGTAACATATTTCACTTATTTCTTACCTTAGGCTGTTGGCAACAAAGATTACCCTACGCTCCAAAAGGAGTGAGGCACAGACGCGGATAAGATGACATACACTCAGGCACTTAAAGAGACATTCAAAATCAACATGTTCCAATCGGGAATCTAGTGGTCGGCAGAGTTCAATGGACTGAAATGCAAGAAGTTGAATCAGGTGAGCTAATGTTGGAAAACAATCCCTAGTGCCAACACTATGGATCCTGTTATTCTTACGTAAGTTAAATTCAAGAAGGGTCTGCTACACAGGGTCTGTGAAGCTTCCTATACTAATGCCAGGATCCAACAGCTTATTTTTGTTCTGTAAATCAAGATCCTTTATTCCTTCTGACAACAGTACATACAGTCTTCATTTATCACATTGAAATTGTCATTACAAAGGGACTCAGTCTATGTATGGTAGAAAATCTCTGGGTCCTGGGTCTAGGAAGAACTATGTTACAGATCAGCTGGATATTTCTCCATTGCTTTATGGAAATAAAATATATCCTTTACAGTTTATGGAAAAGGGAAATCTATCCCCTTGTGCTCTGGAAACTGCCTACCAGTATAAGTCCTGCTTTTTAATGGCTACCAGATTTTTTCAAAATGAGCTAACTTACCTCATCTCCAGCCCCAGGGAGGTAACTCTTAACTGTGATGGTGCGTCCAGGAGCTGGGAAAGGCGCTTCTATGACACTTCGCATGAATGGGTAAACAAGGGCTGGAGACATTTCTCTTCTCTTCTCTACTTCATCCAGAATCTATACATGCAAAGCGTTACTTTGTTATGGACTAAGTTAAAAAACATAAAAGAATGCTATTACAGGAACTGCCCAACCTGGTGTACAAACTTTAAAATAACCTAAATGTAATTTAAGACAGATAAGCTTCTGCAATCAATAAAAGTTAAATAAGCATCATATCTCTTGGGAGGTATCATTATACCCTGAAGAAAAGTTACTAACATAAATCAACATATTTTTAAAGGAGAAGCCCCTTTTTGGCTCACTAAGGGAGGGGCAAGGAAGGTGACAGTGACGATATCCTACAATTTGGTCTAAGAAAGACACAAGACAAGATAAGCTTTGGACTATGTTCTCCCTTAAGCTGAAAGTTCTAGCAAACCAAAATGAAGATGATATAGCAACAGCAAATGGATTAGAGATGTGAGTTTAAGCCTTCAGGCATGTGGTTCCTAGTTTACTAATAGGGAACCTTTCTGAAGTAGTATGTTAAAGTCTATGCCACTTAACATTGCGAGCTCAAAAAGGACACCATTTTTCATACAGCTCATTCTCCACTCACCTTTGAAAAAAGATTGAAGCAGCCTAGGCGACTAACCATGCAGTATACCTCAGGGAGTCGCTTTCCTTTGCCTTCTGGCTAAAAGATAAAAACAACAACAACAAAAAAATCAAGCAGCGTAAGTTTTTATTAATATTGATTTGGACTATTAATTATCTTTTACTACTCTTTAGTACGGAGCAGTAACCAAGGCTCACATCTTCAGTGAACACTAGAAGATGTGAAAAGTGCTAAAAATGATAGCATGATTTATTCTAGGTTTAGTGAAGCCATCTAAGCAAGAAAAAAGTCCTAATATGGTTGATGAGTAACTCAGAGCTCCTTCGAGTAGCTCATTGTACTCTATTCCAAATATATCCAGATGAGATTCAGCCACTATGTCATCAGTTACTTTCTCTATTATAAACAAATAAAATAAATCCATACCCCTTCTCTTCTAGAACATGCCGTGGTTAACCCCCACCTTGCTCTTGCTGTTTAATGCTAATACAGCTTCCTTAATACACAGGTCATTGAGCATCCCTCAAACTCATCTAGAGATAGTGCTTCTGAAGTTCCTACTCTGACTCAATTGTTCCTTGACTAACCCTGTCTTGGTAAGTAACACAAATCTGATACTTACCAAGAGCTTCTTACAGTAACCAAACCACCGGCTTCCATCTTCACCAGTCAAGACAAAGGAGAATGTTTCACTGAAAAAAGAGCCAATAGTTAGTTTAGGATCCAAACAACCACTTATGGCATTCTCCACGGAACAAACAATTGAAAACTAGAGTCCAACAGTAGTCATTTTGTGATCTAAAAGGAGGCATAATATTACATTCATTGCAAGTCACATTCCTCCTAAGGAATGAATGCCCAGGCCTTAAGAATATCTTGCCTTGTACTGGGGTGAGAGAATAGGTATGGGATAAGCTGTTGATGTTGGTTCCTTTTGTTTTCTTATTCATCCACTCTAGGTATTAATCAGGCTTATTTTCATTTAAATTTTATTTTTATTTTTTAAGACAGTCTCACTCTGTTGCCCAGGCTGGAGTGCAGTGGTGCAAACAGAGCTCACTGTAGCCTTGACCACCTGAGGCTCAAGTGATCCTCCCACCTCAGCCTCCCAAGTAGCTGGAACTACATATGTGTGCCACCATGCCCTGCTAATCTTTTAATTTTGTATAGAGATAAGGTCTCACGATCTTGCCAGGGCTGGTCTCAAACACCTGGGTTCAAATAATCCTTCTGCCTCGGCCTCCCAAAGTGCTAGGATTATAGACATGAGCCACTGCGCCTGGCCTTATTTTCCTTTTGTTGAATCCTCAATTTAGTCAAACAGGTAAGCGACAAAGACTTTTGATATGTCATTTCTCAGTTCCAAATTCTTCTCTTTAGTTCTGAGAGGCTGTATACAGCGTGATAGGCAAAGGATTATATCCTTAATATACAAAAATTATTAGGAAAATATCAACTCCTCATTAGAAACATGGGTAAAAGAACTGCATTAATAATTTACAAAATGAAAACCTAAATATGCCGAAGAAAGAAACTCAGACTCAATAATCAAATAAGTCCCCCCCCCACTTTTTTTTCTGAGACAGAGTATCACTCTGTCACCCAGGCTGAAGTACAGTGGCGCCATCTCCGCTCACTACAACCTCTACCTCCCGGGTTCAAGCAATTCTCCCGCTTCAGCCTCCCGAGTAGCTGGGACTACAGGCACGTGCCACCACACCCAGCTAATTTTTTATTTTTAGTAGAGATGGGGTTTCACCATTTTGGCCAGGCTGGTCTTGAACTCCTGACCTCAGGTGATCCTCCCGCCTTGGCCTCCCAAAGTGCTAGGATTACAGGCATGAGCCACAGCACCCGGCAAAGTCCAATTTTTTTTTAAGAGACTGGGTCTCACTGAACACAACTTAATTTTCTGAAGACATATTATCTTCCTTCCTTCCTTCCTCCCTCCCTCCCTCCCTCCATTCCTTGTTTTTTTTTTTTTTTTTTTGGACAGGGTCTTGCTCTGTGGCCCAGGCTGGAGTACTATGGCATAATCATAACTCACTGTAACCTTGAACTCCTGGGCTCAAGTGGTCCTCCTGCCTCAGCCTCCTGAGTAACAACTGCACACCACCATGTCTGTCTAGCTTTTTGGTATTTTCTGTAGAGACAAGGACTTGCTATGCTGCCCAGGATGGTCTCAAACCTGGCCTCAAGTGACCCTCTCACCTTAGCCTCCCAAAGTGCTAGGATTACAGGTGTGAACCACCTGGCCTAAATCCAAACTTGAACAATATATACATATCTGTATTTGGCTAAAAATAAAGATTGGAAGGGAATATGACAAAATATTTACAGTGATTACCTTTGAGTAACCAGATTGCCAGTGATCTGTAATTTCTGCTTTTTACTTACTCTTCTGTATTTCCCAAATACTCTAGAATAAACATATATAACTCGTTGTGGGGGAAAGCCAGCCACAGAGCAGCCAGGTCAATACGAAAGGCGCTGTTTATAAAGGTAGCAGTGCAACCGACAACACAAGAGCATCAACAGTGATGGCTGAGAGATGAGAGTGTCAATCAGGCTAAACTGCTTATGAGAGACAGTAGCTTAGTCCGGAGGCAATGCGAAGTTGAAGTGCAGAGCTATTTAAGCAACGGCTGAGGCTGTTATCCAGAAGGTCATTACCATGTGATATGGTTCAACAAATCAAGCTTTTCAAACTAAATGGCATCAGCAATAATTACAGTTTTGAACAAAGCAGGCATCTATTAATATTTACAAGCAGAATTCAGAGATTATGATAGTTCATTAAAAATAGTAATTTCCTCTAGATACCTGGAAGAAATTCTTTAACACTTCCTTTCTTAATATACTACACTTTCCAAACTGGAGCCTCCCTTTGTACAGGTTCCACAGGGGAACATAAAAGCTGGGCTGTGGATTCTTCTATTAATTTGAAGGAGAAAGAAAATGAAGATGAAGACATTGCTCTGTTTTATCTCTGTTTCTAGGTTGAGTCTCAAAATCCAAGTCTTTTTTCCTTTCTGTACACTTGGGAGCATTTTTGATTGCACGTAAAATAGAACTTTTTTTGTTGTTGTTGTTGAACTGGCAAGCTTGAAGTGACTCTCAGATTTGTTTTCCTTTTGACACTGAAATTATTCCATGTTTTTCTTTTTTTAAGCCCCACATAGGAAATGTTCTAATTCTGCTTCTTCCTTTCCTCCCACCACATGCTTGACTTGCCACAGTATTCACATAGCTTCACTAATGGCTCTACTCATTTCTCAAATACTCTGATTTATTTTTTCAGTTCTAATGAATATAAATTAGATAAATTAGCCCATTTACCTCTTGAGTTCTGAGGTTGGCATCCAGTCCTTTGAATCAGGAAAACAAAATTTTGGGATAACTTTAAGCCTCTCTTCCGTGTCTTTGGACTGCTTATAGCCATGATCGTCCTGAAAAAGATAACACCCTCAAACACCCTCAAAATAGGTGACTTAAATTATACTATGCAAGTGGGGAATAGAAATAAAAAACCCAGTCTCATCTCAGGAAAAAAGGTCTCTGATAAGCCTGGGCAGTTACTGATAAGCCTCAGCATGGTTTTGTACTGCTTAACAAAATTAAAAAGTCAATTCTGGAAATCACTGGAGATGAACTGAGAACAGCGTTACTGAGAACAAAGAATCCTATTTTTACTGAGAAATGGTACCTGTGGATATCTCAGCATCTACTGTAAGAGAGATTAGTGAAAAGTTTCCTATCAAGAGGAAATATCTTAATTCAGGATTGACAAACTAATGGGAACCCAGTATCTTTATGAACCAAGGAACATAAGATAAAAATTCATTCTTCAATGTACTGAGAACAAAAACCTAGTCACCTCAAGACACAGTCCAATCAATAATCAAAGCAGCTTTGAAATGGTAGATGAATATTATTTAGAAAAGATACGGCCAGATGCACTGGCTCATGCCTGTAATTTCAGCACCTTGGGAGCCCAAGGTGGACATATCACTTGAGCCCAGGAGTTGGAGACCAGCCTGGGCAACATGGTGAAACCCCATCTCTACAAAAAATACAAAAGTTAGCTGGGTGTAGTGGCACATACCTGTAGTCCCAGCTATTGAGCAGGCTGAGAAGTGGGAGGATCTCTTGAGCCCAGGAGGATGAGGCTGCAGTGAGCAGTGATTGCGCCATTGCACTCCAGCCTGAGTGACAGAGAGAAACCTGCCTCGAAAAAAGAAAAAATAGGCCGGGTGCGGTGGCTCAAGCCTGTAATCCCAGCACTTTGGGAGACCGAGACAGGCGGATCACGAGGTCAGGAGATCGAGACCATGCTGGCTAACACAGTGAAACTCCGTCTCTACTAAAAAAATACAAAAAACTAGCTGGGCGTGGCGGTGGGCGCCTGTAGTCCCAGCTACTCGGGAGGCTGAGGCAGGAGAATGGCGTAAACCTGGGAGGCGGAGCTTGCAGTGAGCTGAGATCCGGCCACTGCACTCCAGCCTGGGCGACAGAGTGAGACTCCATCTCAAAAAAAAAAAAAAAAAAGAAAAAATAAGAGATACTATTTTGAGAATCCACCCCATATATAATCATTTCCTTTAGCATAGAATCTTTGCTACCTAATTGCTGGTTTGCAACTTCTTGTAAAATTTTAGCATAGAAGACCCTTTTGCATAAATCTAGTACTGTACCTATGTGACAGTCTAAATTTCAGTAAACCAGACATTTAGAAATTAGTATGACCTGTCCTCTATAAAAACAAGCCCTTAAGTCTAATTACCATATTGCCTTCAGATAACTAGTAAAAATCACCTCCCCTTTAATTTCTTTTTTGTTGTTGTTGAGAAGGAGGTCTTGCTATGTTGCCCAGGCTGGTCTCAAACTCCTGTGCTCCAGTGATCCTCCCGTTTCAGCTGGTCAACTAGCTGGGATAATAAGCATGTGCCACTGTGCACGGCCCCTTTAATTTCTTAAAAAAACCAAACTATGTAGCCATTCTGGGTCACTTAACAGCGCTGTGACATTGTACTTTCAGGCTACATTGAGAAATTTTATGAGAAATTAAACTTACTGATTATTTACTGTAGGGATATTTTTGAGGACTTTTTGAAAATGAGAATCCATGCAGGAAATGTCTCTTAGATTCCAGTACAGCTGTACTTCACCAGCTTTTTTAGTGAAACATGTAACTCAGGGTTATAAACCCAAAAGTCCTAAAGTGGCCAAGCAGGTAACTGAAATGAGAGAAGTGGTCCAAGTAATAAGCAGGAGAGTGAGTAAATGTCCCTATTAAAGGGATCACTCCTTACTAAGGAAAACTACATAATTCAGACAGCATAACACAAAATGAAAATGTGGAGCTTCTTGTCCAAAAAGCAGAAAAAATTAAACATAAAACATCTTTTCTTCTGTGGCCTCTGTAATGGAGTTTTTATTTGCTATTTAACATCACACTCCCTTAGGCATGAGGATCCTGGGGGATGAGTGTAGACTCTCACAGACACCCAGGTGCTGCAGTCTGCAATCTGGTACACAAGCGGCCCACGAGGTACTGGGTTTCCTCTCCGGGTAGCTGCAGAATTGAGACTCTGTGTTTCAACTGGGGGTTGGGAAGTTAAGCCAGGCATCTCCCCTTCCCATGGGGGCCAACATTCCAACCCACAGCAGTTGAGCAACCCCCAAAAAGTCATCCATGAGTGGCACCACCAGCCCAGGCCAGGGAAAGCTTCCCATGCCTTGCCTGGAGATGCTGCAGAGCAATGCTGGCCTGATCCTAACCCTCCCAATGCCTGTGCCCAGCCGGGGGGAGAAGGTGGCAGTAGTCACTGAGTAGAAGTGGACAGGGCACATGCTAGGATCCAGGGAATCAGGCAGTGGAGAACAGGACAAGAGAACTCATCCTAGGGAAGCAGCAGAAGGTGACACCATGCATGAACTCAGGCTTTAAGACCTTGGCACATGCCCAATTTTCCTATCAGACTTCATTTACAAACACAAATTCAAAGCTAAAATTATTTAGCATTTCAAGATGGTGACTGCAGATCATTAAACCCTACATGCAGGGCCCTTCTGAGTGAGGGCCTTATGTAACTACACTGGTCACCTGCTCTGAAGTCCTGCTCCTTATTAAGCTTCAACCCATTCCTGACACTTAGGAATGGTGTTGGCATTCTTTCCAGTTTCTCAGGAAAAGGCAGAAATACCGATTTTTATGTGAAATTTGATTGTTAAATGTTGGCAACAAAAATTATTGTTGTTACTTTTACACAAACACTATGCAAAGCAAAAGAAACCCAACCATGTCTGTGGGCTTAACTGATTCACAGGCTCAATAAGCTCTGTGAACCAGAGACTAAGATCTTTTTCAGTAGTACTCCCATCATCTAATCCTGGCAAATATTAGGTATTTTTAAAATATTTGAATGAATGAATGATTTTATTTTAAAAAAGGTAGAGAAATCAAATACTATTGTTAATAATAATGGCTACCAAAAATTAATACCTACCATTTATCGAGTACATACTATGTGCCAGGGATGGCATTAAGCACTTTATATACATTATCTCACTAAATCCTTACTAATAATGGATAACATCATATTGAGCTTACTATATGCCAGACACTGTTCTAAGTGCCTTATATAAATTAGCTTATTTAATCCTCACTATGATTCAGAGGGGTAGATACTATTGTGATTACCCCCATTCTACAAATTAAACAACTAAGACACAATATGGTGGCTCACGCCTGTAATCCCAGCACTTTGGGAGGCCAATGTGGGCGGATCACTTGAGGTCAGGAGTTCGAGATCACTCTGGCCAACATGGTGAAATCCTGTCTCTCCTAAAAATATAAAAATTAGCTGGGCGTGGTGGCACATGCTTGTAGTCCCAGCTACTCAGGAGGCTTGAACCTGGGAGGTGGAGATTGCAGGGTTGCAGTGAGCCAAAACTGCACCACTGCACTCCAGCCTGGGAAACAAAGCGAGACTCTGTCTCAAAAAAAAAAAGAGAGAGAAAGAAAAGTAACTTCTTAAAGTCACATAACTAATAAGTGGGAAACACAGAGCTTTTGCACAGAGTACATGCTCTAAACCACTACCCTATTCTGTCACATTTATTATTCCCCTCCTTAAGGATGAGAAAACTAAGGTTTTGTAACTTGTTAAAGATTATTAAATGGCAGAGCCAAAAATTTAAAAAACTAGGAAAATGAGCTGTTTTGTTTTGCTTGGGTTGCAGCTCATGCCTAACATAAGATGTTTTCAGAGCCACCAGATCCTACCACAAGTATTGGTAAAAACTGACTGAGATAACAAAAACCAAGAGGACAGGAAACAAATGTACACAGAGACACAGGAACATTCCTGAATGCCTCTTGGCCTCCTTGTACCTACCTTGCCAGGGAATTGTTGTATGACCTGGGGAATATAGCTTATTCCTGATGGTTTCTTCTGTAGAGACACCACCACAAAAAGTTCAAACAGCTGCTGCTCCTGTAATTCAATAAGATCCCGCTCCAAGGTCTGGTAGTGAGGATTCCTCTTGGAAGACTGTTGCAGTTGTGCTAAGCGTTTATGGCGATCTGTAATGAAATCATGGAGTAATGTTTTCTCTCTGTAGCCCTACCTTCCTTCCAGCACCAGAGGTCATGACCCACACAGGATTAATCTTCACACAGTCACTGCGGAATGAATGCTGAATAACCAGTATCTGCCACATAGACATATCTGTTAGGGCTGTGACATACTAGGGGGAATAACTGCAGACCCTCACAAGTGCACAGGGGCCTCGCTCTACTTCTGGCCAGCAATGGGACTAACATTCCATGTACCAACCAATACTTATGTATGTCCCAACAAATAATCTATGCTATCCCATCTTTCATGGCATCACACCAGGACACATGGAAAATGTCACGAAAAAGTGCTAGACTGATAACAGATGCTACTGTTGGGAATGCCATGAAATCACAGGGTGCCAGGGGGCAGGGGGCAGAGATTTGATAAAATAACTGAGTCCTAAGTACAGAAAGGGGTGAGTTTGATAAATTAAAACAAAAATTATCCTCACATTGAAGAAACTGTCCAGTTCCCTTCCCTCCTTGCCATATATTACTAACAATGAATATATGCTTGTATCAGTAAATGGTGCTAGACGCAAGAGAAAAATATTAAGTGGAAGAAGACATCCATCAGCAGACTTTCTCAAAAGAATAAAATTATGGAAGCATATTATTTAAACAGTCATAGCAATGTCAATCAAAACTGGATAGCACCTATCCTCTATTCTCATTTATCTCTAAATTTTGAGCAATCTAGGGTGGTCCCCACTGAAGGAAACTGTGGACTTGCAGAATACTTTACATGTCCCAGTGATTTGCTTATGTGTCATTCTGAGCCACTGATAGACTCAACCTCTAATTGTCTTTCCTTTCTTTTTGATATAATGCATTCTGTCCCAAAAGAAGTTATACTATAGATCACAATATTAAGAACATTTAAAAAAAAATGCATCTGGGAATGGCTCCCCAGAATAATCCAGTACATTCAGTGCTCTAGGCAAAACTTTACTTACGTCAAAGGGCTGAGTTCAAGTCAAGAAAACTTTAGGTCCTGTTTCTCAGTAGTAACAGCCCTAAATTAGTCATCTTTACACATCTAGACTGAACCTGATGATTATTAAATTTCACCTTCAGTCAGGCTACAGAATCAAACACCTGAAGCAATTCAGGCCAGTGGAGGGAGCACAAGAATATTAATCATAAAATTAGGTGTCAGATTGGAAGTGGAACTGCCCTGTACTCACTCAGCTTTGATAATGTACGTCTTCTACTTTTTACACGGCTTAGTATGTCAGTCACTTAAATAGGAAGTAGATAACTTGCTGTGATAACTAGATAACATCATCATTAGATGAAGGATGAAGGCATCATGAAGTGCTTGGACAAATAGAGTCAAAAAAGTATGATGCATTCTATATTCTACTAGAAAGTAAACAGCACAATAATCTGGAATATAAATGCCTATAAATAACAAATAGATGTTTACTTTTTCAATATCAGAGGTATCAAAGTTACTTAAATAATTACACTTGAGTGGCTACAAAAAATCAGATATTTGGCTGGGCACGGTGGCTCACACCTGTAATCCCAGCACTTTGGGAGGCTGACGTGGGAGGATCATGAGGTCAGGAGTTCGAGACCAGCCTGACCAACATGGTGAAACCCCGTCTCTACTAAAAATACAAAAATTGGCTTGGTGTGGTGGCGCGTGCCTGTAATCCCAGCTACTCAGGAGGCTGAGGCAGGAGAATCGCCTGAACCCGGGAAGCAGAGGTTGCAGTGAGCCGAGTTCGCACCACTGCACTCCAGCCTGGGCGACAGAGGGAGACTCCGTCTCAAAAAAAAATCAGATGTTTACTGCTCAGAGGATGATTCACACACTCTGTTTTGGCTGCCAGGAAACTACTGCATATATGTCTGGACATGCAGCCCTCTGCCGCTCCCCTAAGAATATTCCATCATAAGAACCACACTGTTCAGCCTCAACTCCACCACGGGAGACTTCAAATGCTGTCAAACAGCTGACAGTGTTTAATTCTGACTGTTTAATTCTCCAAACCTCAACAGGTTCTGAAAATAAGGAAATCACCTACAAAATGGAACTTCATGTTGGGAAAAACATGCTTAATCACAAAGGTAGGTGCCACTCCACCTAACTCATGATCATCACAAGAACGGGAGCAGCTCCATTGACTCACTCACTCTTTGGCAGATACTCGGCATCACTTTCGTTCCCACTGATTTCACCTGAAAAAGAGAGAAGGAGTTTCCATTTGTATTGTCCAACAGTAGGAAGTACATGAGGATGAGAACAATGTAAACTCACAAACCTGGGGACTTGGAGTAAGGAATAATAAAGCTGCTGAGCCTTTCTCCAAACCATTTGGTTGTATCCGGTTGGGACAGTTATCAAAAGAGAGCAAAAGGCTCAAAGAGGAAACTCCTCTACTACATCTTCTTCCCACACCCTACTTCACTCCTCAGCTCCCCTCTCATCCCTAATTCTAGAAACTAATTGCATTTCAAACCAGTTTTAAGAAGTCTAGTTCAGAGTGGATTCTATTTCTATATCCACATAGTTGTCTGTATATTCCAAATAAAGTATCAAAGGCAAACACCAAGAGGCCTAACTAAGAATATAAACACCAACCAGACTATAAATTTAGAGTAACAGGAAACCATGAGAACTAGGAGAGAGATATTACCAAGTCAGCCCACCTCTTCTATGATGCCTCTAAACTACTTCTAGTCCATATGGATTTTTTCTTTACTCCAAATTCTCATAGTACTCATAATGCTTTGAACTATTTTCATTTTCCCCAATCAGATTTTAAGTATTTTGGAGATAAGGGGCTATCTTGTTTTCACAAGGCAGTGTTTTGTATAATTCTGAGCACACAGGCAACACACACACACACACACACACACACAAAGCAGCTTTTAAAATAAATAAATGAAACATTTCTAGATTAAGTTTGAAAAGTTAAAGCAAAATAGAAATGCAAAGAAAGGGAAAACATTTAAATGTATCAGAAAAAAACAAGGCCTAGAAGTTATAAGTGAAATTTGATTATATAAACTTGTATCTAATTTAAAAGTCAGTATTAAACTCAAAAAGTGAACGATAAACTGGGAAAATACTTGTACACACTTTGCAGATACAAGGCTGTTTCTTAATGTTCAAAAAACTGTTACAAATCAAGAAGAAAAAGCACAAGAGAAAAAAGAATAAAGGGTGGGAACAGGCAATTCATAGAATAAGATTTGTAAGTTGTTGATAAACATGAAAACTGCCCAAATTCATAATGAAATAAATGTAAATTAAAACAATAAACAAGACATACATTTTCAACCATGATACTGCCATAAAAAGCTTTAATAAAGCATAGTATTTATTGATGAAGATTATGGGGAAAGAGGTATTTTCAAATGATGTTTGTAGAAACATAAGCTGTTACAATCTGCTTGTGGGACAATTTGGCAGTAGTTACAATTTTATTTTTTTTTGAGACAGGGTCTTACTCTGCTGCACAGGCTAGAATGCAGTGGCATAATCTTGGCTCACTGCAACCTCTGCCTCCCGGGCTCAAGTGATCCCCCCTACCTTAGCCTCCCAAGTAGGCTGGGACTATAGGCGTGTGCCACCACACCCAGCTAAATTTTTTTTTTTTGTTTTTTTGATACGGAGTCTTACTCTGTCACCCAGGCTGGAGTGCAGTGGCACAATCTTGGCTCACTGCAACCTCCACTTCCAGGGTTCAAGCAGTTCTCCTGCCTCAGCCTCCTGAGTGGCTGGGATTACAGGCATGAGCCGCCATGCCTGGCTAATTTTTGAATTTTTTAGTAGAGACGGGGTTTCACCATGTTGGTCAGGCTGGTATCGAATTCCTGACTTCATGATCCGCCCGCCTTGGCCTCCCAAAGTGCTGGGATTATAGGTGTGAGCCACCGCACCCGGCCACCCAGCTAATTTTTGTATTTTTTGTAGACACGGGATTTCGTCATGTTGCCCAGGCTGGTCTCAAACTCCTGGGGTCGAGTGATCCACCCGCCTCAGCCTCCCAGACTGCTGGAGTTACAGGTGTGAGCCACCGTGCCTGGCCAAAATTTTAAATCCATATGTTCTGTGATTAAGCCCACTTCTAGGAACTTATTCTACAAAAATAGTCTTATATAGAAACACAAGTAAAAGACGCGTTTGCAGCATTGAAGATTTTTATGTATACACACACACACACTTTTAAATATCCACAGGTTAAATAAAATGTTAGAAACAACTAAACTGTCTACTAGCTAAATAAAATTATTTTACTTCTATGCAATGAAATACAGTACAGCTATGTGGATCTCTGTGTTTATATTGAAAGAGCTCTGAAATACATTAATTAAGCTTTTTAAAAAAGGAAGGCATACAAAGCCTGAAAAGTGTAAGAGTATTTGTGTAGAAAATGTATTTGCATGCACATGAAATTTTCTAGGTGTGCAAGGGGGAAGTTTGGAAAACTCTGGCTTTTCATTTTATAAGGAATAAGAGAACATTAAAATAAATGCCGCCTATTCTTAAGATAGGTGGGAAAGACACATAAGAGATGTTACAGAAAAAGTGCTTATTTAAATATTGCATATTACATATGTTTTATAACTCAAAATTAACCACCATGACAAAAAGTATAGTGTGGCTATCAAATATTATTCAGAGGACGAAACAAACACTATGAGCTCCTGGTCCTATCTATAGTCTTAGTACCAGGTACCTCTTAGAAACTTAGGAAGTGCTTGGAAAGAAAGAAAAGAGAGAAGAAAAGGCAATATAACTAGAAAAGTCCTTATAAAAGATCACTTAATTGGCTTAATATATTCTCATCTATGGGTTTTGATGACCTGTATTCTAAGACAATGAATGAAGGTTAGGGGGATTATGAGGCAAGAGAAAAATCTACTGAGAATCCACAGGGATCGAAAAAGTACCAGATAGTCCACTTTTAATATGAGACTTCAACACACAAAATTATAATGACAGAATTGATGAAGGCTGATAAGTCCTTTTGTAATACGTGAAAACTGAAAGTTAAGAAATATTTAGGGGACTAAATAAAAAGTAGGACTACAAAATAGTGATTCAATTTGTCTATGAAAATTAGTATCATTGGTTTATGATTATTTTTGCATTTATTTATTTGTTCATCCAATAGTTATTACTTGGCACAGAATTAAATAAAATGGATTTGAGAAACAATCCCTTATCTTAAAGAAGTTTATGCTTAAATGGGATAACAGGAAAGTTAAGCCAAAATTTTTAATACATATCAAACATTAAGTTATATGGTGATTCTCCTCTTATATCCTCACAGCTACAGGATAGCTGGAACAGAAAACAATTCTTACCTTTTGTTGGAGGTAATTCCTTTCCAGTGTAAGAATGTAACTTTACCTTCTTCTTCCCTCTTTTAGATTCAAATATGTCATCTATTTTCAATACAAGCTGAAAAAAGACCAGAAAAATACAAATTAAGACCAACACCCAAAAGTTTCACAGTTTGATGATATTAATCTATTAAGGATTCTTATTCAGAGAAAAGACCTATTTTATAAATAGAAACCTTTACCTTTTTGAATTTTGGATTTAAAATGATGACCTTTAATTAGATGATATGTTGTTCTAATACCAAGTCCACATAACATGGGGAAGGAAAATGGGAAAGGATATCATATGAACCCAGCACAGGCTTTTAGATTCCTTGTCACTCCATGTCACAACATGCAGGAAATGTGGCTATTGCCCTTTGTATAGTGATCAAGCCTCTACTATTAAACTCAAGTTCTCACTTGCTTGGAGTAGGAAGTGGAACACTCATTTATCTAAAAGGCAAGGTGAGGCATAGTTATTTCTGCTCCCAGAAATTCTTCCCAAGGAGCAGATAAACATACTTAGAAAGCTTTTAGCCAAAGGGAATATTCTAAGAGTACTAACATTACCATTTATTTTAGAAATATGTCATAAAATTACGAGACCCAAATATACTGAAATACAAAAACTATGTTTTTTTCTTCCACTCATCAATCTATTTCTCAAGCAAGTAAATCCAGACCATTTATTTTTAAATTGTTATATAATTGCTTCTCTCCATTTCATAAGTATTACTCATTAGAAAGTTTTCTTTGCTGCTGGGAGAGATGTGTGTGTGTAAGAGAGACAGGAGACACACATAGAATGCGACAAAAAAGAGGAGATTCAGAGCTGATCAACAGGTACTTTTAAAAGGAGGAATTGATTACTTTTTCTATAAATACTTCTCTTTTTTTCTTAAAATTCCAAGCTTTTCTTAAGTATCAATCGTGATTTAACATACTTAATGCCTAGAATTACAATTGTTAGGAACATTATATATGACAACAACCAATAAAGTTCCCCGAGAAAAATGCTCTTGTATTCTCTTTTGTCCTTGTTTCTCTAGCCATCCTGGCAATCGACAGGCAGTGAATCAGTCCAGTGCAAACCACCGTCCCCTGCCAACCACCCACCCCCAAAAAACCATGCAAGAAACACATGCTTCCAATACACAGATTATTACCACATGTTTGGATGAGTTTGTGCTCTTAAAGATTTTTATTGCTGCAATGCAAGTGAAAAATTGCCAATGTTCTTAAATATTACCATTACAAAAAACAAGTTTAAGAGAATCTAAAATTTAAAAGTACTAAGAGCTATAGGAAAGATGTATGGAAATAAATATATATTTGGGTTACATAATGATCCAAAATAGCATAATTGTTACTTTGCATTTGAAAAGTAGAATCAAAAGTATATTCAAGTATAAAGGAAAGAGAACTGTTCTAAAACTATGCGATAAAGTGATAAATTTAAATTTCTGTCATGAACTAGGAAGAAGAGCCTCCTAGTTGCAAGAAATACTGTAGAATATTCTTCCTAAGAAATGATGGAAATCATACTGCTGTACACACAACACAAACAATAAAGGCAGTAGGAAATGTACTCTAGCAAACAATCCGACACAGGATTCCACAGCAGGGAAGGAACGGAAGAGTGGGGAAGAGGCAAATGGACTAGATCAGTGAGGTGAAACTGTTGAGGCAGTTTCCTTTCCAGGGACAGCTGGAGGGCTTAAAGGGGAAATAAATGAAAATTGACTTTCTTATGGAATGTTGTTCTAGAAGATACTCCAAAGCCAAAATTTGTATTGCATAAGGGACATCCTAACAAGATTTAATCTAAGGAGGGTCATGGGTAGAAATGTCGTCATGACTTGTTCCTGCCCGACAATTAAAAATTCATAATCATTTTTTTCTCCTCATGTCTCCAAAAACCTTCAGAAAAATATTAGAAAGGGAAAAGTTAGATCATATCACCTATCATCAGATACAGAAAAAGCTTCGAGTACTTGAGATCCATAATACATAAAATATTGAGGCATGAAATCGAAAGTGCTGTAAAGCCTCCCTGGGTCTCATTAAACTCTATAATCCATGATTCCTAAATATTTGTTAATGCCATTATAAGAACCACATCTTAAACGTAATCCCTTAAGGTGTTTGCATTCTTCTCCCTATGAACACATAATTTGTCGTTTCTTGGCCATGTGGGAGGCTGCTTTGTTGTGCCAACATGATCTACCGGAGGACGGGGCTACTACAAGATGCCTGGCAGTTCTTTAAGCCTCTTTTTAAAAAAATATTCCTCATCATACACAGAAAGATAAACAGTTAATTTTTTTTTTTTCACTAAGAGAGATCAGTTTAGCTCTTTTTTTTTTTTTTTTGAGACAGAGTCTTGCTCTGTTGCCCAGGCTGGAGTGCAGTGGTGTGATCTCAGCTCACTGCAAGCTCTGCCTCCCGGGTTCACGCCATTCTCCTGCCTCAGCCTCCCAAGTAGCTGGGACTACAGGTGCCTGCCACCATGCCCAGCTAATTTTTTGTATTTTTTAGTAGAGAAGGGGTTTCACCGTGTTAACCAGGATGGTCTCGATCTCCTGACCTCATGATCCGCCCGCCTTGGCCTCCCAAAGTGCTGGGATTACAGGCATGAGCCACCACGCCCGGCCCAGTTTAGCTTTAAAAAACCTCTATGTCTTTAACTTTTCACATAGTAAAGAGGAAGGGGCAGAAAACTGATCATAAGAATTAAACTGTGGAATAGAATATTTCCCAAGGAATCAATCAACAGTTACTAACCCAAGAAACAGATGTGACTTTTGTTTAATGTTAAAATCAGGTACAAAAAGTATATGTTAGGCTGGGCGCAGTGGCTCAAGACTGCAATCCCTGCACTTTGGGAGGCCGAGGTGGGTAGATCACGAGGTCAGGAGATCAAGACCATCCTGGCTAACACAGTGAAATCCCATCTCCACTAAAAATACAAAAAAATTAGCCGGGCGTGGTGGTGGGCATCTGTAGTCCCAGCTACTCAGGAGGCTGAGGCAGGAGAATGGCGTGAACCCAGTAGGTGGAGCTTGCAATGAGCCAAGATTGCACCACTGCGCTCCAGCCTGGGCAACAGAGCAAGATTCTATCTCACAAAAAAAAAAAAAAAAAAAAAAAAAGTTATATGTTAAATGAACAAATTCAGATGGGATTAAAGAAGGAATAATATTTAAGTGATCTGATTTCTTCATTACAGCAGAATATTTGCACAGTATTTTGACAATCCTGATAACACCCTGCATTACAGCAGAACAAAGTAACAGAGAAAGTTTAAAAATTTTTCATATAATTTCTTAAGTGTTTCTCCTAAAAGAAAATGTCTATCAGTCTGGTGCAGTGGCTCACACCTGCAGTCCCAGAACTCTGGGGGACCAAGGCAAGAGGATCGCTTGAGGCCAGGAGTTCGAGAACAGCCTGGGTAATATAGCGAGACTCTGTCTCTACAAAATAAGTAAACACGTAAGAAAAAATATGTATATGTATGTCTGCAAGTAATCTCAATTTCTTCATTTTGGTTGCAATGCTTCTAGTAGAGATGACATACAGACTTACTGCCTTTTCTCCCTTGAGGGAGAAGTCATTTATGTATTATGATTGCTGATAATTTCTATTCCCAAGTAATAGATTTGTTTTTTCTTTGGAAATTTTTGCCCCAAATAAATGGCATATACTTTTTCGTTACTGAAAATCTGTAAACTCAAGCACAAAACTGAACTCACTTTGGCAATGATATGAATGAGTGAATTAGAACAACACTGAAGCCATCCTGAGAGAACGCCCTTTTATATAAGGTTCTGGTGCTTCCTTGAAATAGGCGGATGATTTTAATGAGAGCTAAAGTAACTGAAGTGAAGTCCCCATCTAAATCAATTTTACAAATCCATAATGAAACTCTTGCAAAAGCCATTCATGCACTTTTCTAGCATGAGCAAAAATTTAAAACATAACGCTGCCTTCCAAGTCTTCTAGTCCCAGTAGGTCAGTTCTAACCTATTATTCATTCCAGTCTACAGTTTACTTATTCTCATTCATGGAAATGCTGAAGTAAGAGTGAAAGAATGAAAGCACTGGAGTCTTTACCCTTGGAAGATTTTTCATTTTCCTGTTTGCAACTTCACCAGCTCGGAAAAGCTTCCATTCCGTTAAAGTGACCGGCAAAGTGGTATCTTTTGTGAGCTTTGACCGCAAATAAGCTTGTGAGTTCTTTACTTCCATAGTCTTCCGGTGAAGGAATTGAGGTTTGGGAGGGAGCTAAAACAGGATAAGATGTACTGGTAAGATCACCTAGTTCTGTTGTTGTTGTTTGTTTGTCTGAGATGGGGTCTTGCTCTGTCACCCAGGCTGGAACTCAGTGGCATGATCATGGTTCATTGCAGCCTCAACCTCGGAGCTCAAGCGATCCCCCCACCTCAGCCCCTTGAACAGCTGGGACTACAGGCACGTGTCACGACATCTGGCTATTTTTTTTTGGTAAAGATAGGGTTTTATCAGGTTGCCCAGGCTGGTCTCAAACTCCTGGGCTCAAGCACTCCTCCCACCTCCGCCTCCCAAAGTTCTGGGATTATAGGTGTGAGCCACTGCGCCTGGCCAGCATCATCTAGTTAATCTCTGTGTTATCATACAAAGTCAAAGCTATTCCAGAAATGCATTTATCCTATATTTCATTTAAAATCATTTCAAATGAAGATAACATAATTTCTTTCTCTCCATTTATAAAGAAGTTTCTCAGGTTTCTAATCCAAAGTTCCACTACAGGGTAATCAAACTCCCAGAAAACAATGGCCCACAGTTTTCATGAACTCTAGGGAGCCTTTGCTTCTAGGCGTCTCGCATGCTTTCAGGGACTAGGAATGTAATTTAATGGTCATAGGTTGATGTAGATTAATAGGGCAAGTGGGAACTAAAGTGAACTGAAAAGTTCATAGCTGTCTAAAGGCATATATATTCAATTATTTTTGAAGTGTTAAAACAACCACCAAAAAAAAAAAAAAAAAAAGCTGTATGCTACCCCAAAAACAAAACAAAACAAAACAAAACAAAAAAACCACCACCAACATTAAAACTTACATTTCAGTGCCTCTTAGTTCTGGCCCCAGTTAAATACCCTTAATCTTTTTGTAGATACCATGAATAAAATTCTAATGTTTTCTTCAATTAATTATCTGGTTATACCTTGGGCGCTTTAAAAGCACTTTTAGCAGGTGGTAGCTTCCATGCTGAAGGGGATCTCCACATAGGTAAAGGCTGCACTGGAATATCTTCATATGGATTTTCTTTGGTGGGATCTTAAAAAATAATTTTAAAAAATGTTTACATGAACATAATTAAATGCAAAGATAACCACAGCTAGCAAAAGAAAGAAAAAGCTAACTATGTTCAGCTTTCTTATTCGACATTGCTGTAGGGATGTGGGTTAAAGCACTTTAAGCTTATAAAACCACTTATGTGTCCAACAGAGCTAAAAGAATTCTCAAAATGCTATATTATAAAAATCTACTTATGAGCTGAGCAGTCTATCACATTAGTTGTAAAATTCATTAGAGAATAAAATAATTTATACACCAAAGGTTTCCATGCTAAAGAGAAAAAACTAGGGCAATATATGCTTGATTATAGAAGAAAATACCATCCTACAATTAAAGGCTTCACCAAATACACAATCATCAAATTTAATTGCAAAGTTGTCAACACCTACATATGATATCTTCATAGATATTATCCTCAGACTGTGTGTAATAAAGTGCTGACCCAGAATTTTTTCCAAGTTCTTCATGAATCGTCTGTGAGTTCCGATTTCGAAAGTGCTGAATATCCTCAAATTCAAAGGATTTCCTTAAGAAAATAGATATATTTTAAAGTTATATCTTTCAAAACTCTAATCTTTATTTTTTAACATTTTTATTTATTTATTTGATTGTTTTATTATTGTTATTTTTTGAGACAGAATCTCAGTCTGTTGCCCAAGCTAGAGTGCAGTAGCACAATCTTGGCTCACTGAAACCTCTGCCTCCAGGTTCAAGCGATTCTACATTGCTGTAAGGATGTTACGCCTGGGATTACAGACGCATGCCACCATGCCCAGCTCTTTTTTGTATTTTTAGTAGAGACGAGGTTTCACCATGACCACCAGGCTGGTCTTGAACTCCTGACCTCAGGTGATCTGCCTGCCTCAGCCTCCCAAAGTGCTAGGATTACAGAAAATTCTAATCTTCTTTAAATTGGTATGGGAGACAGAAATAAATAAGTACAGAACTTGTATGCAAAATTACAAACGTGTTTTATCAGAGATCTAAGAATAATGAAGTAGGCTGTGCCTTGTAAACACCATGAGAAAACTGGATGCTTGCAGCCAATCACATTCATGTTCTACACTGGGTTCCTTTATTAAGTTCACTTAGTAAGGAAAAGTGGGGCTGAGGCCAGCATGCCCTAAATGAAGTGAAAGAATGTTACTGCTTCCCTACAGAATTTTTAAATTTAATTTTTATTTTATTTTATTTTAGAAGCAGGGTCTCATCCTGCTGCCCAGGTTGGAGTGCAGTGAAGTGATCACAGATCACTGTAGCCTGAGCTCTTGGGTTCACGTAATACTCCCAAGTAGGTAGGATGACAGGAACACATCACCACACCTGGCTAATTTTTTCTTTTTTCTTTTTTTTTCTGTAGAGACAGGGTCTCACTATGTTGCCCTGTCTAGTGTTTGGCTGGTCTTGAACTCCTGGCCTCAGGTGATCCTCCTGCCCCAGCCACCCAAAGTGCTGGGATTAAGCCAGCACACCCAGCTCCCATAGATTAATTTTGTTTTTTGTTTTTTTGAGAGTGAGTCTTGCTCTGTCACCCAGGCTGGAGTGCAGCGGCACGATCTCAGCTCACAGCAAGCTCAGCCTCCCAGGTTCAAGTGTTTCTTCTGCCTCAGCCTCCTGTATAGCTGGGACTACAGGTGCACACCACCACACCCAGCTAATTTTGTATTTTTAGTAGAGACAGGATTTCACCGTGTTGGCCAGGCTGGTCTTGAACTCCTGATCTCAAGTGATCTGCCAGCCTCAGCCTCCCAAAGTGCTGGAATTACAGGAGTGAGCTACCATGCCCGGCGCTGGCCCAGGTTCTTAAAGATATATTAATAAAATGGAAGGTGTTCCGATGCTCTTATGTCAGTAGATTATCTTAGACATTACTATATTCCTACTTATTTCTCTTATTTTCCTTCCACATTAATCAACACCTGCATGTTCAAATCAAGGCCATCACCTAAGCTGGGAAATGGAAACTGGTTTGAAAAGGAAAAAGAAGCTCAATAATCCTGTAAGGGAAATACCTACAAGTCTTTATCTGTAGGATAAAAACATACCTTTTAGATCTTCCTCTTATTTTTCCACCATATTTCTTTGGTTCAGGTTCCTGAGAAGAGGCCAAAGAAGATTGTGCACAAGAATTATTTTCACAGTATTTTTTGTCACAGTTTCTTTCTTTATACGGCATAACACCAGATTCGGATAAATATCTGAATGTCCTACGAGGTTTTGGCAAAGGATTTATGGAAGGTCCACATTCTTGCCCCTCAGGCTCAGAGTAAATATTTTCTAAGCTCTTGGTTATTCCGTATGAACTATCCAGAACTCTGAAGTTCAGTTCTTTTTCTGAAGAGTCACAATGTTCTAAAGCCAAATTTAAGAGTTTATCTGGGGGAAGTGCTTCTATTTTCTTCCACAGTATTTGTGAGGTATAGAAGTTTCCTGGAGGTAATGAAGTCTCTGAATCTAAGACATCTTCTTTACAGCTTTCAATTTCTTTGACCCGAGAACACACCCAGTTGGATTCTGATTCATTTTTAAAGAAGTATGTATCATCATATTCCTGTTTCTTATTTTCATTCTCACTTTGATCATGGCTTTTGGTATCTTCATTTATATCTAGACCTACATTCTCACAGCTGGTTACATCCAAGTTTTTGCTCTTTCTCTCAGCTACAGGATTTTTCTTAGGAAGGATCTCTTGGTGACAGTTATATCTCACTCCAAAGTCCTTTGGACGCCACTTTTCTGGATTAGATATATTAGCCCTTCCTTCCCATTGAGAAATTTTTTGTTTGATATTTTTGCAGTGGCTTCTTGACAGTGTCTGAACAGCAGTACGAGAAAAACCAACATCCATGTTCCCAACTGGGTGAATGACAAGTGATTAATCTTACAAAGGTTCCATTACAAGTAAATGTGAAACATTGTATTCTTTATCCTGTCAGAATCCAAATGATTCCAGTATTTTCCCTTCATGTTTAACTTGTAAATCTCTTTGTAAAAAGAACAATTTTGATCAGTGATCCTTGTTGAAAATGACTACACCTGATCTTGAATAATCCTGTGAAAATGACACAAAAATATGTTAACACATTTTATAATTTCCTAATTTAAAACTCCACTGAAACACTGCCCACCTATCCCTACATAATTCATATACATTGCACATGTAAAAACATACCTGTCATCTATTAAGTGATTCAACTACATAAAGGCACTCCTAAGATAGTGAGACAATAATACTAACAAAACATTATTTGTGGTATTTTTCAAATTGTCAGCTTTAATGTTCTGCCATATTTAATTTCCTAAAGTTAGGTAGAATGAGGTTTTAGAAAAAAATTATACATAGTAGTATACAATATTATTTTGTAATAAATTAATTCTTTTTTTTGAGACAGAGTCTTGCTCTGTCACTCAGGCTGGAGTACAGTGATGGTGATCTTGGCTCACTGCAACCTCTGCCTCCTGGGTTCAAGTGATTCTTCCACCTCTGCCTACTGAGTAGCTGTGACTACAGTTACGTGACACCACACCTGACTAAGTTTTTGTATTTTTTGTATAGACGGAGTTTCTCCATGTTGCCCAGGCTAGTTTTGAACTTCCTGAATTCAAGCAATCCACCCCCTTGGCCTCCCAAAGCGCTGGGATCACAGGCCTGAGGCACTGCACCTAGGCTTAAATTAATTCTTTATGAAACCTTCTCTTAATGAAACAAGGAGCAATGGAGTATCATGAGGAGCATATATATACACAGAATTACATCTCAAAAACCCCCCAAAATTTATGTATGTCCACAGCAAGAGCCAGTTAGCATGGAAACACACCAATAGCCAACTTCCTCCTCCTGTCCTACGTTGATTAATAGTATCAGCCCATCATATAGCCTATTTCAACTTTACTTTTAGCAGCACAGGATTCCATATACACTAAAGACAACTCAAGGTGCCCATTAACTATCAGTTGCTTTAAAATGTAATAACCTATTTTGATGACTGGACTTCCCACATCTATGCTACCACACCCTTGACCCAAATCAACACAAATACTTACAGCCACTGTCACATTCCTTCCTTCCAAACAGAGGCTTCATTCAGGCCCATAAACCATTTCCTCATATGTAAGCTTCAGTGGAAAACTTTTCCTACCAACTGAGTAAAGACCTGATCTCAAGTTCTACTGTATACTTGTTAAAAATAGCAGTTGATTCAAAACTTCCTGAGGCAGGGATCATCCTTCCTTGAGCTTTGTCTGTGTGGCCTTGATTAACAGGCAGGAAAATATCTTAGCCCAGCTCTGTCAGTACAGCTGACCAAAACTGTTACATACAGAAAGCACACAAAAATGTTATTCTTGGCAGAGCAACTGCTAATTAAGACTTCCATCAACTTTCATTTAAACCATTCCTACCTACAAATCTGTGGGAAAACCAGCTTTGCCAGCAAATAAACTTTGGTGACAGTTTGATGCAAAAAAAAAAAACTTCCAAAAAACTTTCAGAAATTAACCTCATGTGGATGAAAACATAATAACTAGACCCAAAGCCCAAAACACCGCAACTGCTGCACAGAACTCTTGATAAAAAACGAATGCATACAATTTAAAGATCTAATCTGCTACTGTTGATTATTAAAACTGAAAATTCTTTTCTTGCTTCTGATATTTATAGGGAATTCCTAGGATTTTAGGGTGTCTTTAAGACTCAAGTTTTCTTCACTATAGACAAGATAGGACTTTTTTTCTCTGGCTCCTGGGAAGCTCCTAGAGGTTTTTGGTGGTCCTTGTTAACCCTTTCTTTATTCTTCTCTGGTTAATGTGTCTTAAGTGTGAATGGCTCAAATTGAGGGAAAAAAAAGATAAAATTGTCAGGGCTAAAAAATTTTTGACTTGAAAATTACTGGCAACATGGCTGGGTGTGGTCACTCACACTTGTCATCTCAGGACTTTGGGATGTTGAGGCAGGAGCATCACTTGAGGCCAGGTAAATGTTTGCGACCAGCCTGGGCAAAACAATGGGACTTCATCTCTACTAAATAAATAAATACATAAAATTAGCTGTGCATGGTGGCATGTACCTACAGTCCCAGCTACAGGTTGGGAGGGTGAGGCATGAGGACTGCTTAAGCCCAGATATTGGAAGCCGCAGTGAGTTATGATCACAGCATTGTGATCTAGCCTGGGTGATGGAGCGAGACCCCAACTCATAAAAAGAAAAAAAAAAAAGGTAAAAGTCAAATGACTGGCAACATGGCTAAACCTATAGAATTCACACACAAATATAAATGATGTATACTGATGGTGCTTCAGTTGAACACAGTAGCACGGCAGGTAAGACTCTCATAAAATAGGTAGGTATTTACTTTCTCCTAAATGTATGCTTTAATACATTATAGCTTTCAAAAAATGAACCATTTCAAAAATGAAAACAGTTTAATGAACTTTAACTAGATCTATGACTGTACTGATAACACAGAAAACCTGTCTTAGAACTGGTTTAACAGTTTCAATTTTTGCCAAATTAACTTAAATGCTTTATAATGTGGTTTCCCTATTCTCACATATAGGTTGTGATTTTGTCCCATCCAAAAATAAGAATTGCTCACCTCAGTTGTTTGCTTACAGAAACCTCACATCTGTCCCTTTAACCTAATTATATTCTGAGCCACCTTGTTCCTCAGTGCCTCCTCTCCCATGGCTCTCCCAGCCTGTGAGATCTTATTCATCCCATTCCTCATCTTCCCAGTTTCTTGCCTTAACCTCCATTATTGGTGGACATCCTAACTCCTAAGTGCTGGCCCAACTTTCAAATCCTAGATCTCTCCCAAGATTTGTCTTTTGAAAACTTCCGAAAGCCAACTTATTTGCATACTTGTCCTAGAGACTGCTTCTCAAGTTTGCTTTATCAGTTCTAACAGAAACAGAGGTTGAGAAAATCTAACAGTTTCAACAATTTTAAGAATCATTTTGTCTTTTCTTTTAATAGCACAAAACGAGTCAGAGACTTTTTCAGCTATTAAAAACTACTGAAGTCAGGTGGGACTCGCAAGAAGAGAAGGCAGAACACACATAACCACAATGGGAAATTTCAACAAAAGAAACAACAGCGGTCATTCAGTTCCTCACCTGAACAATAGAAGTATAAACATAAAAACTCACGCATGATTTTTTTCTTTTATGAGATGAAGTTTTGCTCTTGTTGCCCAGGCTGGAGTGCAATGGTGCAACCTCGGCTCACTGCAACCTCTGCCTCTCCGGTTCAAACAATTCTCCTGCCTCAGCCTCCTGAGTAGCTGGGATTACAGGTGCCCATCACTGCACCTAGCTAGTTTTTTATATTTTTAGTAGAGACAGGGTTTCACCATGTTGGCCAGGCTGGTCTCGAACTCCTGACCTCAGGTGATCCAGCTGCCTCAGCCTCCCAAAGTGCTGGGATTACAAGCGTGAGCCACTGCGCCCGGCCACGCATGATTTTTAGAAGCCTATTCAAACAGCATACTTTGAGATGACTCTTAATCATGTCCCTTTCTTTTTATTTTCTATTGCTCTTCTGTGTATTTATTTTCATTCAAGAAATATACCAACTGTAGTTTATCAGCTTAAAATACCATTTATAACATAACCTATCATATATAGAATTTTGTGTTTTTAACATATTAAGAGAAACCAATCTGAATTCACTCAAGTAAATTAAATTCTCTTTGGGAAAGAGGATACTGATGCTCTATTTTACTAATTCAAGTCTTGGATAGGGCAAATTTCTCACTCCAAATCTTTTAAAATATTTTATTTGATTAGATATAAGCATCTGGAAAAATAACTTGGAAGAATTTGGAACATTCTAAAATCTGATTTACAAAATAATTGAGGGGTACACTGTAAAAATAGTGAATTTTACCTCAATTAAAAAGAAAACTGGCTGGGCGCAGTGGCTCACGCCTGTAATCCCAGCACTTTGGGAAGCTGAGGCAGGTGGATCACGAGGTCAAGAGAACAAGACCATCCCGGCCAACATGGTGAAACCCCATCTCTACTAAAAATATAAAAAATTAGCTGGCCGTGGTGGCACGCACCTGTCATCCCAGCTACTCGGGAGGCTGAGGCAGGAGAATCGCTTGAACCCAGGAGGTAGAGGCTGCAGTGAGCCGAGATCACGCCACTTCACTCCAGCCTGGCGACAGAGCAAGATTCTGTCAAAAAAAAGAAGAAGAAAACTGATGAAAGGGACCAGGAAAACTTCCTTCTGGCCATGATGGAGTAGCTCAACTAGGCTTGCCTTTCCCACATTAATAACTATAAAACCAGAAGAATATATAAAATAAATGCTTTCAGATACTGGATAACAGATAGCTTAGGATTGTGATACCTGAAAGAAGAGAGAAAAATGAGGCAGGTTCTATGATGGCCCAGCTTTCTCCCTGGAGACTCCAGAAAGTAGGGTCAGGAAGGGGAACCCAAATAGACATGGCAACCTTACTGAGTTGAGGATAATGAGATTGGAATATGGAGAGGCTGAGGCAAATGGAATTTTCAGGGCACAGTATCAGAAAAGAGAGCAACATAGAGAAAAAGCTCCAGAAATCTACACAGAGTCCCCTTGAATCTTTGGTTGAGTACTAAGCTGTTAATGCACAGGGTAATACTACATGAGGCTAGACAATGAACAACTAGTGGAGAAAGAAAAATTATGGGGGATTTTTTTTTTTTTTTGAGACGGAGTCTGGCTCTGTCACCCAGGCTAGAGTGCAGTGGCCAGATCTCAGCTCACTGCAAGCTCCTCCTCTCGGGTTTACGCCATTCTCCTGCCTCAGCCTCCGGAGTAGCTGGGACTACAGGCGCCCGCCACCTCGCCTGGCTAGTTTTTTTTTGTATTTTTTAGTAGAGACGGGGTTTCACCGTGTTAGCCAGGATGGTCTCGATCTCCTGACCTCGTGATCCGCCCGTCTCGGCCTCCCAAAGTGCTGGGATTACAGGCTTGAGCCACCGCGCTCGGCCTTATGGGGGATTTTTAAGCTAAACCAGGGTTCACCCAGCTCTGGGAAACCTTCAAAGTCCAACAACAGAGGAGCAACCTCATTGAACGCCCAGGTAATTCAGTAGAAAAACAAGAGGTCATGATTTACCAGTAGGATGAAATTAACCCTAGAGTAAAGACTATCTTAGAGCCACCCTAACAAGGATTAAGTTGATTCTTATGAAATTCAAGTATGCACAAAAACAAAATTCAATAATTTTTACATGAAGACAACTAAATCCAGACACTCAGCAATGTAACATTTAAAATGTCTGGGCGTGGTGGCTCACACCTGTAATCCCAGCACTTCGGGAGGCCAACGTGGGTAGATCATCTGAGGTCAAGAGTCCGAGACCAGTCTGGCCAATATGGCGAAACCCCATCTCTACTAAAAATACAAAAATCAGCTGAGCATGATGGCACATGCCTGTAATCCCAGCTACCTGGGAGGCTGAGGGAGGAGAATTGCTTGTACCCGGGAGGTGGAGGTTGCAGTGAGTCGAGACTGTGCCACCGCACTCCAGCCTTGGAGACAGAGCAAGACTCTGTCTCAAAAAACAAATAAAAATAAATAAAATGAAATAAAATAAAATGTCCATCATCTAATCAAAATTACTAAACATACAAATAAACCTGAAAATAAGACCTATACCCAGGAGAAAAATCAATCAATAGAAGTAGAACCGGGCCGGGCGCGGTGGCTTACGCCTGTAATCCCAGCGCTTTGGGAGGCCAAGGCGGGTGGATCACAAGGACAGGAGATCGAAACCATCCTGGCTAACACGGTGAAACCTTGTCTCTACTAAAAATACAAAAAATTAGCTGGGTGTGGTGGCAGGCGCCTGTAGTCCCAGCTACTTGGGAGGCTGAGGCAGAAGAATGGCCAGAACCCGGGAGGCAGAGCTTGCAGTGATCTGAGATTGCATCACTGCACTCCAGCTTCGGCGACACAGCAAGACTCTGTCTAAAAAAAAAAAAAAGAAGTAGAACCAAAATAATACAAAATAAAAGAAATAGATCCAAAACAACAGACATGACGGAACTGGCAGACAGGGACTTCAATTTAGCTATTATAAATATTTTCATAAATTTGAAGGAAAACATGAACATAAGTAGAGTAATGGAAGATATAAAAAAAGACAACAAATAAAACTTCTGGAGCTTAAAAATATACTATCTGAAATGAAAAATTCACTGGATGGGTTGAAGAGCAGATTTTAGTTATTTTAGAAGGAATGACCAATAAAGCTGAATAAGCAGCAATAGAAACTGTTTTTAAAAACGCCTGAAGCACAAAGTGAAGAAAAAAAGCTAAAACAAAGATGAAAAACAGAGCTTCACTGGGACAACATGAAGTGGTTTTGCTTTACCCTACATATAACTGGAGTCGCAGAAATGAAGGGGTCGGGAGTGGGGACAGAGAACAAATATTTCAAGTAAAATCAGATGAAAATTTTCTAAATTTGATGAAAACTCTAAACCCAAAGATCCAAGAGGCTCAACAAACCCCAAACACGATAAACACAAAGAAAGCCACCAGGCAAACCATAATCAAGTTGCTAAAAACCAGTGATAAAAAGAAAATTCTTAAGAAGTCAGAGAATATATATATATATATATAGGGGAAACAACGTAAGCCAGAAAACAAGGAAAATTTTTAAAGTGCTAAGAAAAAATTCAACAACTGCAAATCTAGAATTCTAGACACAATCTTCAAAATGAAGGCGAAATGAAAACGCTTTCAGTTAAACATAAGCTGTAAAAATTTGTCAACAGCAGACCTGCATTCACAGCCAGTGACATAATTCATGAGTCCAAGTACAAATTGAAAAGGTGAGGTCCCTGTTCAAAAGGCAGTAAAAGTACCTTTAAAGGTACACATAAAGCTTTTTCTTTTCTTCTGCAGCCTTGCTTTCAATTTGTGGTATCTTTTTATTTTCTATTTAACACTGTTTTAAGTAATAAAAGAAAGTTATGCTATTAGCAGAAATTTTACATTTATCTATATTTAGTGCTCATTTTAATAATGCAAATATCAGCACGTTTAACTCGTATGCAGCGTCACGTAAAACTGTTAAAGTTCTTCAAGTTGAAGAAAAAATGATACCAGATAGATATGTGCATTTAAAAAAGGAATGAGGAGAACAAAACATGGTACTTGTGGATAAATATAAAAGGCATATTTTTTCTTATTAATCTCTTTAAAAGATGCCTTGACTAAAGTAAACATGATAATGCACTGTGAAATTTACAATACTGTGGAAATAAATGTAAGACCAGGGCATAAAGGTAGGAATGGAAAATTGTATGGTGTTGTAAGTTTCTCTAACCCACAATGGAACTGAATTAAAAATCACTTCATGCCAACGCGGTGTCTCACGCCTGCAATCCTAGCACTTTGGAAGGCAGAGGCAGGTGGATCACTTGAGGTCAGGAGTTTAAAACCAGCCTGGCCAACATGGTGAAGCTCCGTCTCTACTAAAAACACAGAAATTGGCCACGCGTGGTGGCCATGCCTGCAATCCCAGCTACTCAGGAGGCTGAAGCATTAGAATCGCTTGAAGCAAGTGAGGTTGCAGTGAGCCAAGATTACACCACTGTGCTCCAGCTTGGGCAACAGAGTAAGACCCTAGCTCAAATAAATAAATAAATAAAAATTTTTGAAAAAGACAAAAAAAAGAAAAAATAAATCACTTTACATATGATATGAAGTGGTACTTTATATATAATTTTAAAATGATAGGTTAAAGTTGTGTTATAAACCCTAATGAAACTACAAAGGAAAAAAAGGAATAGCTAAGAAGTCAACAAAAAAAGATTAAATGGAATTCTAAACAAAAATTGATGCCAAAAAAGCAGGGGAGTTGGAGGCGGAACCCTAAGAATGGTAACAACAATAATAAAAAACCCACATGGGACAAACAGAAAATGAATAGCAAGATGGTACACTTAAATTTGACTATATCAATAATTATATTGTATATAAATAAGTTAAGCTCTAAGCACAAGGCAAAGATTATCAAACTTAATTTAAAAAGTAAGACCTAACTCTATGCTGTTCATAAAAAAATGCACTTTGAACACAAAGAGACAGATCTGTTAAAGAGACACAAACAGTAAACACTATTATAAGAAGGCTGGATTGTCTATATTAATATCAGACAAGTTAGACTCCTGAGCAAGAAATAACAGCAGTGATAAAAGAGGGACATTACAAAAAGATAATGGGGGCAATTCATCAAGAATACCTAACAATTCTAAATGTTCATGCACCTAGTAAGAGTTTCAAAAATGTAAGAAGCAAGAAAATATCAGAAGTAAAAAGCCAAATGGACAAATCCACAATTTTAGTTGGGGATTTCATAACTTTTCAACAGTAGTTGATAAAACATATAGACAGAAAATCAGTAAATATATAAAAGATTTGAATATCACTATCAATCAACTTGACATTTTAGAATGCTTTACTCAACAAACATAAAATAAATACTCCTTTCCTTTTTATTCTTTATTCTTTTTTTTTTTGAGATAGAGTCTCACTCTGTCGCCCAGGCTGGAGTGCACTAGCGTGATCTCAGCTCACTGCAGCCTCAGCCTCTTGGGTTCGAGCGATTCTCCTGCCTCAGTCTCCTGAGTAGCTGGGACTATAGGCATGTGCCACCAAAAATACATACTCTTTTCAACTGTACATGAAACATTCACCAATAGACCATATGTTGGGCCGTAAAATAAGACTCAATAAATTTTAAAAGACTGACATCATACTGAGAATGTTTTCTAGCCCAAAATGGAACTGAAAGAGAAATCAGTAACAAAAAGATATCTGGAAAATCCCAAATTATTTGGAAATAAATCTTATAAAATAAAAAAGTTTAAAAACACTAAGTGAGGATACTACTTCTTGATATTTGAAACTGGAACACGGCCGGGCGTGGTGGCTCAAGCCTGTAATCCCAGCACTTCGGGAGGCCGAGGCAGGCGGATCACCTGAAGTTAGGAGTTGAACACCAGCCTGGCAAACATGGCGAAACCCCACCTGTACTAAAAATACAAAAATTAGCCGGGCGAGGTGTCGTGCGCCTGTAATCCCAGCTAGTGGGTAGGCTGAGGTATGAGAATTGCTTGAACCTGGGAAGCGGAGGTTGCAGTGAGCCGAGATCGTGCCACTGCACTCCAGTCTGGGCGATAGAGTGAGACTCCATCCAAAAAAAACCTGGAATACATTTTACCTCATAAAGTTTCAAATTACTATTTTAAATTTCTCTCTAGGTTAGGTGCTCTACCTTAACATTTGTTTAAATGGTCCCATTGCTAATCCTGCACAAAATGTAGCAACCTTTTCAACATCATATGGTCTTCCACATCCTGTACTGAAATTTGAGTGTCATCATTACACCTAATAATATCTTCAAAAGGATCAATTATTTAAAGTTCTCCCTTAATAAGAAAAAAAGCGTAAACCCAAAGAAAGTGGAGGAAAATAAAAAGTGAGTATTAATGAAATAGATGAACATAGGATAAAAATCAATGAAACAAAAAACTGTTTCTTTAAAAACATTAATAAATTGACAGACCTCTAGGCAAAGTGAACAAAAAAAGAGTCTGAGGCTGCAGTGGGTTATGACTGCACCACTGCATTCCAGCATGGGTGACAGAGCAAGACCGTCTCTTAATACAAAAAATAGGAGAAGAAAAAGAAATAGTACCAATCATATACAAACTCACTAAGAAAACAGAGGAAGTAGAAACCATTTCAACTCATTCTATGAGACCAGCATTACCCTACTAGGTAACTGGGCAAAAAACGTGTATAAGAAAAACACAGAATAATATAACTCATGAACATAAATGCAAAAGTCCCTCTAAAATATTAGCAAATCCACTGGGCACAGTTGCTCACACCTGTAATCCCAACACTCTGGGAGGCCGGGGAGGGCCGATCACTTGAGGTTAGGAGTTCGAGACCAGCCTAGGGAACATGGCGAAACTAGTCTCTACTAAAAACACAAAAAGTAGCCGGGCATACTGGCGTGAACCTATAATCCCAGTTTCTTGAAAGACTGAGGTGGGAGGATTACTTGAACCCAGGAGGTGGAGGTTGCAGTGAGCCAAGATCACGCCTCTGCACTCCAACCTGGGTGACAGAGAAAGACTCCATCTCAAAAAAATAATAATAATAATATATATATATGCAAATCAAACCCATAAATAAATATACAGAAAGGATACCAGAACGCAAGGTTGCTTTAACATTAAAAGTAACTATGTTTATGGGATAAAGAAAACTGTGTAATTATCTTAATAGGCCGAGCGAGGTGGCTCACGCCTGTAATCCCAGCACTTTGGGAGGCCGAGGTGGGCAGACCACAAGGTCAGGAGATCGAGACCATCCTGGCTAACACAGTGAAACACTGTCTCTACTAAAAAATACAAAAACTTAGCCGCACGTGGTGGCAGGCGCCTGTAGTCCCAGCTACTCAGGAGGCTGAGGCAGGAGAATAGCCTGAACTCGGGAGGCAGAGCTTGCAGTGAGCCGAGAATGCACCACTGCACTCCAGCCTGGGCGACAAAGTGAGACTCTGTCTCAAAAATAATAATAATAATAATAAATTATCTTAATAGATGAAGAAAAAGCATTTGAAAAAATTTACACTTTTGCCGGGCGCAGTGGCTCAAGCCTGTAATCCCAGCACTTTGGGAGGCCGAGACGGGCGGATCACGAGGTCAGGAGATCGAGACCATCCTGGCTAACACTGTGAAACCCCGTCTCTACTAAAAAATACAAAAAATACAAAAAACTAGCCGGGCGAGGTGGCGGGCGCCTGTAGTCCCAGCTACTCGGGAGGCTGAGGCAGGAGAATGGCGTGAACCCGGGAGGCGGAGCTTACAGTGAGCTGAGATCCTGCCACTGCACTCCAGCCCAGGCGACAGAGTGAGACTCCGTCTCAAAAAAAAAAAAAAAAAAAAAAAATTTACACTTTCAGCAAATTGGAAACAGAATTTCTACAATCTGATAAAATATCTATAAATAAAAAAACCCACTGCTGATATCACAGTAAGTGGTACAGACTAAATACTTTTTCCTTAAGTATGGGAAAAAGGCAAGGATGTCTCCTCTTACCACTTTTATTCAACATTGTAAAAGAAGTTTACAAAGGCCAGGTACAGTGGCTCATGCCTGTAATCCTAACACTTTGGGAGGCCAAGGAGGACAGAGGGCTTGAGCTCAGCAGTTCAAGACCATCGTGGGCAAAGTGGTGAATTCAGTCTCTACAAAAAATACAAAAACTAGCCAGGCATGGTGGTGTGGGCCTGTAGTTGCAGCTACTCAGGAGACTAAGGTGGGAATGGGGGAGGACTGCTTGAGTCTGGGAGGTTGAAGCTGCAGTGAGCAGATCTCAGCGTGGGTGACAGAGTGAAACCCTATCTCAACAGCAACAACAACAACAACAACAAAAACATAATGAATAAGGCAAGAAAAACTAAGTAAAAGGCACAGAGATTGTAAAAGAAGCTGTTTTTTTTTCCTGCAAACAATATGATTGTAAAGGTAGAAATTCCTAAGAAATCCGTATTACAAGACATAAGAATTCATAAGAGAATTCAGCAAGGTCTCAGAATACATGGTCAGTATAGAAGAATTAATTGTGCCTCTACACACTAACAATAAACAATTGGAAAATGAAATTTAAAATAACATGTACAAAAGCATAAAAACATGAAACATTGGCTGGGTGTGGTGGCTCACACCTGTAATCCCAGCACTTTGGGAGGTCAATGCAGGCAGACAACTTGAAGTCAGGAGTTCGAGACCAGCCTGGGCAACATGGCGAAACCCTGTCTTTACTAAAACAAAAAAAAAAATCCAAAAACAAACAAACAAACAAAAAAAAACAACTTACCTGGGTGTGGTGCACACCTGTAGTCCCAGCTACTCAGGAGGCTGAGGCACGAGAATCGCTTGAACCCAGGAGGTGGAGGCTATAGTGAACCAAGATCATGCTACTATACTCCAGCCTGGGCAGCAGAGCAAGACCTTGTCTCAAACAAAAACAAAAACAAAAAAAAAAAAAACAAAAGAAAACAAAAAGAAATACTTAGGGATTCAAGATGTATACACTGAAAACCACAAGCTAATGTGGAGTAAAAAATAAAGAATAGCTACCTAGACAGATATTATACATTAATGTACTGGAATATTCAATTTTTTTTTTTTTTTTTTTTGAGACAGAGTCTTGCTCTGTTGCCCAGGTTGGAGTGCAGTGGTGCGATCTCAGCTCACTGCAGCCTCAACCTCTCAGGTTCAAGCAATTCTTCTGCTTCAGCCTCCCAAGACTGCAGGTGTGTGCCACCACACCTGGCTAATTTTTATATTTTTAGAAGAGACTAAAATGTGGTTTTGCCATGTTGCCCAGACTGGTCTTGAACTCCTGGGCTCAAGTGATCTGCCTGCCTCGGCCTCCCAAAGTGCTAGAATTACAGACGTGAGCCACTGGGCCTGGCTAGGAATATTCAACTTTGTCACAATAAAAAATTATCTCAAAATTGATCTATAGATTCAACACAATCCCTAGACTGTTGAATCTACAGATTCAACAAAATCACAGCAGGCTTTGCTGTAGAAATTGACAAGTTGATTTTCAAGCTTATAAGGAAAGGCAAAGAATCTAGAATAGCCTAAATAATTTTCAAAAAGAATAAAGCTAGAGGGCATATGCTACCTGATTTTAAGACTTATTATAAAACTGCAGTAATCTCAACAATGTATGTTAGTTGATGGGATAGACAAAAGGATCAGCAGAAGAGCAGAGTCCAGAAATGAACCCACATTTATAAAGTCAATTGATTTCCACAAAGCTGGGGAAAGAATAATCTTTTCAATAAATGGCATTGGAACAAATAGGTATCTACCTGGAAAAAAAAATGAACCTCAACATTTACCCATAACATTTACAAAATTTAAGTTGACATAGATCATAAACCTAACTACTAAGAGCTAAAACCACAAACTTTCTAGAAGAAAAAAAGTCATGACTTTGAGGAAGAAAAAGATGTCTTAGGACACAAAACACATTAATAATGAAGAAAAAGAATGGATACACTGGACTTCATCAAAATTAAAACCTTCTGCTCACTTAAGACATTGGCTTAAAAATGAAATGGAGCTGGGTGCGGTGGCACACCCCTGTAATCCCAGCACTTTGGGGGGCCCAGGTGGGAGGATCATTTGAGCCCAGGAATCTGAGACCAGCCCTGGCAACATAGTAAACCCCGTCTCCACAAAATTAAAAAAAAAAAATTAGGCTGGCATGGTGTCATGCATCTGTAATCCCAGCTACCTGGGAGGCTGAGGTGGGAGGATTGCTTGAGCCTGGGAAGTCAAGGATGTAGTGAGCGATAATTACTCTACTGCACTCCAGCCTAAGCAACAGAGCAAGACCTTGTCTCAAAAAAAAAAAAAAAAAAAAAAAAAGGAAAAAAGAAAGAATATATAGATGGAAAAGCAGTAAATATATAAAAGACTTGAATATCACTATCAATCAACTTGACTTAATTGGCAAGAAATAAATAAATAAATGGCAAGCCACAAACTGGGAAAAAATATCTGCAATACATATATCTGATGAGGACTTCAATCCAGAATATGTAAACAATTACTACACTAAAAAAGTCAAACAACACAACTAAAATATGAGTAAGATTTGAACACTTTACAAAAGATTTATGAGTAGCCAATAAAGCACATGAAAAGATGCACACCATCCTTAGTCACCAAGAACATGCAAATTAAAACACAAGATTCTAAAATTACACACCCACTAGAATGGATAAAATTTAAAAGAATGACAATACAAAAGATTAGAGCACCTGGAACTCTCAAATATTGCTAGTGTAAGATGGTGCAACCGCTTTGGAAAACAGACAGTTTCTTACAAAATTTAACATATGATTGCTATATGATGTAGCCATTTGGCCAGGCATGGTGGCTCACACTTGTAATCTCAGCACTTTGGGAGGCCGAGGTGGGAAGATCACGAGGTCAGGAGTTTGAGACCAGACTGGCCAACATGGTGAAACCCCACCTCTACTAAAACTACAAAAAATTAGCCAGGCATGGTGGCAGGTACCTGTAATCCCAGCTACTTGGGAGGCTGAGGCAGGAGAATTGCTTGAACCCACGAGGTGGAGGTTGCAGTGAGATGAGATTGCTCCACTGCACTCTAGCCTGGGCAACAGGAGCAAGACTCCACCTCAAAAAAAAAAAAAAAAAAAAAAAGAATTTTTATTTCAGCTATTGTATTTATCAGCTCTTAATTTTCTATTTGGTTCTTTTTTTTTTTCTTTATATTCTCATTTGTATTTTGAAATACTCCATCTCTTCGTCCATTATATTAATTTTTTTCGAGATGGAGTTTTGCTCTTGTTGCCCAGGCTGGAGTGCAATAGCATGATCTCAGCTCACTGCAACCTCGGCCTCCCAGTTCAAGCAATCTGAAGTGCTGAAATTACAGGCATGAACCACCTGGCCACCACTGCCTTTTTAATCCTATCAATATTAAGCTGGAAAGAGCGTGGCTGCAGTTTCACATAGTTTTGGTTCACCTCTGTAATCAACTCTGGCAGGGCATTACTGCATAATATGTGGGACTACACCATTTTTTGTTATCTCTCCTGTCCTCCTTCAATGCTGCTTTTTTAGTAAAAGTTGGGAGAAAGAGGACACAGCAGATAATTCCTGGGCTAAGCGGTTTGTTTTTCCATTTGAGATTCTTCCAGATTCCAACCTACATTTCAATTTCAACAATTTACACCATTAACTAAGGCTTGTCTGATTTCATAGTCTTACCATCTATGTCAGAGCTACTTAAATCCAGATCATGCACTTGTCCCAGGTGTAAAAGTTCCTGTGGCTCTCTGCTCATTTATAAGGGGCTATTTTTACTTTGAAAATCAGTTCATGAAAGTTTATTTGCATCCACTGCTAGTCACTAGCCCCAGAGAAATATATGATTTTTATTTTGTCTAGAATGTGCTTGTTACTATCAGAGCAAAGGTCTTTTTACATCCTTCTACATCCTAAATGGAAGTCTTAAAATCAATGAAACAAAATAGTGTAGAATAGAATACATTAGAGTACACTGCATGTATTGCTTCAGAAACGTTTGTTTCAGGGATGTGTGTGTGTGCATGTGTATGTGACCGTGGTGAGGTATGGTCAGAAAACTGTGGAAAGCATCTGTTCTAGAGACATTAAGGTCCACTTCAGTGCTAAGCAGGAGTTCAGAGAAAAGATGTGAGGACACCAATCTTTAAAGAAAATAGTCCATAGCTAGATCAACTTCATGCACTGAAACTGTTCAGAAACCCGAAGGCTTTTACATATCAACACAGAACAAAGTCAGTCTCTGGAAAAATACACAAAAACATAATTTTTTTATGTTTTATCACAATTTAACATAAAACTTAACACAATGTTAACATAATAAGCAATTGCTGTTAAAGAGTAAAACACATGCAGATATTTTAATAATAGCCTTTGATTTTTTATTAAAGCTATTTAATAGTTTTGAGTGCCTAGGTACTATGTCTCAATTTGTTGCTTACTGATTGCTATTATTAGGTTGAGAATGCACAGAAATTCTGAAGAAAGAATATGTTCCTTTTATGTTTGGCTTCCTTAAAAAAAAAAAAAACTTTCTAAAATCTCTTTTTTAGAGAGCAGGAAAGAGATAAGAAGATTCTCTGAAGGTAGGAAAGCTATTCCTAGGTGAACAGAATAAATCACTTTGGCCAGGCACGGTGGCTCCGCCTATAATCTCAGCACCTGTTGGGAGGCCAAGGTGAGAGAACTGCTTGAGCCCAAGAGACCAGCCTGGGCAACATAGAGAGAAAAGAAGAAAGAAAGAAAAGAAAGAAAAGAAAGAAAAGAAAAGAAAGAAAAGAAAGAAAGAAAGAAAGGAAAGAAAGGAAAGAAAAGAAAGAAAAGAAAGAAAGGAAAGAAAAGAAAGAAAGAAGGAAGGAAGGGAGGAAGGGAGGAAGGGAGGGAGGGAGAAAGGAAGGAAGGAAGGAAAGAAGGAAAGAAGGAAGAAAGGAAGGAAGGAAGGAAGGAAGGAAGAAAGAAAGAAAGAAAGAAAGAAAGAAAGAAAGAAAGAAAGAAAG